>NW_028318250.1:3521250-3835000 GCF_062004578.1 Staurois parvus | reverse complement strand
AACAACAACTTACAAAGCCATCCACAACTCTGCCCCCAGCTACATCACTAACCTAGTCTCAAAATATCAACCAACTTGTTCTCTTTGTTCTTCCCACGACCTCCTGCTCTCTAGCTCCCTTGTCACCTCCTCCCATATTTGTTTCCAGGACTTCTCCCGAGCCTCTCCCATCCTCTGGCACACCCTACCTCAATCTGTCCAACTATCTCCTGATCTATCCACTTTCAGGTGATCCCTGAAAACCCTGCTCTGTAGAGAAGCCTATCCTGCCTCTACTTAACAACAGTAATTTTATCTTCTCCATTAGCTCATCCCCCACAATTAATACCTTTTGTATCACTTGACCCTCCTTTTTACATTGTAAGCTCAAATGATTAATGCCCTCTGATTTATCCTGTGTTGAATTGTATTGTAATTATACTGTCTGCCCTCAAGATGTAAAGCACTGAGCAAACTGTTGGCGCTATATAAATCCTGTATCATAATAATAATCAAAATTTAATGTCTGCAGTCTCTGACCATCTCTTGCATTATGTTCGTAGTCTCTGACCATCTCTTAGATCACATCTGCAGTCTCCGACCATCTCTCGGATCACGCCCATAGTCTTTATTCTTTATCTGCTGTCCCTGACCCTGAATATTCATTGAATTTATGTGCAGTCCTTTGGTGATGTTGAGGGCCACACTTCAGCCCTCCCCCCCATCAAGAAAGTTGACCACCACTGGTCTAGCTGCTAAAGCTATGCGGGCCTTTAAAAAAAATTGATAAAAAGAAGAAGACCCTACTAGACCTTACTCTTTAAGTCCTGATATATAAACACATGGCAATAAAAGGATGCTATTTGTTGCTAACAATGTTCTCCTGATCTCATCAATTTAAAAATACTGTATATAATAAACTACAACATAAACCCCCCCCAATAAAAACTCTCCATTGTCAATTCAAAGACAAAGCACTCGTCCAACTGACCTAAAGCCCCAGTCACACTAGACATAGCAGAAATGCGTGTTCCCACATACTTTTTTTGTACATTGTTAAGTGTATCACACATAGGGCAGACCATTCACTTTAATGGACTGCCCTATGGGCAACCAATGCGCCAGGGAGACCAAATTTTGGCAATGAGCCAGGGGCTTTTGATGACATGCATTGTTTGTGATTTTTCAAGCATTTTGTAGCACAAAAAAACATACAAACATCACACTACATTTGAGGTGCCATTAAGAGATAATGGCACTGCATGTCATGTGTTTTGCTGTGTTTCTGAAAACAAGGGCAAAAACACATGATTCTACCCGTGTTTTCAGAGTGACCAAGTGCGACTGCAGCCTTAAAGTGAGAAATATACAGTGTATTTGATTAAACATACCCAAACAACAGCAAAGGAAGGAAAGTGGCCTGCTTTGAGAATAATCAGTGGCAGTTGATTGTTGACATACAGTACATGTCTTATGGGAGCCTTTAAAAAGTTAATCGATTCAAAAAATAATTTCTAAAAAACTCTAAATTTGACTCTCCCTCTATGACTATGAAGGATCAGCTGTGTTTCTCATATACTGACCAAATTTGTCAGTAGAAAGATATGAGCAAAAAAACAATAAGGGGTAGAGAAATAGATGTGGGTGTCATCAGTGTAAAAATGGTATTGAAAGCCATAGGAGGCTATCATCTGACCTGCAGAGGAGCTGTAGAGCAAGAATAGAAGAGGTCAGAGAACAGAACACTAGGGGACCTCTAACAGAAAAGGAAGAGAAGAGGAGGAGGTAGAATTGTAAGTGACACTGAAGGTGCGGTGGGATAGGTAGGATGAGAACCAAAGAAGAGTCCACTCATGGAGACCAAAGGAGCAGATTTTATTGAGGAGGAGGGGGTGGTCAACTATATCAAAGGCATCAGAGAGCTCCAAGAGTAGGAGTATAAAATAGCGACCATTGGATTTAACTATTAGTAAATAATGTTTGAGCTTTAGAAGAGCTGTGTCTGTGGAGTGTTGAAGACAAATTTCAGACTGAAGGGGATGACTATTATTAATATTATTATTATACAGGATTTATATAGCACCAACAGTTTGTGCAGTGCTTTACAATATAAAGTGAGACAATACAGCAATGATACAGTTCAATACAAGAGGGTTAGAAGATCCTTGCTCCTTGGAGCTTACAATTTAAGGCTATACTTAGTGAGGTGGTAGCTTAGTTGATTGTAGACCAGGCATTCAAGGAGTTTGGAGATAAAGGGGGTAAGGAGAAGGGTCATGGGTTATTAAACATTAAAATGGGTTATTATTATGCCAGAAGAGAGGGAGAGATTGAGGATGTGAGTTAGAGAGTGTAGAGAGAGTTACTGTAGTATTTGCAAGGGAATGGGATCTAGAGGGCACGTGGTTAGGTGGGCATTAGAAAAAGATTAGCAACCTTGTCTATAGTGGTATGGTTAAATTAGGGAAGTATTGAGTGTACCTGTGGACATGGAATGCTAAGTTGGGGAGATATCTGTAGAGTGAGTTAGTCAATGGAGTCAGTGGAGGACAAAGTAGAGAGTAAAAGGTATAGAAGAGTTGATGGGGACTGGATGACAGGATGTTAATGAGAATGATAAAATAGGTCTGCATGGCAATATGGAGTTAGGAATTGTATTTTTGAGGCAGATTTACCGTATATCAGTTGATTGGTTCAGGACAAGGGTGAGATTTTGTCTAGAGGTAATTAGTAGTAGAATAGAGAAAAGAAGTGTTAAAGTGGCAAAGATTTCTATGGGTACCTGTTACGTGTTTGGAAGGAGAGAAGGTGGAAGCCAGGGAGAGAGTGATACTAATAAAGTAGTGATCAGAGAGAGCAAAATGATTGTTGAAGAGATTGCATAGGTAAGAGACTATAAGATCAAGGAAGTTGCTACCAGAGTGAGTAGAAGCATGTATCCATTGCTTCAGTTCAAAAGAGAAGGTTAGACTGAGAAGTGTAAAAGTAGCAGGAGTGTTAGTATTAGCAGGGATATTGAAGTCACCAAGAAAGATTGTGGGAATTGCAGAGGAGAGACAGTGTGGTAGCCAAGCAGGGTCAGATTCTTGAAGCTAGGTTTCAGTTAAAGCAAGTAGATAAAAGAAGCTAGTGATAAAAAGGTCATGGACAGAGGTGAGTTTGTTACAGTCAGAGCAGGCATTCCATTATGAGAAAGGAAGGCTGGTTTAGGGAAGAGGAGGAATAGAAACTAAATTGAGTGGATTGCAGCTGTTGCCAGAGGGCGTGAGACGGTGGGTGTATTGGCCACAGTTAAATGATGAACATGATACAAGAGATGGGCGGACAAGATATAGGAGATAGTCAGAGATTGCGGACATAATACAGGAGATGCTCAAAGAATGCAAACATCCTGCAGGAGACTGTGAACATGCTATATGAGTTGTTGAAGACTAGGGACATGCTTCAAGAGACAGTCTGAGACTGTGGACATACAGTATTACATGTGACTGCTAGAAATCACAGCTATGCCAGGTCAATAGGGAAACACAGAATAATGTTTATATGGGCCCTGGCCCTTGAGGGTTGCACATAAAGTGCCAAAGAGCAGTAGGTTGAGCACCAGAGAGCTAAACACATGTTCTACTGGTAATGCACTTTTTGAAAATGAAAACCATAGTCTGTAATCTTACGGTGCTTATACTTGTTCTAATTTGCTTTCAACAGTGTTGTTTCTTGTTAACACTTGTTGACACTCATAAGAATATTTTGCTGGCCCTGTAATGACACCTCTGTTCAATTAAAGCCTTGAGTAATTTATACTAGCACAAGATCTTTTTAATAGCAATGGTTAGACAACTTGTCATCAATTTTAGCCTAATCAAAGCTTAATTGTTCAGTGAATGGGGATACACTGTATATTTCCCAACAATATTAATGTGACTTTCAAAGCTTATCTTCAAGAAAGTAAAGTAAATGGTTCTACCACACTACCTCCTAACCTATATATAATCTGTATTTCTATTTTTAAAACTTTACCTTAAAGCCCCAGTAACTTACCTATAAACTCTGGTCATGTAGCATGCCACACATCCCAGATCTTCTTTCATTTGCTCTGCAGTCTGGGCTCTGCATAGGTCTGCCCTGCCCTTGATGCTTCCTGGTCATGTGGGTGCTGTCTATTGGCTGCCATAATTATCTGTTACACAATCCTCAAAGGGCTTTTATAGTATCCTGAAGCATTCGAAAGTGAGGTCAGGACAAGGGGTGGGCACAAAATAGGTCATCTGAGCAGTGGTGAGAAAAGAGGAAAACTTCCAGTCACTGAGCACCACTACCAGAAGAATCATTGTTGGGGATCATGTGACTGCAGATTTACATGTTTATCTTTGTTTTTCTCTAAAAACTCTATAGATTGGGTGGGATTTGTCGAAACGGGTTTTTTTTAGTCATAAATGTGCTTTACGCCTTATATGTTACCCACATACAAATTTATATGAGGAGGATTGTAACTCAATCCTTAATCAGTTTCTTTTTCTACCCTTACCCCTGCTAAATAACCAGCCCTGAAAATGACCCTTCTAGCTCAGTTGATTGCATGCGTAGCAATATGTCACCCAGAACCAATAAAAGAAGAGTGTAGGTTTGATAATAAAATCTAATGACAGCAACCCCTGCTAGTTGGAAAATGACTGTCACTAACTGTATAGGAATATATTTAGAAGCTAAAAACAAATGGTACAGTGCAATACAGTGTTAATGTATTAAGGCTGAGCATGACCAGTTAGCATAAGAAGCAATACAGGGGACAGGGAATGTGGAACAAGGCAAGAATACACAGGGGAGGCTGGGAGGGCTACGAGACAGCATGGGAGAACCATTCATTATAATTTCAACATACAAAAGCTTCAAAATACTGTATTTTATTAGTGTGAAGTGTCTAATCTTGAAAATACTGTATATGCCACAAGCAAATCAACGCATGATCCTGAGTCAAGAAAATTGATTTATGCATCTCTAGCAACAAACTGACAAAACATAAATAACTGGCAGAAGCAACAAATCTATGAGATAGACATGTTCGAGAGCAATTTTTCCTGATAGTAACTCTGCAAACCTCCCTGACTTATTTTCATGTAGGCAAAGACTTAGAAATAGTCTCCTTGTAAGAGGATTCCATCATGTGCCAGGAGTAATGAGTCAAGTTCTGTGGGCTGTAGAGGAAGTTACACAAACAATAGAAACAATGAACTCTACACAAATCAAGGAGAAACTGTAAATGGTTACAAGCAGAATGGTTGAGTATATGAGTTTGCAAAACTGAGAGCAAAACATATAGCAAATTCATAAAAAAAGAATCTCTTTTTGAAAACATTTTCATACTGTTTCCATTGCAACAAGACAGCTTCAATCTGTTATTTCTAAGGTTCGGAGCATGAACATGAAAGGCTTTTAATTTTTTGCAATGGGAAACAAGATATTTACCAGTTAGTACACTTTTGGTATGCTAGCATTATACTGATTGATGCTGTCCTTAGACATGATACACATAAAGAGAACTGACTGCTCAACGCAGTCAGACCCGATATCTATGTGTAGTAAAAGGTGCTGCCCTATGCCTTGTGTATCCATCTCAAAAGTAAAACACCCACACTAGTCCTTAGGCTTGTAAATCTTCTTTATTAAACCCCCGGCTAAAAGTCACAGATGCAAAAGTGCTGACGTGTTTTACCATGAATGGCCTTACTCATAGCAAACTAACCGTCTAAAGGAGGAATCCAGGGTGAACGCTAATTGAGAGTGCACTACAAAACATATTATAACAAACAATAAAATCAATATCTATATAGCATAAATGTTTAAAAATTATGAAGTCTATGTCTGTCCTAAGGTCCCAGGAGGAGAAAGGGAGAAAGGCGGGACTACAAAAAAATTATAGTAGCAACAACCAGATCACAAAATGGTACATGTATATTTAATTTTAGAAAACAAATTGATATCACATCCTAAATACATACCTATTAACTTTTTCAATATCATAAAAGATAAAGCCTGACATATGACTGCTGTGCACCTATCTAAAATGTTTCAAAACTGATGATATCTGGGTTGCATTCACAACTGCAGCTCAGAGGCCAGATGTGGCCCTTTGCTTGCCTTCATCTGGTCCTTGGGGCACTATGGTCTGGTATGTGAGGGATGGCAACTCTTTGCCAGAAGGATAGAATTTTCAGCACAGCATTTTCAATATGTACTATTGTGAACCAATCCATTACCAGCATTCCCCTCTAAGGTGACATCTAAAAGGTTGATCCTAATTGGATGGCACTCATGGGTAAAACATAAATTAAACTCATGGTTAACATATTGAAAAAAATAATCAGCCTCCTCCACAATGCCATCCTAAATAAGAAGCAGATCATCTATATAGCGACCATACCAAAAAATATGGCAGCTAAAGGGGTTAGTATCTGAAAAAATACAGGTCTCCTCCCACGTGCTCATACAGATATTAGCCAATGGGGGCAAAAACTTTGCCCCCATAGAGGCATCACACAGCTGTAAATAAGAAAAACTTTATCAAAAAGAAAATAGTTGTGTGTGAGTAAGAGCTCAATTCACATGATCAAGAAAGCTTACAATTCAGCCCTGTAGGCACTATAATTTTCAAGATGTTCTTTAACAGATGCCAGGGCCATGGTGGGGAATTGAAGAATATAGAGCTTGTACCTCTAGTGTAATCCAGAAAAAATTGGTTTCCAAACTACATCCTTTATCTGTGTGAGCAACATGTTTGTATCTCTTATATAGCCTGGTAGTCTTTTCACAAAGGGCTGTAGAAGGGCATCAGTCCACTCACTAAAAGGCTCTAAAAGCAAACCAATCCCTTCTATAATAGGTCTACTCCAAAATGTATCCAGGGATTCGTGGACTTTAGGCAGGTAGTGAAACAAAACGGAATAATAGGTTCCGATACTAATAAAGATTCAGCCAATTTCTTGTCAATTGCACCCATCTCCTGCCCACTGTCCAAAAGACTACCCAGGGATTTTTTGAAAGCCAACCCTGGATCAAATTAGAGGACACGATACGTGGAACTGTCCCTGAGCTGCCTAATAGCCTCTTGTTTATAATACTGAGCATTAAGCACAATGACAGCTCCCCCTTTATCAGCTTCCTGTATTATTGGATCGTGTCTCTACTTAATACTACGGATAGCCTCAAACACATCCTTAGTGAGATTACTTTTGTAATGATAATGACCCTCTTTAATTTGCTTCACTAGGTTGGCAAGTTCTGCCTCTACAACATCCTGAAAAACCTCAACAGCTTAAATTCTGGCACATATGGGGTACAAATATCTGTCCCCCTTAATGGGAAAAGTAACCCCTTCACCCTGACCCCATCCCCCTTACTGGAGGCAGAATGTAACTGATTCAGCAAACGCTGATCCTCAAACAGAAGTTATTTAAAAGAAGTCCCCATCTGATCATGCAGATATTCTTTATTGCTGTTATCATCAGGAACATTTTTTGGACATGATACAGGTATGAGAGGAAATAAATGTCATACTCATGTGTGTATGTGTAAAATTGGCAATATAATGTTTGGAAAAAGAGACCTATGTAAAAATTTGTCTGTAGGGTGAGCTATGCCTGAAAAAAAAATCAAATTTCCATTTTTCTGGTAACAATTACCTTTTGCAAGGAATGCTGTGCAATTCTTCAACAACTCCAAAACACACCCTTCTTAATAATACACTATCATTTTGACCTTTTTCAAAACCTCACTTACAGTATCATGAGCCAACGCAATGATTTTTGTATGGAATCTTTGTTGCAGCAACTTAAAATTGGCTTGACCAGACACAGTTTACAGCGGACAAGTACAGTTGTGTCCAAAATTATTCAACCCCCAATGCTGTAAAGGGGTTTAGGGACTATAGTGTACATTTGGAATTGTATTCAGAATCAAATCCTACAAGGACGTTGTAACTACCCAAATGCAACTAAAATGACATCAATTGTTTATGTAATACAGTAGTAAATGGTTCTTATGTGGTTTCTTCATTGCCACAATTATTCAACCCCTTAAAGACTACCACTCTGAAGAACAGAGGTTCATACAGGTGCTTTCCATCAGGTATTGAAAACACCTGTGGATGTCACCGAGCAGCAATCAAGCATAATAAGCACCAATTAGGCAGCTTTAAAATGACTGTGATACTCAGCTCCTTCTAGACATTTACTGGTGTGGTTACAAACATGGTGAAGGCAAGAGAATGGTCCAGGAAGACAAGAGAAGAGGTGATTTCTCTTCACAGGAAGGGCAATGGCTATAAGAAGATTGCAAAGATGTTAAACATACCAAGAGACACCTTAGGAAGCATCATTCGCAAATTCAAGGCAAAGGGCACTGTTGAAACGCTACCTGGTCGTGGCAGAAAGAAGATGCTGACTTCGACTGCTGTGCGCTACCTGAAGCGTAGAGTGGAGAGAAGTCCCCGTGTGACTGCTGAGGAACTGAGAAAAGATTTGTCAGATGTGGGTACAGAAGTTTCAGCCCAGACAATAAGACGCACACTGCGTAATGAAGGCCTCCGTGCCAGAACTCCCAGGCGTACCCCCTTGCTGTCTCCAAAGAATAAGAAGAGTCGACTGCAGTATGCCAAAAGCCATGTGGACAAACCACAAAAGTTGTGGGATAGTGTTCTGTGGACTGATGAAACAAAATTAGAACTGTTTGGGCCCATGGATCAACGCTATGTTTGGAGGAGGAAGAACAAGGCCTATGATGAAAAGAACACCTTGCCTACTGTGAAGCATGGTGGAGGGTCAATCATGCTTTGGGGCTGTTTTGCTTCTGCAGGTACAGGGAAGCTTCAGCGTGTGCAAGGTACCATGAATTCTCTTCAGTACCAGGAGATATTGGATGGAAACGTGATGCAGTCCGTCACACACCTGAGGCTTGGGAGACGTTGGACCTTTCAACAGGACAATGATCCCAAGCATACCTCCAAGTCCACTAGAGCATGGTTGCAGAGGAAAGGCTGGAACATTTTGGAGTGGCCATCGCAGTCACCAGACTTAAATCCGATTGAGAACCTCTGGTGGGACTTAAAGAAAGCAGTTGCAGTGCGCAAGCCTAAGAATGTGACTGAACTGGAGGCCTTTGCCCATGAAGAATGGGCGAAGATACCCGTAGATCGCTGCAAGACACTTGTGTCAAGCTATGCTTCACGTTTAAAAGCTGTTATAACTGTAAAAGGATGCTGTACTAAGTACTAAGATTGAATGTCACTTGGGGGTTGAATAAAACTGATAATGCTGTGAGCACAGAAAAGACATTTGTGGTTATTTCATTATAACTGTTATGTTATATTTGTCTGACCTACAAGTGCCTCTTTAATGTAAATGTAAGCAAGATGACTGAATGATCAAAAGCAATGTCAAACTGGCCAAAACACTCAATTTCAGTGGGGGTTGAATAATTTTGGACACAACTGTAGGTGCAAAGGCTGTTGGGTTTATATCACACTGATATAATAGAATTTTACCGATATTATCTCTAACAAGCTGCAAGCGCTAGGAACAGCAGATGGGGAAAAGTGTGGGCAAGAGGTGAAAGTGTCTGTGTAAATGTGAACTTCCTCTGGACTGTGCTGAACTGTGATTGTGGTGTTTAGCAATGCTTACTGCATATTAATGGCATGTCACCTAATAAGAGATGCGTCCGTCTGGCTGGCATTCTTTGGGAGAACCAGCTGCTTGGATGTGTTTTTTGAATTTTGATTGTAAGCTCATTGGAAAAGACACCATTCAGCAGATGCCTGCTATTGTTTGGCAATTTGTACAGTATTAATTAGACATATTATGGATGAATTTTCACTGTGCTTTATAAATACGAACATACCACTGCTTGTGCATTTTATAGATTTCATGTTAAATTAATTTGCACTGCTAATAACATATTGATGATTCTCCAAAGAAGAATTACAATATAGTAAGGAGAGCAAGTTCCTGAGAGATCTGCAATCAATCATTATGTAAAAATAATTGTGAAAACAAAACATACTTGTCAAATAAAAGCAAGGCAAAATGTGCTCTGTGGGAAACTTGGTTTTAATAAAAAAAACTTGTATTTCAACACAATGCTAGGCTAAGAATCACTTACTAAGATAATAAAAGTGGCTGAATATGCATCCAATGTCCTCAGCATCAGTGGCAGGTTGCACACTATTCTGTCAAGCTCACGTTTTATCTGCATTTCATTTGGCTGCAGAATCACAGATGGATAGGGTAAAAAAAAATTACTGTTCGACAGAGTAAAGTTTAAAGTAATATTTAATAGAAATGAAAAGATCTTATTGTATAAAACACCCAATGCTTCTAAAAGCCAAATTTTTTTTATTTTAAAGTGGGTCTAAAGTCAAAACTTTTTTATTTGCAGCCTTAAATAGAAAAAGGAAATATTTCACCAAGAATGGAAATGAGAAAAAATCCAACCAATTTTAAATTGCAACGGATGAGGAATAGCAGGGAAAACTTTCAATGTGGGTACCAGTTACAATGACCTAACTTACTTCCTGTTTTATGTACAAAAAGTAACAGTTATTTTATCTATACCCCACACCAGAATTCACAAGTCCCAGAAACAGGCTGGGTTCCCATCTGTGCAGTGTGCTTTAGGTGTGTTTTACATGCGCATTAGGTGTGTTACCATTGAACTCTATATAACGTGCTCTTTGATGAAAGCTCATCAAAGATGCAGCAAGCTGGATTTTTTTTTAATACCCTGCTCATAAAGTGCATGTAAAACGCACAAGTGTGAATAGGTCCTTAATGTTATTTGGTTTTAGATAAACATCAACTGTTCCCGGTGCTTGTGAATTCTGGTATAAGTTTAACAGATAGTAGTTGAGGTACAATAATTCTCTTAAAACATGTATCTAGTAAGTCATTCAACTATATATTAAGGTTTCAGAAGTTTATATCTCTTCTTTTCTTTTGGTTAACTTCTGATTTACATCCCAATAGAATACCCACAGCAGCTATTACATCTTTTATAGGGTTCATTAAGACAGGTAGCAAAATAACAAATAAAATATTATGTATTTTTTGCCCCTATAATACATTTTTATTTAAAATGTCCACTAACTTGGCCAAAATAAATAAAGCTGCCCTGTGATAAGCAAATTTACAATTGGCACAAAGATTTGTTGAAGACGGTTGCATATGCAAATGAAAATGCTCTGGTCTTCCTCACATTTCAGATGAAAATCTTGAATGTATCTGAGGTGTGGTCAACAGAGCCCTAAGAAATCCACAACACGGGCAAGCTTTGAACCTGGAGTTGCTGAAACAACAGGAAGGATTGTTCTTAAAAAATGTTTGCATATGAAGCTATATAACTAGCAGTTACTGCAAGCATTGTATCCTTGCGACCATTACAGAAGGTTTGAATTTTGCAATGCAATTCTGCAAGATATGGAAGAGGACAATTTTTCTGAAAGGCTAATTTTTTCTGATGAATCAACATTTCATCTCTCTGGTAAGGTTAAACGCTACAATGTTAGAATTTGGGGGCATGAAACTCCTTGCATAGTCGTTGAACATGCAATTTTTTTCTATGGAGGTACATGAAAAAAGGGTTTTGTAGCATCCATACCTGCTACTCTTTAAGATCTGAGACATCGAATTGCTGAAGTTGTGAATTCAATAACTAGTGAGCAGTTGATTTGTGTGTGGCAAAATATGGTCTACCGTTTTGATGTTTGTCACACAACACATGGTGCTTATGTTGAGTGCACACAACCTCAATGACCATAAAACTTCCTCTATCCAGTGATGTGCAGAATGTGCTTCTATCCCCTACAGTTTGTTTGAAATAAAGATTTGAAATCTGATCCATTGTTTTGAATAACCCTGTATTTATAAATAACTAGAAAGCTGTGATATCAAATGGTTTTACAGGCAATGTAGTCTGAAACTGTCTACATGCTTCAAATAGCAGCATGACAATAATAAAGAAAAACTAGACACACAGTAAAAGTTAAACAGAAGGTGGATGGTAGAGAGAATATATCCTCAGATGCACTATATTGCCAAAAGTATTGAGGTATCCCTCCAAATTATTGGATTGTTCCAATCACCTCCATGGCCACAGGTGTATAAAATCAAGCACCTAGGCATGCAGAATTCTACAAACATGTGTAAAAGAATGGGTCGCTCTCAGGAGCTCAGTGAGTTCAAGCGTGGAACCATGATAGGTTGCCACCTGTGCAATCCATCTGTGAAATTTCCTTGTTACTAAATATTCCATGGTCAACTGTTAGTGGTATTATAAAAAAGTCAACAGAGTCAATAGCTATTAACAGAGTCAATAGCTAAAGACCCCCAAACTTAGTGTGGCCTTCAGATTCAGGCACAAGGTGGTAGGCCACGTAAAATGACAGAGCGGGGTCAGCACATGCTGAAGCACACAGTGCGCAGAAGTTGCCAACTGTCTGCAGAGTCAATAGCTAAAGACCTCCAAACTTCATGTGGCCTTCAGATGAGCACAACAATATTGTAAAGAGAGCTTCATGGAGTTGGTTTCCATGGCCGAGAAGCTGCATCCAAGCCTTACATCACCAAGTGCAATGCAAAGCGTCAGATGTAGTGGTGTAAAGCATGCCACGACTGGACTCTAGAGCAACGGAGACAACGAATGATGTTTCTCTGTCTGGCAATCCGATGGACATGTCTGGGTTTGGCGGTTGTCAGGAGAATGTTACTTGCCTGACTGCATTGTGCCAAGTGTAAAATTTGGTGAAGGGGGGATTATGGTGTGGGGTTGTTTTTCAGGGGTTGTGCTTGGCCCTTTAGTTCCAGTGAAGGGAACTCTTACCGCATTAGCATACCAAGACAGTTTGGACAATTTCATGCTCCCAACTTTGTGGGAACAGTTTGGGGATGACCCCTTCCTGTTCCAACATGACTGTGCACTAACGTACAAAGCAAGGTTCATAATGACATGGATGAGTGAGTTTGGGTTGGAGGAACTTGACTGGCTTGCACGGAGTCCTGATCTCAACGTGTTAGAACACCTTTGGGACGAATTAGAGCGGAGACTGCGAACCAGGCCTTCTCGTCTGACATCAGTGCCTGACCACACAAATGCTCTTCTGGAAGAATGGTCAAACATTCCCATAGACACACTCCTAAACCTTGTGGACAGCCTTCCCAGGAGAGTTGAAGCTGTTATAGCTGCAAAGGGTGGGCCAACTCAATATTGAACCATATGGACTAAGACTGGGATGCCATTAAAGTTCATGTCTGTGTAAAGGCAGGAGTCCCAGTACTTTCAGCAATATAGTGTATATAGTGCCACCACTGTTCACTTCTACGTCCTGACAGAATTCCTACTTTGTGATCACTGACTTGGAGGATATTAGCTTGTATCCTTTACAGCACTTAATAAATGATACCTTTTATTCCCAGATTTGTAATAACTAGAAATTAGTAGTTTTTTTGTCTGGATTTGCAATCACTAGATGTGGAGGGATCCGAGATTGCAGTTTTTCTTTATGTTTATTCTGCTTTTTCATTACTTTTGGTGTTGGATGTTTATTTTTCAAGTATATATGTCTACTTCCTTTTTTATATTGGTAAATTTTGGTGTTTTAACCCCCCTGGCGGTATTCCTGAGTGTAGCTTGGGGTTAGTTTTCAGTACCAGAAGCAGTAACCCCGAGCTACACTCGGGAATACCCTGCAGTGTTGCTATGGAATTCCCTCGATCACTTACCTTGTCCTGCGCTCCCGCAATGTCCCCCCTGCAGTGTTCTCAGCCATGTCCTCCGGCTGATGCTGGCATCTGTCTTCCAGGTTCCGGTCCCTGCGAGCGTTGGGACGTATGGGGGCCGGAACCGGCATGAAATATAAAATTTTTAAAAAGTGACATTCACTCAATACAATAAAATCACATAGTAAAACATTACTGTATAAAAGCATTTCACATACATTTTGTCCCTAGTGCTTTGTCCTGTGCCCTGCCTGCATTTTTACTGTTATTTCTGCCTTGAAACTGAGAAATGTCCATGGCGTCCAAAAAGCGTCCCTTTAGGTCAAAAGCGGTTTTAGACCAGCTAGAGAACAGCGATAGTCAATCAGAACCACTTGTAGAATTGAGTGATAATGATTAGTGGGGAAATTCGTCATCAGACACTGAAAACGATTCTGCGACTTTGCTCAGTGAAGTGTGAACTTGGCGCTATATTTCAAATTTCAGTGTTTTTGGTTTGATTACATTATTGAATTAAATGTATTATTATTATTTTATTATTTTTTATGATTATTTACTATATTATAATTTATGATTTTGTGTTTCAAATTTAATCATACCCGGGAAGTTTGCTAGACTTTTGTTTGGACAGATTTCAGTGAGTTATTCCTAAAAATTACAGGCCTACAATAAAAGAAAACGATATATTTCCATGCAAAAAAATGTATCGCTTTGAGCACAGAAATACTGACATGATCGGACTGCTAGGGAGGGTAATAAACTCTTTAAAATGTTTATCTTCTGATTATTTTTTTTTTTTCTTTAAAATGCTTTTGGGTAAATGTTCATTACATAATATATGGAAATGGGATGGAGCCCTTACAATTATAGCCTGCAGATAGTTGTCACTGCTAAATAATCTTTTTAGTGTATTGAATTTGTATGCATGTTTAAGAACATTATTATGAGTTTGTTTTGTTTATATATGAGACTGATGCAAAGGTGCTTGAGATACAACTTATGTCTTGATATCCATGCACCAGAATTTCCAGTTTCTAACTAGTACATCATGCATTCCATTTAATGAGGAGAAAAGTGAGTGCAGGGATTTGTGCCCTCTTGAGCAGGATACACAAGATCCTGATGGGTATATAGTTCCACAAGAGCATTAATATGCCTCGTCCCTCTGAGGAAATCCATGAGGATGCTCTTTGGCAAAAGTACTATTGTTTTGGGCACTCTATTTTAGATATAAGCCAGGTAATGGGGGAGATCAGACTGAATTTAAAGAATTAACATTTTTATATTTGTATATAGAAGAGTAGCATTTTTGACATTTTTATACTGCAGATGTCTGTGACCTGTTAGGTGTTACCTTGGGGTGACACCTGCACACTTTATCAGATATTTGCACTCTCTCTAAAATTTTGAGACACAACATTGTGTCTTCACCTACAGGGGTTAGACAAAAAATGGAAACACTACATGATTTGAGGTGTGAAAGTGACCACATGTTTTGCGATGAAAGAAGAAGTGATGCAACATTCTTTTGCTTCTGCTGTGTGATGAGACACCTAGCTAATAGGTGGGAAGCTTCACTTTCATCATTCACTAGAAGCACTGCTAGTAATACGGCGCATACATGTCAGAGCTTATTGAGGTTCAAAGAGGGCAAATTGTTGGTACGTGCTTAGCTGGTGCATCTGTGACTGAAGTTGCCAATTTATCTGCCATGTCACGAGGTACAATATCAAAGTTTAGGACAACATATACAGCTTCCAGGGAAACGTCATCTAATAAGAATAAGAATGGTCGATACAGTCAACTGACTGAAAGAGACAATAGGACATTGTGGAGGTTTGTGACCCCGAATAAGGAAACGACTGCTGCAAAAGTGACTGAAAGCTCAATCTCAGTCTTCACAGGAGCTCTGCAGTCACTTTTTTGATTTGAAACAGTTTGCACAACTCTGCCATCACCAGAGACACTAAAGGATTACCCTGGTCAGTCAGTATGTCCTTGGGAAAACCGTTTCTTGAGAACATATATAACAATTCCCATGCAATTGCCTACGAAGAAGTTTTTCTTAAAAGGAATACCTTTGGATACCTAGTTGTATAATCAAGAACCAGCAGGATATATTGATGTCCCTGTGCTGGTTTCACTAAAAAAACCTACCATATCCATAGAAATGGGTTCACATTGTACCCCAATTATTGCCCAAGGTACCCAAGAGTTTCAGGAAGCGCAATGCCTCTTAACCTCTGCATTCGCCCTTTGCCAGTAAAACCAATCTGCTATTCGTGCCTCCATTTCCTCAGCCCCTAGGTGTCCTCCCAGTGCATCATTGTGAGCTAAATTGAGCAGCATCTGTGTATAAAGCTGAGCAACCAGCAACTGCTCTACAGTCTCCCCTTGGACTTCAGCTACATTTCAAGCAGATCATTGTTAAGCGCAAAATGAGGAAACCTCAAAGGTATTTGTAGAATCCTATTAATGACAGGACAGCGATATGCTCTTTAGCATTTGATATTGTAGGGTCCTGCAATTGGGTCATACCAAATGCACCCTGGACACATTGTAGTCAGGATGCACTGGACTAAAGAACCTTTCCCCGTCATCCTCTTCCACTGTGGCCTGTATTGGGGTAAATTCTTTTTCATCATCCACAGCCATGACCTACAATGGACATTATTATTCACCATGTCACAATGATCAGTATGTATATCAACATTAGGGGGTGTTGGTGTGGGCGGTTCTGGGCCAGACCCCTTGAAAATTGGGACCTGGAAGGTCTACAGTCCAAGTCTCTGGACTGTCTGGATGTTCATTCTGTATCTGTTCCCACAGTTCAAAAAACAATGGACAGTCCCATCTCACTAAGACATCCTGAATCAAACTATTCAAAACCCCAACCTCTTGTGTCACAGAGGTACCGCCATAGGAAATTGACACTGGAACCAGGGGCTACTCCCTGGTGTCCCCATGGATACATATAATGGTCTTAGATACCGGAATCCAGTAGGGCCTTGGAGATGATTCATCCACACTTCACACTCAAGAGCCATGGGTTCTTCCTGAAGTGGGCACTGTGCTCAGGTATGGCCCCAGAATTGGCACTGCCAGCACTGCACATTTCCTATTCTCCTGGTAGGGACAGACTTCTGTGGATCTGTAAAGTCAGACTCTTGGATGCTGGTTCCAGGGTCTGGCAGGAAATCCTTCCTAGGAGGACCAGTCAATGCCTCTGGCTGCAGCCATTTCTTGACCATTTGAACCAGTTCATGCATCTGGGATCTGTTGTGGCAGTACCTCCAGTGGTGCACCCTTTGGGCCAGTACAGTGGTAGTCACCCCAAGATGAGCCAGGATCTCCACCTTCAGCTGCTTGTAGTTTATGACATCAGCAGACGGTAGGTCAAACTAGGCTTTTTAAATTTTCCCAGTGAGAAAAGGGGTGATGAGGCCAGCCCACCCTCTCTCCGCTGTTCTCTCAAAAGTGGTCAGAAATGATTCCACATCATCACTAGTAATTGCCTTTGGCAGGTAGTGTCTGTCTCTCACAGCCTCCTGGTTGGAGGGGCAACAGTTGCTTGTTCCTGTCTCTGTGAGAGATGCTGCACCACTTCCTGCAAGGTGACCACTTGTGCCTGGTGGTTTCTTACTGTTCCAGGTAAATGTGCAGCATTTTCCTGCTATGCTGCGACTGCCTGTACCGATTGCTGCTGAGACAGCACCTCCTCATGGTGACGGTTTGCCTCCTTAGAGGCCTGCTTCTAATCATGTCCAAGTGGATTCTTGATGGGTCACTGTGCTCTGAACCAGAGCTTTTATAACATCTTCCATGCCACCTTCAGAGGTTTGCAGCACCTCACTGTAAATGACAGTTTTTCTTTTAAATGACTTTTGTGGCTGCACTGTAATCTGCTAACATCCAAGCACCACTTTTTAAAGTTCACAGTTGGTAGCAATCATGGTAAGTGTTCCAGGGCCACACACAAAAGGTGTTTAAACAAACAGAAAGTCTTTTTACTCCACCAAAAAGGCAAAGCAAACAATACTTTCAGCAGCAGAGTGGCTTAACATCCTCAAACGACAAAAAAAAGTCTGCTTGTTTTCAGCATAGTAATAAAATACAGTGGCTCGCCAACTCAAGGCTTTACCCGCAGGAAGGATGGCACAGTCCAGAATATTTAGGCTACATTTACACTTTGTATAGTGGGAATGTGTTTTCTTGCCCGTGAGTTTTTTGGAGCAATTTACATGCATTTCCACTTGTCGCACAAAGGGCAGCCCATTCCTTTGAATTGCCCTTAAATACCTTTTTAGGGCGGCTGGCTGATTAAAAGAATGATCCAACTATGCCCAGCTATAGTATGTAGCTTTGCTGTTTAATGTGATGTGTAACACTTGGTATATTGGTTATGTACAAAATGAATTGCAACAAATATTTTGCTGTCTTGCTGAATTAGTTGGAATAATTGATCCCATTTTCTACCTTTAAAAATTTAGAGGAAATCGGGTTTAGTACCTGGTCTGTGCTTTGTATAGATACATGAGAGAAGGTCATGCCCATAAACTCTAGCCATACTCACGCAAACCACAAAGCATTCCATTCTGCTCTTCCAGATTGACATTGTTTCCCCATACTTTCCAGAGATATTCAGATTAGACAAATGAAGAATACATTTTACAGCGGTCCTGGGAAATGTAACCCCTTCCCACATCCAATGCCCAGCCCTTTAGGTGAGCCATGACACCCATATGAGGGCTCCCAATCATGTGACACTGATTGACCACACAGTAATGATGTCATCAGGAGCTTAACCTATCAGATTACAATTGTCGGTATGTGTAGCACGCCCCAGAACAATACAGCAATTCATATATATGGTGGCCGGGCGTTAAGGCCACATTCTGCCACATATTTATGTAAGGCTTAAAGGGGTTAAAAGGTCCAATATTTCATATCTGACCTGCCACACATACAATATATTGCCAAAAGTATTGGGACGCCTGCCTTTATACACACATACACTTTAATCCCAGTCTTAGTTCGTAGGGTTCAATATTGAGTTGGCCCACCCTTTGCAGCTATAACAGCTTCAACTCTTCTGGGAAGGCTGTCCACAAGGTTTAAGAGTATGTCTATGGGAATGTTTGACAATTCTTCCAGAAGCGCATTTGTGAGGTCAAGCACTGATGTCAATCCTGAAGTGCTGGTTTGCAGTCTCCGCTCTAATTCATCCCAAAGGTGTTCTATCAGGTTGAGGTCAGGACTCTGTGCAGCCCAGTCAAGTTCCTCCACCAAAAACTCGCTCATCCGTGTCTTTATGGACCTTGCTTTGTGCACTGGTGCACAGTCATGTTGGAACAGGATGGCGCCATCCCCAAACTGTTCCCACAAAGTTGGGAACATGAAATTGTCCAAAATGTCTTGGTAGAGTTCCCTTCACTGGGCCAAGCCCAACCCCTGAAGAACAATCCCTCCTCCACCAAACTTTACACTTGGCACAATGCAGTCAGGCAAGTACCGTTCTCCTAGCAAATGTCAAACCCAGACACACCTATTGGATTGCCAGACAGGGAAGCATGATTTGTCACTCCAGAGAACACTTCTCCAGTGCTCTATAGTTCAGTGGCGGCATGTTTTACACCACTGCATCTGACACTTTTGCATTGCACTTGGTGATGTAAGGCTTGGATTCAGCTGCTCGTCCATATAAACCCATTTCATGAAGAGAGATTCCGTTGTGCTAATTTGAAGGCCACACAAAGTTTGGAGGTCTTTAGCTATTGACTCTGCAGACAGTTGGCGACTTCTACTCAGTGTGCCCTTCAGCATGCGTTGACCACGCTCTGTCATTTTACATGGCCTACCACTTTGTGGCTGAGTTGCTGTTGTTCCCAGTTGCTTCCATTTTATTACAATACCACTAACAGTTGACCGTGGAATGTTTAATAGCAAGGAAATTTCACGGATGGACTTATTGCACAGGTGGCAAACTATCACGGTACCACGCTTGAATTCACTGAGCTCCTGAGAGTGACCTGTTCTTTCACAAATGCTTGTCTAGGTGATTGATTTTATACAGTTGTGGCCATGGAGGTGATTGGAACACCTGTATCCAATGATTTGGAGGGGTGTCCCAATACTTTTGGCAATATAGTGTATATAATGTAGACATGTTATTATTGCAGAGGCTAGGGCAAGGATTAATTTTCAATTGGACTCATCTTAGCAAGACGTATAATCTTCTGACATGGATGACATCTTGGCCATTTTAATATATATTTTATTTACTGTAGGAAAGTATCTTTACTAGTAAAAATAAATCATTTTTGTATACAGTTAAAAAAAAAATTTGTAGGTGTATGAACTAATTCTAAACCTTCTTTTTCATTTCTTATATGTATGTACAAAGATCCTACTGTACACAGCACATGACTCATGCCTGGCTACAACCATCATCTTGGACACTTGTGTGGAATACAAATGGTTATGTTGCCCCCCCGCACCCCCCTTCCTTACTCTGCAATCTCAAGCTTGCTGAATGCTCCCTGGAGACTGCGGAAGGAGGTGTTGAAGTTACCTGCCCTGCATTCTCGCTTTCCTCTGTCTTGCAGGCGACAAAGCTGGAAATAGCACACTGTTTAAGCTGGAGGCAGATACTGTCTAGAGGAATTATAGATACTGTACACATACAATACTGACAACTAATGAAGCAGGACAGAGCATAGCCATCTGTAAACACCCCAGTGCCTTCTTGCGATGTTGACATGTACATATCAAACAAATTGTAACAAACATTTTTACACTTGTGTTGCTGTTCATATACACAAGGCAAAATAGATCCACTCATTTGATGGAGTGTTTTTTTTACAATATATATTAAAGCACATTGTAAACATTTCTACATAGCATATCTTTACATAGCATAACAAAATCACATTGGCGGAGAATTTATCAAAACTGGATCAGGCACAATCTGGAGCAGCTATGCATGGCAACCAATCAGCTTCTATCTTCAGCTTTTTTCAGTTAAGCTTTAAAAATGAAAGCTAGAAGCTGATTGGTTGCTTTGCAGAGATGCCCCAGCTTCCAGTCTTAAGCTGGCCATAGATGGATTGATTCTTGGCCAAGATTCAATCCATCTGTGGGCAGGTTGGTTGTACTGAAGTCAATCCACCCATGTCAGATTTTTTGCACGCGATTACTGCCGCCGCCTATAGCCAGCAGTAACCATTGTGTTCTCTAGGTAGGGAAGGCTCTCTGCGGGAGGGATTCCACCATCAACACAGTCAATGTCTTCACATCATCTATTGCTTGTATTAGCAATTTCCCCTCGAAGTATGTTTGAAATAGTACCAATTGCATATACAGTATGATAAATAAGTCTGCTTTAAGAGCCAAAAAGTAATGGAATATTTATATTTTCTGTTTTTACATTTTACTATTTCATTTTAACGAGAATAATGAATACCTTTAACCAAGTGTAAGGGAATTCCCATGAGACAGCTGGTGAATAGACATGCGCATGTGCACAGAAATGCACGATCAAGCACATGCACATGCACACGCATGGTGAAGATTGGCGCCAGATGGACTATTTAAAAGGTGCCTCTGCCTGTGCTGAGTGCTGACTGGTCTTCAGCTGTTCCCGGTTTCCTGCTCGTTCCTGTTGCTGACCCGGCTTGTTCCTGACCTAACTCTGATTATTCTCCTGCTTGATACTGGTTCCTGACTTTGGCTCTGCTCCTGACTTTGGCTTGTTTATGATTTGGTACCTCGCTGTCCGCCCGTTGATGACCCCGGCTACTCCGATGACATTGCTCCTGTTGTGGCAGGCGCAGCACCCTTTGGTGCCTTGTGTGCTGTGGCATTAGAAAAATTATGCAATTGCTGTTTCTTTGTTTGATTAGACTGACTTTACTCTGTAATTCCTCCAATGCTGCTCTATGGATGCAGTAGGTTTAAAGAGCACACCGAATACTTTAGTTAACTTCTTTAATAACTTCAATCTTCTTCATATAACACTGCTTACAATGGCTTATTTATTTCATATTACAATGGTTTAATTCGTATTACATTGGGTTGATTCAATAGCTTATCTCGATAGGTTCAATAGATTCGATAAATTTGTTCTGTATATTTTGATAGATTGATAAATTCACTTGGATTTATAAATTCGGTGGAACTACAAGTAAACACACACAACAGTTTTACACACAGATCTACCTGTACTGTTAAACCATAGAGGAAAAACACAAGTGCATTAAATACCTATTTGGCCTTCTCTGCCTCCATGGAGCTTCTCTGATTGGAACTGTGTCTGTTTCCTCCTCTGTCTGGTGAGCATGTGTCTCTAGAAAATCCTAGCAGGGAGTTTTACACAGGCATAGATGTGAAACTGGCTGGGATTGGTTAAGGCTCTGTACAGTGTGAGGCTGTCTGTGATTGGCTCACCTTATACTAACTCTTAAAGGCATATTTTCCTTTTCTGCTTCTGCTAACACAATGAATATACAAATGTCATATAACATTCAAAGACATAAATCACAGCAATGATTCTGCTTTTGGCTTTAACATATGTACATATACACTGTACTGAGGTTATTGGCAGGTTTGGTATACACATATATGTGAACCATATTAGCAACCTAGGACTGGTCTTAGCTGGCCAGCTACACTCCCACCAAAATTACCTATAATTCTATGTTCTCAGTAAAAGGATTGGAACATGAATTTGAGGAATTTTCCATCAGTTTCTCAACTCTCAAGTGTCTTTGTTACTCTCAAGCAGAACAACTAACTTTTGTATTGGACGTTCCAACTTGAGTGGAGTTGTGAGACGTTTTCCCTTTTTGTCCAGTTTTGAGTCTTCCATTTGTAACAATACTCTTCTTACTAGTCCTTCTTCGTCCTTTCGAGCTTCTAGGACTTTGGCCAATTTCCATTGACTTCTAGGTAAGTCGTCTTCCTTTACTAACACTATGTCATCAACATGAACATTTCTTCTAGGCGTTTGCCATTTGCTTCTTAGTATAAGATGAGCTAAGTACTCCTTGCTCCATCTATTCCAAAACTGCTCTGATAGATATTGAACTCTTCGCCATCTTTTCCTTGCGTATAAATCCTCTTTGGTGAAGTTGCCAGGTGGTGGCTGTATGTAATCAGCTTTAAGGTGAAGTAGATGATTGGGAGTTAGAGGTTCCAAGCTTGTTGGGTCGTTGATGTTGTTGACTGTAAGTGGACGACTGTTAACAATAGACATTACTTCATAGAAAAGTGTCCTAAGTGAAGCATCATCTAATCTTCCTTCGTTCTTTTTCAACACTGAACTTAGTACGTTTCTTACAGTTCTGATTTGCCTCTCCCAGACTCCGCCTGTATGGCTTGCATGTGGAGCATTCATGTGAAAATCACACTGTTTCTCTAACAAGTACTCAGTTACTTTTTCTTTATCAATCTCTCTTAGAGCCTTGTTCAATTCATTCTTTGCTCCAACAAAATTAGATCCTCGGTCAGATCTAAGTTCTCTGACAGTACCTCTAATGGCTATGAAACATCTTAAGGCGTTGATAAAAGCATCGGTTGACATATCTTCCAACATTTCCAGGTGAATTGCTCTGGAACTTAGACATGTAAATATCAGTCCATATCTCTTGTACTCCTTGCGGTTTTGTTTGGTGATAAATGGGCCGAAGCAATCCATTCCGCTATAAAGAAATGGTGGTGATGGGTTTACACGATCAGCTGGTAGATCAGCCATTCTTTGTTCTTCTGTAGGTCTACGTGTCTTCCTACAGATTACACATTTACTTATGTACTTCGCAATTACTTTGCTTCCTTTCACTATCCAGTAACCACCTTCTCTCAAACAGCTTTGAGTAAAGCGTCTTCCTTGATGCAAGGATTTGTTGTGGTAGTGATTGATAATCAATCTTGTGAAGGTAGAATTTTTGGGTAGAATTGCTGGATGCTTAACTCTGTTAGGTAGCGACGCATTTTCCAGCCTCCCTCCCACCTTCAGTATACCCTCCTGCAGAATAAGATTAAGCTTGTACAATGGGTGGTTGTTTGGAAGTCTCTTAGGTTCTTGACTAAGTCTCTTCAATTCTTCACTGTAGAATCTTTGATGAATGAGTCTTATAACCGTTTCTTCAGCTTTCACTCTTTCTTCTACATTCAACGATTCTTTCTTTCTGATTCCTTTTGCTAAGCATTGAATTTGAGCTACAATGTTTATGACTGTATTCCACTTTGAACATCTGTCTAGTCGTTCAAGTATGTCATCTTGACACTTGGCGGCAGTGCTCAATGTTTGAACTACCTTTACTTCTGGATCACCCATAGACAGTTCTGTATAACCTTCAATGGGTTTGATTTCCCTTTCCCAAAGGAACTCTGGACCGGTGAACCAGTTTGAATTCTTCAATTCTGTAACATTTAGGCCTCTTGAAGCATGATCTGCCGGGTTTTGCTTTGTGTCAACATAGTGCCAATGTTCTGGATTTGTTGATTTCCGAATTTTTTTTAACTCTGTTAGCGACAAAAGTGTGGAATCTTCGAGCTTCATTGTTTATGTAACCTAGGACAACTTGTGAGTCTGTCCAAAAATGCTCTTCATCTATTTTCAATTCCAATTCTTCTTTCAGAAACTGACTTACTGATGCTGAAACGACTGCTGCCGTTAGTTTGAGTCTTGGTATTGTCTGAATATTGTTGGGTGCGACTCTGGCCTTTCCCATAACTAGGGCACAGTGTATCTTTCCTTCTCCTACTGCTCTGATGTAGGAGCACTGACCATAACCATGACTGCTGGCATCTGAAAAGTGATGAAGTTCTATTTTCTTGTACTTTCCGAAATCAGGAGGTACAAAACATCTGGGTATCTGAATTTCTTTCAAATTTTGCAAGTCTCTTATCCAACTCTCCCACCTTGGCCTCAAGCCTGCAGGTATGGGTTCGTCCCATCCCAACTTCTGTCTGCATAATTCTTGCAGTATTTCTTTTGCTCTGAGGATTACTGGTGCCAAGAATCCCAACGGATCATATATTGAGGCTACTGCGGAAAGAATGGTACGTCTAGTTGGAACTTTCTCTTCCATGGATATTTCAAAGACAAAATTGTCGTTTTCTACATTCCATCCTAATCCGAGTACATTCTGGACTGGAAGAGGATCATAGTTAAGATCCACATTCTTCATTGTTGATGCACATTCAGAGTCACTGATGGATTCTAGTACCTCTCTGTCGTTTGAGATGAATTTGTGAAGACGCAGGTTTCCCTTTGCGCATAACTCTTGGCTCTCTCTCACCAATTGAATGGCAGATACTGAGGATTCTAGGCTTATAAGACCGTCATTGACATAAAAGTTTTTCTTCAAAAAATTTGCTGCTGATGGACAATCCTTTTCATTCTGATTGGCCAGATACTTCATACCATAATTGGCACAACCTGGGGATGATGCTGCTCCAAACAAGTGTACTTTCATCCTGTATTCCGCTGGCTCTGTATCTGTATCTCCGTCTTCCCACCATAGGAACCTCAGGAAGTCTCTATCTTCTTCCTTCACATGAAATTGGTGGAACATCTTTTCAATGTCACACATGACTGCTATGGGATACTTTCTGAATCTACAGAGTACTCCAGGTACAGTGTTTGTAAGATCTGGTCCCTTAAGTAGATGATCGTTCAATGCAACATCATTGTACCTTGCTGAGCAATCAAAACTACTCTGATCTTATCCGGTTTCTTTGGGTGATAGACACCTTGATGTGGGATGTACCATACTTCTCCATTTTTAGGCTGACCATCAACTTTCTCTGCGTGCCCTTCTTTGAGGATTTCTTTCATGAATTTCAAATAATCGTCTTTGAGTTTGGGATCTCTTCCCATCCTTTTCTTTAAGCTTTTCAATCTTGCCAGGGCAAGATCTCTGTTATTTGGCAGATGAGGTCGTTCTCTAAAAGGTAGGGGCATTTCAAGATAACCGTGTAGATTTTTCTGAATATTATCTTCTAGAACTTGTACAAACTTTATGTCCTCTTGGGATACGCTCTTTTCATTAGAACTTACGTCAGCAAAGTCGGATTCTAGGATTTTGAGTACTTTCGCTGGACTTACAGTTGGTAACTCTTGGACAGATATTCTATGACACAATCCTGTCACCTGTCCTGAATCTGCAATCTGTCGTTTTCCTCCAACAACACCCCATCCTAGATCAGTTTGGACTGCGTAGGGTTCACCCTTTCCTCCTGCGATTATCTTTCGTGGCACCAAGGCCTCGGGACAGTCGTAGCCTATCAACAGTCCAACACCAAATTCCTTCAGCGGGGACATTTCATGAGATATGACAGATAGGTGTTCCCATTTGTTGGCTGTTTCACAGGTAGGTATGCGATCTCGATCCAGAGGTATGTCGTCTTTTGTATAAGCTGGAGGTAGATCTAATATGCAGTTTGAGTGGAGTCCTCTAACTCTCAGTTCTTTGACTTTTTGACTGTTCACCAATGTGTCTCTTCCCGTCATTGTAGTGAGTTTGAGTTTCACTGGTTCTGTGGCCACTTGTAATTTCTTGCAGATTTCTTGATCAATGAAGGTGACGTCACTCTGGGCATCCAGTAGCGCATAGGCGTATACCTTCTTGTTCTTCCTTTTAGGATTTGAAATACACACTGGTACAACCATTGATGTGCCATTGATTTCTCTTTCTCTCACTCTGCAAGAGAATACTGTCGCTTTATTTTCTTCCTCAGTGTCCTTGGACATTAAGGATTTCTCTTTCTTTGGACGTTCTTCATGTAGTGGTGTAGGATGACGTCCTTTACAAATGCTGCAAGTGGCCTTTTCTTAAACATCCAAAACACAGCTGATTATCAAACACAAACTTCTTCTTTTCATCTGGAGACCTTTCCTTCAATTGTTGGCACTTATGTATGGAGTGATTCTCTTCACAGAACATACACTTGAAGGTAGTCTGAAGACTTGTCGGTTCAAACTCTTTACTGATCCCAGTAGTGATGTTTAACTTGCTCTCCTGGGAATCTGGACCTTTAGTAGCTGTGTTGGTTGCAAAGCTAGTTGCTCTTGCACGTCTTATCTCTCTTGCAGGCCTTTCTTCTAAGGGTTTTAAGACATAAGATGCTGTTACTGGATTACACGCTATTTGTGCTTCCTCATTGACAAATTCAGAGAACTCTTTGAAACTTGGGAAGTTTTTGCCTTGATCTAACTGTTTAGTCACATAGCGATTCCATCCAGAAGCCACTTGTTCTGGTAGCTTGGCTAGCATCCTGTGGTTTTCTAGATAGTCGTTCAATACTTCTAGTCCTTGAACATGTGGGATAGAGTTGCTGCATGCTTGCAGGAACTCGCCATACTCTTGGAGCTTGAAGTGTTCTTTAGGACCTATTTTAGGCCAGTTTATCAACTTCTCTCTGAAAGCTCTTTGTACTAAGAAGGGATGACCATATCTTGCATTTAATTTTTTCCAAGCTTGCTTGTAGGCTTCTTCATCTTTCCTATAGAAGTTACCTTCAAGAACCTTTTTTGCTTCTCCGCCAGTATACCGCTGGAGGTAGAATAACTTGTCCACTGGACGGGAGCAATGATGTTCAATGATCATTTCAAAACTTGCCTTCCACTCTATAAACTTCAGTACATCTCCGGAGAATACAGTAGGTTCCGGAACAGGAAGTCTAGTGAGAAATATTCTCTGAGGTTTTGCCGGGTCAACAGTTGTAACATCCTCATGACCACTGCCATGACATATGGGAGTTGAATTATCTGGTTCTCTTTTTCCACTTTGTTCTGAATCAGATGAGTCTCTCTTCTTTTCTCTCTGAGCAGGGATGAAAGGACTATGACTTATTTCTTCACTACATGCTGGGGATTTCCTTCTATTTTCCTGGGCGTAAGGAAGAACGTAGGAGTCAGCTTCTCCACTTAGCACTGATTTGGATCTATGACTACCCTGATTCGTATCCTCTTCGTGCACTCTGAGTCTGGCTTCTATAATCTTAACTTCCTTCTGCCTTTCCAGACTTTTCATTTCAGCTTCCATTTTATGGTGCTGAGCTTCCATTTTATGACGCTGGGCCTCCATTTCGGCTTCCATTTTATGGCGCTGAGCATCCATTTTATGGTGCTGAGCTTCCATTTCATGGTACTGAGCTTCCATTTCCTGGCGCTGAGCCTCAATGGCAGATTCCATCTCTACTTCTGCTCGTTTGGCAGTGAGTTGTTCAGCTAATTCCTTTCTTTTGGCTGACGTACTTGAGAACTCTGTTATGTGGCTGGCGCTTCTGCTAGTGATGGAAGTCAGACTTGAGATTGTGGTTCCTCCTAAGGACCTAGCATAGTCTTTCATGAAGAGCTCATTCATTCCCTTTCGTGCCTTGACTTCATCATAATTTACTGCAGATGATAGTTCTCTCAAAAGCATCACTAAATCCCTAGTGACTGCGGTACATGTATCCATGTTCCTTACAATATCCTGGGAGGGTGTCAAAAACGACCGCAAGTTGACATATGCTGTCATAAGCTCTGAGTCAGAATCTTCTACTGTCTCTATAATTTCACTCAAATTCTCCTTTATGCTTTCTTGTTTTAGCTTTCTGCGAATGTCTTTGATGTATGCTTTCCACCTCTCATACATTCGGGCAAACTTTTTTTCTTTCAGTGCTGCCTCTTGCTCCAAATTTTCTAGCACCTTTTGGGTCTGTTTTCTGTCCCGTGATGAACGTCTTAGTTCACCTGTTTCAGCTATATTTGTTTGGGGCGAGACTACCGTTTCATTGCACCTTTCAGATTCAGACCGGTTCTCTTGCTCTTCACCTTCTACCATATCTATCATTGCATCCGCTAACAGTGGGGTGGCAATGCTAGGCTCAGCCATTTCTGAATGCTATAACAATTAATATGAATAATAAGGACCTGTCACTTTAAATGCAATACTACCAAATGCAAGAATAAATGACTTTCACTTTACATGTAATAGCACCAAAACACAGGCAATAAATGACTTTCACTTTAAATACTTTAGAGTCATATGCTATAACTGTCTCTCTTTTATTAAAAGTCTGTATTCTCTTGAACACAAAAATGTCTCTTGCAGAAACCTACAGTTGCAAGAAAAAGTATGTGAACCCCTTGGGATTACGTGGAGTTTTGCATGAATTGGGCATAAAATGTGCTCTGAACGTCATCTAAGTCACAACAATAGAAGAACACAGTCTGCTGAACATAATACTACACAAACATTAGATGTTGCCATGGTTTAATTGCACATAACATGTAAATATTCACAGTGCAGGGAGGAAAAAGTATGTGAACCTTTGGACTTAATAACTGGTTGACCGTCGTTTGGCAGCAATAACCTCAACCAGACGTTTCCTGTAGTTGCAAATCAGACCTGCACAACGATCTGGAGTAATTTTGGACCACTCCTCTTCACAAAACTGTTTCAGTGTAGCAATATTCTTGGGATGTCTGGTGTAAATCGCTCTTTTAAGGTCATGCCACAGCATTTCAATCGGGTTGAGGTCAGGACTCTGACTGGGCCACTCCAGAAGGCGTATTCTGTGCTGTTGCAGCCATTGTTTTGTTGAATTACTTGTATGCTGTGGGTCATTATCCTGTTGCATCACCCATCCTCTGCGGAGCTTCAGTTGGCGGACAGATGGTCGTACGTTTTCCTGCAAAATGTCTTGATAAACTCTGGAATTCATTTTCCCATCAATGACAACAATCCGTCCAGGCCCTGAGGCAGCAAAGCAGCCCCAAACCATGATGCTCCCTCCACCATGTTTTACAGTGGGGATGAGCTTTTGATGTTGGTGTGCTGTGCCGTTTTTTCTCCACACATAGTGTTGTGTGTTCTTCCCAAACAACTCAATCTTGGTTTCATCGGTCCACAGTATATTTTGCCAGTAGTGCTGTGGAACATCCAGGTGCTCTTTTGCAAACTTCAAACGTGCTGCAATATTCTTTTTGGACAGCAATGGCTTCCTCCGTGGTGTCCTCCCATGTACTCCATTCTTGTTTAATGTTTTCCTTATTGTATATGTGTCAACAAAAATGTTAGCATGTGCCAGAGATTTCTGTAGGTCTTTAGCTGACACTCTGGGATTCTTCTTTACCTCATGCAGCATTCTGCGCTGTGCTCTTGCAGTCATTTTTACAGGATGACCACGCCTAGGGAGAGTAGGAACAGTGCTAAACTTTCTCAATTTGTAGACAGTCTGTCTTACCGTGAACACATGAACATCAAGGCTTTTGGAGATACTTTTGTAACCCTTTCCAACTTCATGCAAATCAACAATTCTTGATCGTAGGTCTTCTGAGAGCTCTTTTCTGCAAGGCATGGTTCACATTACAGTGCTTCTTGAAACCAGTAAACCCAAAACAGGTGTGTGTTTTCTAAGGGTAGGACAGCTGTCAGCAACACATCCAATATCATCACACTAATTGGAGTCAAAGTTGGCTCACTCCTGGCTCCAATTAGCTCTGGGAGAAGTCATTAAGCTAGGGCCTCACATACTTTTTCCTCCCTGCACTGTGAATGTTTACATGTTATGTGCATTTAAACCATGGCAAAATCTAATGTTTGTGTAGTATTATGTTCAGCAGACTGTGTTCTTCTATTGTTGTGACTTCGATGACGTTCAGAGCACATTTTATGCCCAATTCATGCAAAACTCCACGAAATCCCAAGGGGTTCACATACTTTTTCTTGCAACTGTATGTGCATAAGTGAGTAATAAAGGAAAGCTCTGACCTTAATTGAAGAGCAGGATACCGTGATCTGAAGGTTGCAGAAACAAATGTCAGTCTTACAGGAGACTTTTCTTTTCTTGATGCGGTGACTTGCGATGCTCTGCGGTGACTTTGCGATGTTCTGTGATGACTTGCGATGCTTTGCGGTGACTTTGCAATGTTCTGCGGTGACTTGCGATGCTCTGCGGTGACTTGCGATGCTCTGCGGTGACTTGCAACTAGTATCGTGAACTCTCTAGATGCAACACGTGGTCTCTTGATGGATAGCGGTGCGGGCACTCTAGCTCTGGACTCTGGCCCTCCCCCCATGCATCTCTTTCTCTCTCTAGGGGTGCAGGAGGTTTGGCACTCTTTCTCTGACTGTCTTGCCCTTGCCGGTATGCCACTTTAAGAGTCGTCTGCAGTCTGACTAATATGCACGTGCTATGGCCTGTACTGTTCCGCTGAGGTGTCTCCGCGTGGCGGTATATGCTGGCGCTCTGTTTCTCTAGTGTACTCTTTACTGTGCAAGTTGAGGAGCGCTGTTGCTTGACCTCTGAGGGTAATAGTTCCACTGTGGCAGGCGCAGCACCCTTTGGTGCCTTGTGCGCTGTGGCATTAGAAAAATTATGCAATTGCTGTTTCTTTGTTTGATTAGACTGACTTTACTCTGTAATTCCTCCAATGCCGCTCTATGGATGCAGTAGGTTTAAAGAGCACACCGAATACTTTAGTTAACTTCTTTAATAACTTCAATCTTCTTCATATAACACTGCTTACAATGGCTTGTTTCTTTCATATTACGGTGGCTTAATTCGTATTACATTGGGTTGATTCAATAGCTTATCGCGATAGGTTCAATAGATTCGATAAATTTGTTCTGTATATTTCGATAGATTGATAAATTCACTTGGATTTATAAATTCGGTGGAACTACAAGTAAACACACACAACAGTTTTACACACAGATCTACCTGTACTGTTAAACCATAGAGGAAAAACACAAGTGCATTAAATACCTATTTGGCCTTCTCTGCCTCCATGGAGCTTCTCTGATTGGAACTGTGTCTGTTTCCTCCTCTGTCTGGTGAGCATGTGTCTCTAGAAAATCCTAGCAGGGAGTTTTACACAGGCATAAATGTGAAACTGGCTGGGATTGGTTAAGGCTCTGTACAGTGTGAGGCTGTCTGTGATTGGCTCACCTTATACTAACTCTTAAAGGCATATTTTCCTTTTTTGCTTCTGCTAACACAATGAATATATAAATGTCATATAACATTCAAAGACATAAATCACAGCAATGATTCTGCTTTTGGCTTTAACATATGTACATATACACTGTACTGAGGTTATTGGCAGGTTTGGTATACACATATATGTGAACCATATTAGCAACCTAGGACTGGTCTTAGCTGGCCAGCTACACCTGTCTCCCATCCCAGCTTCTTGCCTTGCTCTGGTGCACACCTGGCGACCCACCATACCAGCTCTGCATAACACTACTGTTCCTGAATCGGAGGTTCATCAGTCTTTCAAAGTCTCCAACTGCAAGAGCTGCAAACAACATCTGCTGGCGCTCTTGTCCCCCTGGTCCCTAGATACCCTCTGCTCCACCTCCAGTGGGGTCAGGACTAGTGAAACAAGTGAGGCCGACCTCGTCATTTCAGTCTCCAATCAGGTACGTGACAACAAGTCTTTGACAAAATATATCTAATGTGGCAGTAGTCTAAAATTTGTCCACACTTGTGACAGCACCTCTTAAAATGATGCTTGAATTTGAGGGGTTTAGCCTACTAAGGAAAAACCTTTTTATTCCTTTTGGTTACTGTTAGAGAGGACTCCCTATAATCATGCTCTGGATAGCAGTAAAAACCCGCCAAAGGTCTAACCAGATTGAGGAAAATACATTTTGGCTGGACATACATTTTAAAGCATATGTATGATCAAAGATAAAATGTAAAATATTTTATTCATTTCCAAACTGCAATTCAGTTATTTATAGCCTACTCCAATTAACCACTTGCCCTCCAGAGGATTTACCCCCCTTCCTGACCAGGGCCTTTTTTGCGATAAGACACTGCGGTACTTTAACTGACAATTGCGCGGTCATGCAATGCTGCAACCAAATGAAATTTATGTCCTTTTTTCCCCACAAATTGAGCTTTCTTTTTTTGGTATTTGATCGGCTCTGCGTTTAGTATTTTTTGTGCTATAAACAAAATAAGACCTAAAATGTTTTTTAAAAAAAACCCTGTATATATGACTTTTTTTGCTATTAAACATGTCCAGTAAAAAAATTTTAAAAATAAAATTTCATCATAAATTAAGCCAAAATGTAATCTGCTACATGTCTTTGCTACAACAAATCCCAATACGTCTAAGTTAATTGGTTTACATGAAAGTTATGGCGGTATATATACTGGAATTGTTTAATTTTTTTTGTACTAGTAATGGCGGCAATCAGTGACTTATAGCGGGACTGTGGCAGGTATTCTGACACTGGGGGGAACTGACTTGGTGTCACTGACATCCCCAGTGACACCAATACAGTGATCAGTGCTAATAAAAAGAACTGACACTATACTAATGGCACTGGGCAGGAAAGGGTTAACATGTGGGGTGATCAAAGGGTTAACTGTGTGCTGTTTTACTATGTTAGCTGTGTGTGTGTTTCATTGTAAGCTAACTGCTTTGTATGGCACTGCTATGCAGAGCTATACAAAGCAGTGTGCAGGAGCTGACAGGGGAGAGATATGTATACAGGTCTCTCCCCCATCGGTAATACTTGGAGATTGCTGGGTGTCGGCGGAGAATCACCGGCTGGGCGTGCGTGCCCCCTACCTGGAACTGCAAAATCACACACACACACATATATAAATATATATGTGTGATTTTGTACACCTGTCCTGCCCTGTAGCAGTATTTCTGCTATAGGATGGTGCGGAAGAGGTTAATCAGAATGATCCTGTAGTTTGTAAACATACTTTTTGAGGTTCCCCACACATTTCCTTGAATTCCATGACAGGTATTCACTATGTCCTATAAGTTGGCACTGCTGTGTCACACATTTCACAGAGACTGCCTTCTGAACTACAGAGGAGATGTTTCAGGAGGTCATTACAGGAATCACAGCTTGCAGGAAGCAAGGTGCCATGGGAGTCCTTGGAAATTGAAAGTAAACAGCAGAGGAGAATCTGCAAAGCATGCAGGGAATACAGGAAATTGTGGAAAGAGATGCCTAGCAGACAGGCAAATAGGAGAACAAGGGAGGCGTCACTGAGTGTGATATTAGTGTGTAGTTTATTAAGCACAGGTAAGTAACACTCACAAGAGAGTAAAAACTGATCACTTATTGTCAGTATTGCACAGGTTCAGTGCAGCCCAAGAGTCCAGGGATGGAGTCCCACTTTCATGGATGATGTGGAACGCCATCACCGCAGTCCCGGCATGGGAACACCGACCTGAAGTGAAGGAACCAGCATGGAGCACATCTGTGGGCGGATGTGACGTCACCGGACAAAGACCAGTGCAGTGCAGGCAGCCTTGTACTCCTATTTGTCTTTCCACACAGAGCCTACAAACTCTGAGGAATGGCTGCTACAGTGGATGAGGGTACCCCCCTCCACACATACAGTATGGACTTATGAACTGTAACCTGGGCAAATGTAAACCATTTTAGTGTCCATTCCTTTATGTCCCATCACTTGTAGTTCCACTTGTTGCGCCTCTGCCCACCCTGCTTATGTTCCAGCAGACAGGCAGCACTCATAACGTGAAAGGTGGTGAATAAGGTTTAAGACAGTAGAATTTTCAATATAAAACCAAGATTAAGACATGACCTCAAATTAAAAGGAGGAAAGTTTAAAACTAATCTTAGAAAGTATTATTTTACTGAAAAGGTAGTTGATGTTTGGAATAGTCTTCCAGCAGATGTAGTGAGCTACTCAACAGTAAATGGCTCAAACATGCTTGAGACAAACATAGATCTATCTCGGTCAAGAAAAGTTAACAAAAAAAAAAACCCAAAAACAAAACAAAAAGCACACTCAGTGGATTACTTGGTCTTTTTTCTACCATCATTTTTCTATGTTTCTAGAAAATTAGATTTTTCAAAAAAATAAGACTTTATTTTGAAATGGTCAAAAATAACGACTGTTTGTATTGTTATTACAGTGCTAAAGCTTTAAAGTGAAAGTGGATGCTGTGACCATAAAACTCCTTTAATTTGCCTGCAATTTTATAGATTTCCTTACATGCTCTAGGAAGATGACTAGTTGGCCTGTTTGGTACCTGGTCAGAATCATTTCATACTGCCATTATGGACTCGGGCCAATGCTTCTATAGCGCAAACACAATATGAAAGGTACCTTACTCTTTAGCACCAGCTGCCAAGTAGGCAGAATTCATAGTCCTTATACATCAGAGACGAGTGAACACAAGTACTACATATGACATTATTGAACCATCACCAGCTTGTTAAATGTCATTTAGACTTACACATTGGAAATCGATGTTATTTAGCATCAACCGTCCAAACAAATTAAAAAGACTTCTCAATACCTCAGGGACAGATCCACAGTGGGGAAACTTGAAAATTAAACTTATATAAAGTCAGTGAGTTACACAAAATCTATAGGGACCCTAGTCAGGTTTAGCACTTACTATGGGATAGTAGTTTAAAGTGTTACTAAACCCAGGATCCTGCCTTCACTATATCTGGTCTCCTACAGTACACAGAACATGGAAATGCAATTATTTTAGTAAATATAAACTGCTAAATAAATTTTCTCATCAGCAATATATAGCGGTCTTGTGACTTCTATCAGCGTCCGCCTGAGTGCTGGTTAAAGCTTGTAGGAGGAGTTTTCATTTTCCCCTGATTGTCCTATGAGGCTGAATGATCCCTGACCCTCTGTCTGGACATTGCTGATTGGCCCTGTGACGATCACATGCACCCTCCAACCAAAAAAAAACTCTTTCTAGCAATACGCACCAAACTAAGCATGTGCAGTGTGCCTCCTAGGGCTCTGTACTATCAGCAGATGGACCAGGGACAGTGGAAGAAGGGGAGAATCAGAGAAGACAGGATCAAACAGTCTTTTTACACAATGCAGAGGATTAACCCCTTAGGTTCCACAGTGAGTATAACAAGCATGCTTTACTGCATATACAGACTGATTTTACTGTTGTGGGTTTAGTAACACTTTAAGAGCTAAACATTTAGGGCCCTTTCACAACATTATGTTGTAGTAACTTGCAAAGTAACATTCAGCACATTACATGTCTTGGTGCGGTGTGGTGTAATTTATTCTGAATAATACCCCAACTTACCTTACCAATGAATATGCATATACACTGCTCAAAATATTAAAGGAGCACTTTTTAATCAGAGTATAACATCAAGTCAATTAAACTCTTGGGATATTGATCTGGTCAGTTAAATAGCAGAGGGGGTTGTTAATCAATTTCAACAAGTGACGGGCAACAATGAGACGATCCCCAAAACAGGAATGCTTTTACAGGTGGAGGCCACTGACATTTTTTTCCCCACTCATCTTTTCTGACTGTTTTTTACTAGTTTTGCATTTGGCTAGAATCAGTGTCACTATTGGTAGCATGAGGTGATACCTGGACCCTACAAAGGTTGCACAGGCAATCCAACTCCTCCAGGATGGCACATCAATATGTGCCATTGCCAGAAGGTTTGCTGTGTCTCCCAGCACAGTCTCAAGAGCATGGAGGAGATTCCAGGAGACAGGTAGTTACTGTAGGAGAGCTGGACAGGGCTGTACAAGGTCCTTAACCCATCAGAAGGACCAGTATCTGCTCCTTTGTGCAAAGAGGAACAGGATGAGCACTGCCAGAGCCCTTCAAAATGACCTCCAGCAGGCCACTGGTGTAAATGTCCCTGACCAATCAGAAATAGACTTCAGGAGGGTGGTCTCAATCAATTTCTGTTTAAAAAAAAAAAAAGTTTGCAGCTCTGGTAAGGTCTGAGTATATCTTAGATTGTAAGCTCCAAGGAGCAGGGCCCTCCTGACCCTCTTGTATTGAACTGTATTGTTGCTGTATTGTCTCCCTTTATATTGTAAAGCGCTGAGCAAACTGTTGGCGCTGTATAAATCCTGTATAATAATAATAATACCCATGTACTGTATAAACTGACACATAAGAGAATAACCAAAACCTACATTAGTTCTACAATATTTAGCTTTTACAAGTCTGCTTAAGGCCTGGTTCACACCTACGCAGTTTTGCTTTTGATCTGTTTGCCTTTTGCATTTCGCTTTGAGTTTTTATACATGCGTTTTTGCCACTTTTTTTTGGCTAAAATAAAATTGTTTTTGCTGCTGGGCAGAATAAAAATGCAAAACGTGGCAAAAACGTGGCAAAAATGCACTACATGCATTTGAACAGCATCTCCATTGAACTCTACGCTGCTTTTTGCATTTAAAAAAGTCCCTGAAACTTTCCAAAAATGCAGCAGCTCAAAAAAGCATAGATGTGAACGTGTCCCATAGGAAACCACGTTAAGCTGACTGTAGTGTGTTTCTGCAAAAAGCAATAAAATTGCATCAGTGTGAACCAGGCCTATAAATGCCATCAAGAAAGAAATACTTAAAGAGTAAGTTCAACTTTTTCAGAATATAGCCTATACGGTCAAGGGGGCCCAGTACATTTTAAAACACTTTGCAGCATTGTACAATGCTCAATAATATTATTTTCATATCTGCCCCCACCCTGGAAGCCTAAATGAAAAATTTCCTGTTAGCAATCTCCACATATTGCCTTGTTGCTGGGACATAAAAACCATTGGTCTTTAATCACGTAATGATGGGAGTATGCCTCCTATTGTTTTCACTGGGGTTGGGCTTGATGTTCGAGTTCACTCGACGTGCCCCACAATGCATTGTATCATCATCATGTGCTGTGATTGGCCATAGCACCCTGCCCCCTCATGACGTCATCACAGTATTTAAGAGCTGTCATCCTGGTGCAGCTGTCAGACGGCGGGAGCCAGCATCGAGACTGGAGCGTTTGCTTTTTGGGACAGCAGTGGCGGCGGGCATCGTGATTGACAGTGGATCTACTTCGGGGGACATTGTTTTAATGTTTTTTTTTATAAAGGACTTGTCAAAGACTGTCTACTTTCATTTTTTACACTACACTTTTTTTGTGTGAATGACTAGTGACGCCATGTACCTTATACTCATTCACATGGGGGGGCTGGGATCTGGGGGCTTCCAGGTTCCAATAAGCCCCACCGCAGACCCCCATCAACATGAGGACAAGGTGTTTTTGGGGGTCCCCCTTCCCCAAAGCACCCCCCCCATGTTGAGAGCATGTGGCCTGGTATGGACTGCATGCTCGGATAAGAGTCCAGTCTGGTATGGATCTTGGGGGGACCCCCACATCATTTACAAAAAACTTTTGGCATGGGGGGTTCCCCTCAAAATCCATACCAGACCCAAAAGTCTTGGTAAAGATGGAGGGCTGGAGACACCCCATGCCGTTTAAAAAAAAGAATTGTAATTACCGGGCAATGCTGGCAATTCTTTTTACATTCAGCTGTTAGTGGGGAACCCAGCTGACAGCTGAAACATTAAGGAATGTTTTCACTACTAAAATACCGCATGACTTATTAATACATGAGTATAACTCATGCAGTATTTTGTAGCAGTGCAGTATCTTACCACACACTCAGGTGCAATAAGATACCGTTTAGTGGATTGTCCCTGTTCGATGTTCGTGGTTGAACTTTCGTTAGGTTCAACCGTTCGTCCATGAACCAAACAGGGAAGTGTTCAACACATCACTAGTTTTCACGTCTGAGCAACAAGGCAGGACATCAAAGGGTCCTCCATAGAGACAGTTGTTCTATATGGGGGATATGGTTAGCAGTTTACCTAATCTAAGGGCAGTGGTTCTCAACCTTAGGGAGAGCAGGGCCCAGTAAATTCTTCCAAAGCTTTCTATGCCCCAACATGGTTATGATTGACTGGTAGATCATGATTAACATGTTATCGAATCCCATTCAATACCTTCCTCACTCTATCCATAACAAAAAAATTTTGAGCCATAAATACCCTTTAAGTTAACTTACTATCATAGGAAACTACAGGGCTGCTTCATTAACCTGAAGAGAAAAAAATCGCATGATTGCAGTATCCCACAGCAACCAATCAAATTCTTAAAGTTATTATTACATTATTAAAGTGGTTCTAAAGGCTCAAGGTTTTTACCTTCATGCATTGATGTGTTGAACACTCCCCTGTTCGGTTCATGGTCGAACGTTCGAACCTAATGAAAGTTCAACCACGAACTTCGAACAGTGCTTATAACCGGAGAAAATACAGTAACAATACAGTTCAATACAAGAGGGTCAGGAGGGCCCTGCTCCTTGGAGCTTATAATCTAAGATATACTCAGACCTTACCAGAGCTGCAAACTTGTATCTTTTTGAAACAGAAATTGATTAAGGCCACCCTCCTGAAGTCTGTTTCTGATTGGTCAGAGACATTCACACCAGTGGCCTGTTGGAGGTCATTTTGTAGGGCTCTGGCAATCCTCATCCCAGGGGCAGACTGACCATTTGGAAACTCGGGCACTGCCCGAGGGCCCGGGGTCAGTAGGGGGCCCCATGAGATGCCCCTGGTACCTTTTTTATAGGCTTTTTTGAGTTTGGGCAAAGGACACAGGGGCCCCATGATCCCCTATTGCCTGGGGGCCCCATGAGTTGTCAGTCTGCCCCTGCCTCATCCTGTTCCTCTTTGCACAAAGGAGCAGATACCGGTCCTGCTGATGGGTTAAGGACCTTCTACAGCCCTGTCCAGCTCTCCTACAGTAACTGCTTCAGGCAGTTAAGAGTACATTAAAAATGAGAATTGAAAGTAAGCAGAAAATTGGAGTTTCAACTAATATGCATGAAGATAAAAAAACGTTCTGTCTGTAGCAGCTCCCCCAGCCCCTCCTAACACTTACCTGAGCTCCAGCCCAATACAGCGATGTCCACGAGAGCCTCAATTCTCTGGGGACTCTCACTCCTGATTGGCTGAGGCAGCAGTAGAAGCCATGGTAAGTATAACATGTTTGTTATTTAAAAAAAACAACAAAACAAGACTTTAGTATCACAATAATGTTTACCCAAAAATAGATGTGAAATCTGATTGGTTCCTATTAGTTGCAACTCCAGTTTTCTGCTTACTTTCAATATCCATTTTTAATGTACTCTTAAGTGCCTGAAGTAGACAATCAGAATAGATACAAATATTCAACAAGCCATTTCAAACTGGGTAATGGAAGGAGAGCGATCACCGGGGCAGCACTGAGCCTAGTAGACAGCAGAGAGAAGTTTTCATGATGAGGGTAGTGTGTAGCTCCAGCAATAAATAATAGATGCCCAGCAAGAGAATATGAAAGTGAGCACATACTCCAAGCTAGCCATTCCCCAAAGTCACACATACGCAACATATCAGCAGTAGACTGTGTGCACTACAGCCTAGCCTAGTGGCCACAGGAGGCTTCTGTGTTTTTTCATTGAAACTTTGTGCTGATCAACAAGCTCCTCTCCTGTTCCAGCTCCAGACAGGACTCCCACATGCAAATGAAGCTCTACTGCAGGGTCACAGGTTTGGGCTTGCATAGAGAGGCATCAACAGCATATATGCCGAGATCCTAAATGACACCGAGATCTGCTCTGTCCTACACTCCTGCTGGCTTCCAGAATGTGGGCAAAACCATAATGTTTCCTCCAGTCAGCTCTGGCTGCTGCTCTGTACTAGTAGGGAAACTAGAGTCTGGTGTTCATCACTCTGCTGGGACTGTCAGGCACCCAGGGAAACTAGAGCTGTTCAGAAGGACCCATACATTTCCACGCCTACTCCAGGTGCTGGTGGGTGAACAAGGCAACATACTCCCGCTGAGCTGTGGCCCCTATCTGCTCAAACAGCTAAAGTTTAGCTGTCAGAGCAGACAGGAAACCAGGGCCCAGCAGGAGGAAGGATGCTGCCCATTACCTGGCCCTGGCCTCTTGGTTGAAAACCACTGCCTTAAGCGGGCCATAGATGTATTGAAACTCAGTCAGTTCAGCAAGGATTGGCCAAATATTGATCAATATATAACTGTTCCTGTGCAACAGGCTTCTGTTGATTAGACAAATTGGAAAACTTTTGTCAATCACGAGCTGCACCCAATTGGCTGCAGCCACTGATCAGTGTATTCGCTTAGTTTAGCATCAGAATACAATGTCCAAGCGAATGGATTATCCTCACTTCTGAGCTTTCATAAATGCTGGTGCTGCTAGCAATTTAATTGATAGTGACCTAGCACACCATCTACAGATTTCCTTGACTAATGTGCACAAACCCTTTTCACTCATAGCTGTTGATAACTCTCCTTTGTCCATCGGTCTGGTCACCATGTGCATTGTACCTATTACTCTGACCATTTCATAGGCAGTCAGCTTCTACTTGATACCATCTCCTGCTTATCCCATTATCTTAGGTTATCCTATACTTAAACTTCATAACCCACACATAGATTGGGCTACATTGGAGATTAGGTCTTGGTCCCAGACCTGCCTCAAGAACTGCATTAAAACTGCTGACCAGTTGCCTATTTCTACCTCTGTTATGGCCAATTCCAGTCACTGACCTTTATATGACTCTGTTGTAGTAGACGGTATTGACAAGTTTATTGGATCCTCTACAGGCCACCTCTTCTGCCAACTGTCACAGTCTAAATCTTTTCCTCCTAGAGGCGAACTTACTCGTTGTCTTTCAGCTTTGAGCCCTGTTTGTAAACTTCCTTTAAGTTTTGCAATATCTTTTCTTCCAGCACAAGTAAGGGCAGCCTTTTCCCCTGAAATTTTGGACTCTATTTTAAAGGCTCAGTCTAGTGCTCTGCCCCAGCTATCCCCTGGAAAACTATTTGTTTCCCTCCACCTTAAGCTTAAAGTGCTTTCAGAAACACATGATGCTAAGACACCCAGGCACCCAGGGATTACTAAAATGGTTTCTCATGGGCTTTGGTGGCCCTCTCACCATAAGGACTTCTATTCCTATGTAATAGCTTGCAAAACCTGTGCTCCCTCTAAATCCTTGAAAGCCAAAACCTCAGGATTACCACTACCTTTGCCTGTCCCTAAATGCCCTCAGATGCACATCCAGGCTTGTCCTCAAGTTCTGCTGCCTCTACACTTGCCAATGCAGTCCAGTTTGTTTCTACATCTGCCAATATGGTCCAGTCTGCCTCTGCATCAGCATCCTGGTTTTGGCTATGATACACTCTCCCTGTCTGTCTGTCCACGTGCAAGGTGATTGATGTGGCCAGGCTCTGGGTGGAGACTAAATTTGATTTAAGTCAGCCAAGCCTGCAGTCTCATGCTTGCGATAGCGCTGGTTACATTTGCTCAAGCTCCCAGTTTGTCTGTCCTGCTCTGCTGTCGGGATTCCCTCACTGACTACCTCAAATCAGATATTGACTATTCTCTGAACTCTGCCTGCCTTTTGACTATGGATTTGACCTGGAATACTCCGAACCTTGCCTTCCTTGTACCAGGACTGTCATTGAACCGCAAGTCCCGGGATTAGCATTGATCAGCTCTCCGTTACAGTAAACCAGAAGCGGTGACCTAACATCACTTCCGGTTTACTCGGAAGTAAACAGTGCCAATTTAAAAATTAAAGCATATTAAAGCATTTAGAAACATCAATTTTAGTGTTTCTGAATGCTTTTAAGTGAAGAGGAGGGATTTGGGGTCTCCATAAAGAGTACCTGTCACTTGCCTATTGCTGTCAGAAGGATGTTTACATTCCTTGTGACAGCAATAAAAGTGATAAAAAAATTAAAGAAACAGTGAAAAAATAAAATAAAAATTAATAGTTTAGAAAAAAAAAATTTTAAGCGACACCACCCTCCTATGCTCATGCTCAAAGGCAAATGCGTGCATCAGTTCAGCACGCAAGCACGCAAAAGCTATCGACCCACACATATGAGGTATCACCACGAACGTCAGATCATGGACAGTAATTCTAGCACCAGACCCCCTCTGTAAATCTGAAGTGGTAACCTGTAAAGGCCTTTAAATTGCCACCTATTGCGTCATTTGTCACCATTGCATGGGCATGCACAATTTTAAAGCGTGACATGTTTGCTATCTATTTACTTGGTATAATATCATCTTTTATATTTTACCAAAAAAATTGGTTAGCAGGACAGCCAAATTCAGAAGAGTGGTCAAAAAGAGTTCAGCTTTAACTAATTCCACGGGATGTTATTGTTACTAGATTTTTTATAGTTTTATTTACAGAGTGACAAGTTATAAGTTGTTCTTTTTCTTTAATTATGACAATAAGACTTTCAGTATCTATTGTAAAAAGAACAAAATTAAATATTAATCAAATATTTTTGCCAACTATATTCTTTTAGACATTAAGCTCACTGTTTATTATCCATTCATTGCATTCCAACATAGAGCACCCAATAACCCTCTGTATTACAGTACTCAGCTTCATTGTTGAGCTGGTAAATAAATGTCCTGACAGAGACAATAATGTTTTTATGAGTTTCTAAATTATGGACTCAAATCTGCCTTTTGTAGTGGACTAATAGCCAACGCGTGTCTGACATTGAACTTCTGTAGCCCAGGACAAAAGGAGAAAAATCATAAGTGAACAAAGCGAGATTGCTTGGACAGCAAAGTCTCTGTATTTGTTCAATGACAGAAGAATCTAACCATTGAAGATAAGAGCTCGTGCCAGCTCAACTTCATTTTGCCCTTATGAACTTGTCTGTAGAAGACCATAATATTTCTCTCTCATGTTCTTGCCCACCTACTCAGTCACTGCCCCTCTCATACAAACCATTTGTTCTCTGGAATCTTTTAGCTCGCCTAAGTTTTCAGGGTCTACTGCATATCCCTATTCTGGCTATACATCTCGGCCTACACTGGCCAAAGGTCCCTCACGCAAAGGCTGCTGACATTTGCAAGGTCAGGATTTCTGAAAAACTTACTGTAGCGTTTTCTGCTCTTGCTGATGTTTATAGTTTGTAGAATTGTGGTTATATTCCTGCATAATTTAAATTTAAGAAGTTAATGAGTTATCGTCATAAATATTCGAAACAATTATCTTTGTGTACTGTTTAATACGTATTACACTGTCTAAAATACAAGCATAGAAGACCTTTTGACTGTACTCTTTGTATAACAGGAAAAATGCTTCCATATTGACAATAAAAAAGAATATGGCCCTTCATTACTTTCTTTTAGTTGTTTAGAGCCCTATACTATTTCCTCTAATGTCATTCGAAAAGTGTGGTTAGTGGGACATAGATAAGAAGATAACATTAAGAAATCATGTATGTATTACTGCATAGTAACCACATTACAATGTGGAGAAGGCAGTGTGATAGTTTTTGGTGTTTTTTCATTTCAAAGGTGGAACATAACCAGCACATGGGGATCATGCATACATGGTTCCTCCTTATCCATAATGCATCTGCTTAAGCATCCCTTTTTCCTATATTTTGAGTAAAATAATAGAACTGGAATGGAGATGCTAGTTAGAGTGTTACTAAACCCACAACAGTAAAATCAGTCTGTATATGCAGTAAAGTATGGAACCTAAGGGGTTAATCCTCCACATTGTGTAAAAAGGATGTTTGATCCTCTCTTCTCTGATCCTCCCCTTCTTCAAGTGTCTCCTACATATCTTCTAATAGAACAGAGGCTCGGGGGCAAGCTGCACATGTTCAGTTTGGTGTGTATTGCTAGAGAGGTTTTTTTCCTTGGGAGAATACATATGCTCTGCACAGGGCCAATCGGCACTCTCCAGACAGGGGTCAGGGCTCCTGCATCCTTCTACAAAAGAATGAAAACTCCTCCTACAAGCTGTAATCAGTGCTCTGCTGGACACTGATAGAAGTCACAAGACCGCTCTAACTGCTAATGAGAAAGGTATTTAGCAGTTTATATTTACTAAAATAATTGCATTTCCATGCTGTGTGTAATGTGGGAGACCAGATATAGTGAATGCTTGTCCTGGGTTTAATAACACTTTCAATTAGGGTCAATTAGGTGACAATAGTTTATGCAAGGACAGATCTGCTATAGTAAACATTGTACCTTTGTAATACTGCTGTGTGTATAACAGTTCCTTTCTAACATACAGAACTACTGTTCTCAGGTGTTACTGAATGATATTGTCTTTCTAGTGCTTTAAAAAATGAATTGGTAGAGGAAAAAGCAAGCTGACTTCCATGTGAAAATGTGCACACATATAATAAGCCACATTAGTTCTACTCATGTTTTCATGAGTGGCAAGAGCAAGTGAACATCACAAACTTTCCTTAGGTATTCCTGACACTAAAACGCTTACTAAGCAAATCTGCCGGGGTTTGAAAAAATGTGCTCAAAATTTTGAAAATCAGAAGTTTTCCCTGGACACTACTGAAGTCAATTGAGGCGACTCTTGCTATTCAGTTTGTTCTTTTTGTGGAGCTAATATACAAACTATTATCAAAAAAGAGATGTAGAGGAAATGTTATTGCCATAAGGAATATAAACCAAAGCCAAAATGTAAAAAATTGAGGACAACATTTAGATACACAAATCCTTTACATTACAGGTTTTGGGGATGTGTTAAAGCAATATGTGATGTTATGAAACAGCACAATTTTCACAGACAGCCTCAGATACAGCAAAAAAAATTACTTATATTTTTTAAGAAGTAGCTTACATACATCACCATCCCAATCTGATTTATTCCAATTACAGGTAGTTTTATCATTGACACATGTTACTGAGCACAACATTGTCCACAAACTGCTTACCCTCAGAGGCGTATATACCACAAGGCAAACAAGGCATTTGCCTAGGGCGCCATTTTTCAGGGGGCAGCACTACCCCTCGGCAGAAGGGGCAAACATGGCATGGGCACCAGGGGGGATCCAAGAGAGGCTTCAGGCTGCGTGATGGTGTATGCAGAGCCCCGACTCTCATTCACGGGGATGTCCAGAGCTGGGCAGATCAGTGTCTTTCTCTCTCTCCATGGGAAGAGGGGGTTGGTGGCTAGTGTATGGGGGGTGGTAGTGGAAGGTGCTCTCTGGTGATGGGGGGGGGGGGTGTCAGGAATGTTGTTGGTAAATGTCAGGCTCTCTCCGCGGGAGGGGGGGGAGAGGGCGGTGGTGCTTGTTGGTGTCAGGCTCTATCTGGGGGGAGCGCAGATTTTTGTGTTGCCTAGGGCAGCACAAAACCTAAGTACACCACTGCTTACCCTACTATAATGCACAGGTTTTGGAAAGGTTAAAAGTGAAGTGTGGGTTTTAAAAAAGCCCAAACATTTATACCCACCTATGTGGATGCAGCATCAATACAAGGGCTGCACACCGAGAACTCAGCAATGAAAGACCACTGATCACTGGCTTGGGGTCTACTTTGAGCAGAGAACAGTGACTGTCAGTATCTTTGTGATCAGCAGCCTCAGAACATAATAACATTTTTTAAGATGGCCACCCTACCCTCTATAGTCATATCACTATCTTCCTCTATGACTTGCACACCACTAAAATCTATTGCACAGAGAGTCTCCTTCTCCGGAATCCCCTGCCAGTGCTGTGTGCTCTTCTCTCCTGTGTGTATCCTCAAAGCAAGCCTTGTGCAATCGCATTCTTAAGCCGGGCTGTTTGCTTCCATAGACATAGAAAGTGCAGCTCTACCATGCCTCCTGCTCCCTCCTCACAGGATTTGACTAACAGCAGCAGGAGCCAATGACTCCCGCTGCTCTCAGTGTAGCCTGTGAGAGCAGGAAGAGGGGAAAGGAGAGCTGCAGCGGGACACAATGCTAGATCGATAGAGGACTCACTGAGTGTTTGGTGGGGGATGGGGTGGAAGGAACAGCTAGTAGAATGTTTTTATGCATTGAGGTAAAAAAACCTTTTGACTTTAGAACCACTTTAAACCTAACTGTACTCTTATTTGAACCTAAAGCTTAATGCCCTATTAAAAGTAAAAAAGCAGCTCTGTAATCACTATGCAATTCAGTGCCAGTCCTCTTCAGGGTTGAAAAATGTAGATAAATTAAGTAAAATGGTAAAGCTGTAAAAAGTTTTCCCCCTCTTTTGGTGGGGGCAGTACCCATAATACAGGCACTGTCGGTGTGCCGGGCATTGTCCCCACCATATTGGCTCTAGGACAGGGGCGGACTGACAACTCATGGGGCCCCCGGGCAATAGGGGATCATGGGGCCCCTGTGTCCTTGCCCAAACTCAAAAAAGCCTATGAAAAAGGAACCAGGGGCATCTCATGGGGCCCCCTACTGACCCCAGGCCCTCGGGCAGTGCCCGAGTTTCCAAATGGTCAGTCTGCCCCTGCTCTAGGATTACCCTGCTACAGTTTGGGTATACAGGCCATGCAACTCTTGCCCCCGAAGAAATCTGAATACCAGTGCATCCTTTGGTAATTATCTGTGTCTGATGTCTTTCTTACTAGGAAAAAAAGTAGAACCCTGGCAAACACTTTTTTTTCTGTTGCCCTACCTGTACTAACCACAGCTAATACTTGGGTGCAATTATACCACGTTTTGTTTACTATTGAAGGTGTAACAGTCTGTCTCCACTCTACACCTACTTTTACTGTGACAATTTTTCTGTTCTTTGTGTAAGGAGAGGTCTGCCAAAAAAAAATTGTGTGTGCACCTTGACTTTAAAGAAACACCATAGACTGACATACTTCAGTTATCTGTTCTAAGGTTTCTCCAGGGCTTTCGGTTCCTCCAGGGCCTGAATGTTTTTATTGTTGCATCCAGCTTGTGATCTCATTCGGGATACAGCATCAACTTTAATTGCGGTGACCTTTCTTCTGTGCTGCATTTTGCAAAAACAGAAAAGACTTGGTGTTAAAGGATGTTGTAGTCTTTCAAAAAATGTCTGTTCAGTTAAGGTTTACTATTACTATTCACAATTTTGTTTCCAATCTCTCCCATTATGTGTACCACAGAAGTTGCATCCAACATGATGCTAATGAGTGCTTTTCCACTTATTAGTAACACAGTAATGACCACAAATGTTTGTTGAGCAGACTAGTCATTCTCCAATGAATGTCTCTGGTAGGTATGTTTGTAGGCAGGGTCCACTTTGCTCCATTTAATTATGTTTCTCTTTTAAACCCTTCCAGGAAGGAGGATGATTTCATTTTCTTCCTTGCAGGATCTCATGTATAGGGTGGATGGGGCTTAGCTCAGGGAGTTAGTTGCTGGCTGATCTGAAGAGATTGGCCATGGAAGAAAGGCTTATCTCTAGAGGACTAGGTATCTATTTTTTCTTCCCCCTGGAAGGGACTCCCCTGTAGCTGGGCATAAAAGGAAACTATCACACAAAAAGGGAATTGCTCTTACTTGAGTGGAGGATATGATGTTGTTTGTGTTATCAGAACTGTAAGGATTAAGGCTTGGTTCACATCTGTGTGGGTGGTGCCGCTGCGTGACCCACACAAATACCTGCAGCTGCACCATCCACACAGATGTGAACCAAGCCTTAATCCTCACAGTGTCTTTCCAGGAAGGAGGATGATTTAATTTCCTTCCTGGCAGGATCTCATATATACAATGGATGGGGCTTAGCTCAGGGAGTTAGCTGCTGGATAATCGGAAGAGATTGGCCATGGGAGAAAGGCTTATCTCTAGGGGACTAGGTATCTATTTTTTCTTCCCCCTGGAGGGGACTCCCCTGTAGCTGGGCACAAAAGTAAACTATCACACAAAAAGGGAATTGCTCTTACTTGAGTGGAGGATATGATGCTGTTTGTGTTATCAGAACTGTAAGGATTAAGGCTTGGTTCACATCTGTGTGGGTGGTGCTGCTGTGGGACCCGCACAAATACCTGCAGCTGCACCACCCACACAGAGGAATGCAGGACCCGCGGGCGGGTGCCATTAATTCTGGAAATTGCAACTGTACTGGGAACCTCGGTTCCCGTGCAGGCTGCGATTTCCGAAGAAGTGCAGGGACTTCGACCATGAGTGTCCTGGGGCATGGGAGTCCATTCAAATTAATGGGTTCTCGAGCAAATCGTGGCCCACATGGCCTCACATATGTGAACCTGACCTAAGGAGATGCAGATTACTTTATTAAAATTGTGACACTTACAATAAAATTGCATTGGACCAAGCTTCTGGTTGCTTCATGTGTCTTAAGTGAATTCTCAGTAACTCTGTTTTTGAGAAGTGGATAGCATAGTTAGGCTATGCTAGACAGTGCAACCCATGAAGCTCCCACTTGGAGAAGAAGAGTTCCAGTGTACCCAATGGTGTTGCAAACTTAGTTTAGCTAAGGGCCAGTGGTCGAAAGGCAGAGAAAATTGCTATCCTGAAACCACAAAAAGTCTTCAGGCCCGCAGTGATTGGTATTCCCAGCAAGAAGACATGCTGTTTTCAAGAGACCAGGAGCGTGGTGGATGTGTGAAGATGGAGGGCAGATGCATAATTCTGAGAGGGCTCTATTTGATACTCATGGCCGATGAGTGAATCTATACGAGCCCTGTATACCCTGGTGGAGTGAGTAGTGGGCACTCCTGGTGCAAAAGGGTGGCCCTGCCCACAGGTTGGTACATGGTGGATCTTATTTATACTAGTCAGGCCTAAATCATCAGTAGACTTAGTAGGCATGTGCCTAGAAATAACAGTCTCAGGTTCATCTTTCTCTGTAGGCCTTCAACATTAAACATATTTTCTTCTCTTAACATTTGTGTAAACCCTTTGCAGCTTTATACATAAAATGCCACAATATTCTGTTCTATAAAATACAAGTAAAACTTTCTCTGCAAAAGAATTGGTAAAAAAAACTTTAGGAGTTGTGTTGTCAATGAGTGGAAAAAATTTTTAAATTTTAAAATGACTTAAAAAAAATCAAGAATTGTTATCTTTCCTGGCTTGGCTTGCATGGAAATTTTGATGGTGTAGGACCTCTAATACCCTATACAGTAATGTATGTCATATCAAACCATACCAAGTCCATGTTTGTGCATTTATGTGTGTACTTATTAGTCTTCTGAATTTGTGGCGCTGTGTAAATGTGTCTCTCATTTGAACATTTCAGTCAACAGTTAATAAAGTACATCAATCGTCTGGCAATAGACATTGCATCGAGTTAAAATATGATTTCTTCTCTCTGTAATGAAAACCCACATTGTTTCCTTTCCTGTTTTCCTCTTTTGACAATGAGCTGCTTTGTGCCTTCCAGAGTCTAGCAGTCTTCTGTTATAAAAATTATACGGAGACTTTTTAAACTATAACCAGAAGTGGATGCATTCAAGTATGTATACACGTTTGCCTATATAAAGAAGTGTGTGCCTCATGAAACATTATGTAAATTACATACACATATTCTGTATTTTATGTCACCATTATTAACACAATACCACCAAAGTTCAATTGTAAACATCTTGCAAGTGATCTGCAAGTGAATTCTCTATATAATTAGCCTCAGCATCAACTGTAGTTTGTAGGAAATTATAGGAGATTATGTGTGTTCCATAGTGTACAGGTTCCAACAGAAATTTTCTTCTGCAATGAAAGTAAAACTTTGAATTTCTATCTTGAGCATCACAGATCTCTTACTTCAGACACTTAAAGCTGTATATACATTTTGCAAATGTTATAAATAAATTGGCATGTTTATTGTGTAATTGTCTCTTAGGCTTAACAACTTGCCTACTGGGCACTTATACCCCCTTCCTGGCCAGGCCAATTTTCAGCTTTCAGCGCTGTCGAACTTTGAATGACAATTGCGGGGTCATGCAATGCTGTACCCACATGAAATTTTTATAATTTTTTTTCTCACAAATAGAGCTTTATATTGGTGGTATTTAATCGTGGCTAGGTTTTATTTAGGTTTGATTTTTTATAAACAAAGAGCAAAAAATTTGAAAGAAAAACGTTTTTCTTTCTATTATAAAATTTTGCAAACAGGTAAATTTTCTCCTTCACTGATGTGCGTTGATGAGGTGGCACTGATGGGCACTGATGAGGTGGCACGGATAGGCAGCACTGATAGGCAGCACTGATAGGCGGCACTGATGAGCTGGCACTGATGAGGCGGCACTGATGATGCTGCACTGATATGCAACAATGATGGGCACTGATAGGTGGCACTGATGGGCAGCACTGATTGACGGCACTGACTGGCAGCACTGTTGGGCACTGACTGACGGCACTGCTGGGCACTGATGAGTGGCACTGCTGGGCAGCACTGATGGATGGCACTGATGGCGGGCACTGCTGGGCACTGGTGGATGGCAATGCTGGGCACAGGTGGGTGTCACTACTAGGCACTGAGGGGCACAGGTGGGTGGCACTGATAAACACTAATTTTGGGCATAGGTGGGTGGCATTTGTGGGTGGCACTGCTGGGCACAGGTGGGTGGCACTGCTGGGTACTGATCATCAGAGCACTGATCATCAGTGCCCTGATGATTGATGCCGATCCTTCCTCTGAAAGTTATCGGCAGTACTCGCTGTGACAGCGTGAGGAAAGTGCAGCCTTTAACCATCAACTTCATTTACCAGTGATCTGCTGTGTCATTTGACACGGCTGACCACATGGTAAAAGGCCGCTGTGATTGACCTTTTACCACATCACGTGATCAGCTGTGTCCATAGGACACAGCAATCACAGAGATCGCCAGGAGCGCGCCCCTGGGGGCGAGCAGGAGGGAGCGTTCTGGGAGGATGTCATATGACGCCCTCCCAGAAGTGGATAACCGCGCTGTAGCTGTCATTCGGCTATAGCCTGGTTGTCAAGTGGTTAATGGACTTCAGTTTAGGCCTGGTTCATGCCTATGCATGTTGCAATCTGCTGCAAGAAAAAAAGGCCTTGACCCTATCCACAAACACAGTGGCTGAAAATGCATAGATGTGAACGTGTCCCATAGGAAACCATGTTAAATGGATTGTAGTGAGTTTCTGCAAAATTTAAAAAGCACTGAAAAATGCATAGGTGTGAACCAGGTGTTAATAAATACAGCTCTACTATGCCAATAGATAAGCACACAAGCACAACTATCCAAAAGTTTGTCATAGGTTGACATAGACACTTGATGGCACTTGAAAGGCAGTATGCTCAGCTCCTGAAAATGAGTACTCTGTAGATCAGTAAACTTAGAAATCCAGTCCAATGTGGTTAGCATGTGTAAGATGGCCTCAGCCTTGGACCACTCCACAAGCCACGCCCTCAGACACTCACCGGGGCTTATAAATGGGTCTAATTCCGAAATAATTTTCTTTAAAAAATCACAACTAAGAATTTTCTTTTGAATTTCGTACCATTAATGGGGCCACAGCATTGGCTGATTTTCATGCTGCCTTTAAATTTGAGTGATCGGGAATGTTGGAAATGCTTTGAAAAATGAATGAATTTCTAATCAATGATAGGAGAATTGCTCAAGAAATATAATCGAAAAAGAAATTAGCTGTGACTTGGAAAGTAAAGAAGATTCCCGGCCACAAAAAAATCTTTTCTGTAGCAACATGAGGTGAAATTGTAGACTTGGTTTTTCTAACAAAATGCACAAAATTTCTGACTCTAAAGAAAATATGTTCAGAATTCAACTCATTTATGGTCTGCATTAGTCATAGAGGTAAAGGGCAGAGGCAGGACGGGAGCACTAAGGCCCATTTCACAGCAGATCCACCTCTTCAGTGGGAGATCTGTTTGCTGATCCCCGCTGAGCAGGCAGGTGGCAGGTCCATGTCCACTCCACTAATGCAGAGCATACACGGAGACAGCCCGCTGTTCACTATGGGGCGGTCAGATTTAAACAGACTCCGACTGTGATTTGATCCGATCTGCTAGATGGATAGGGAACCTATCCCCATCCATCTGATTTTGGTGGACTGGATCGGATTGGATTCAGGCAGGTGTAGACGGATATGTGGCCATTTACATCCACCTCCACATAGAGAACAATGTGTGGTCCGATCAGATCCACCTGAAAAACGTACAGGTGGACCGTATCAGTCCACTTGTGTGAAAAGGGCCTTATGCTTCACTGTCTGTGAAGATGAGAAGATGAACATGTTCAGGTGATTAGAGAAATGAAGCGAATGGATAAGAAATGGGAAAACAGAGTTTGAAACTGAAAGGAAAACTGAAAAAACGTGAGAGGAAGATAAAGAAAAACATGAATGTAAAGGGATATGAGAAATAATGCTGAAAAGTAATGCAAACTGAAAATTTAAATAAGTTTTAAAAGTGAAAAACTGTTTTTTTTAAGATTGAGAATAAGGATTGTATGGTGATCAATTAAGAAATGTAATGCAGTGATGACAATAAAGGAAAAAACAAATGAATAATATGTGAAATGATGAAAGACACTCTGTGGTGAAAGTTTGTTGAGAAAAGATGTGTGAAAAAAACACATGAAAAAAACTTTTATTCTCAAATCTTTATGAAAATTTTTTTTCACCTTTCAATCCTTCTTTAAACTTGTCACTTTCCTAGATGAGCCCACCCCATGTGGAAGGGGCGTAAAGATCATGTCTGCAAAATAAAATCTCAAAATGGACCACGCTAAGGTCACAGATCAACTAAATCCGATGTGCAATTTAAAGTGATATCAATGAACAAAATTAAAATACAAGATTAATATTCAGTCCCAACATGTGAATAATTAGTGCAATGGTGCTGTATCTTTAACGGTGAACCTCCATATTGGAATGACAAGTGCTTCACTGTGTTCACACTGGTGCCCCACATATATGTAAACTTACCATCATTTCATGACCACCTATCTCTAGGTAAGTCACACTCGTTTTGGGACTATCCCAGTATGCAATATAGTCCTGATGGCCGTTATTCCTTCACCCTCTTAACCGTGGTTGCTGGTGGTAACCGATAACTTTCCACTAGGACTGCATCAATATTAGAAAACTCCTCTCCTCCACAGGCAGTATTTCATATTTTCAGCATAAATTAAAACAAAACCAGACATCCCATAGTGTAAAACTGTATAGAACTTTAATATGGGGTCAAACAATAGCAATGCCACTCACAAAAAAGTGCCTTTCCTTGCAATGGATGTATTCTTTACAGTATTAAAGGCTTCATGTACACAAGCAGCTCCTCAACTCGAGTTTAGGAGCTTTTGGAAATTTTTTGCCAAAGCTCCTAAACTCAACTCCATAAAAGTCTATGTGTCCATGTACACATAGCCTATTAGCAGGGTTTAGGAGCTGATGCGTTTAGGTGAGGTTAAACCTCCCTCTCCTGAACGCGAAAGAATCATGTTCAGGATAGGAATGTTTTGACCGCTGACCACGGGAAAACGCGAAACGCTGCAAAAACACGGTAACTACTGTAGCAATCGTGCACACCGAGATGGACGCGGTCATCTATCTTGTTAAGAATCTTCCATTTTGTATCATCTCTCTCTCCCAAATCAGGCTTCCTCCTCCAATTTCCCCCCTCCCTCAGGAATGTGGTCTGTGTGTGTTTGCTGAGTTCAAAAGGCAACAGGCCTGGGAGAGCTCCAGGGCTGTAAATCCCACACTAGCTAGGTGCCCCTCTGTCTGCAACACCCTTGCTGGAGAAGGGGTCATCAAGCCATAAACCAGCCCTCACTGAGCTTCAAAAGACATTCCAGGTGGTCATAAAAACAGACTTACATTTTAAAACCCAGTTTTCCAAATAATTTTATATCTCCAAATAGGAAATAATTACACAAACATGGAACACATATTCGGATGGCTCACAGTAAGACAAGCCGCCTGGTATATTACACCCCCTATCTGACATACACAGGAGAGCAGAAAATGATATCTCCTTAACCATTCAAGCAGATATTTCATATCTAACCGTTCAGCAGGTGATTCTGAGTATTAATCTACTCGTGGATAGAATGTTATATGTATCTAGGAAAAGTTATTGGCCCTAGTATAATTTGGGAAGGCTTTGGTCAAAGCCTGAGCTCCCTGCCTACACAACCCCCTCCCCAAATGAGGTGATTGGTTCTCTGAGTCAGGGAGACACCCTGTGGAGTTCCTAGAATAGCTAAGTAAAGCTGAGTTGAAAGAAGTTGAAGAATTCTCCCTTTTTAACATCGGAGCCAACTTTGGGAAAAAACGCCCTTTTGCTCAGAAAACTTGAAAGCTGCTTAACTCAAGGCTTTTGGCAAGTACTTTATCTATCTAAATTCCTTTCTGTTATCTCTTTGCTGTGCTATTGCTTTCTGTATATTTATATATATATTGGCTACATCTTTTTCTGTAAATATTTTTTTATTGCACCCTTTTGACCTTTTAGTAATAAATCTTACCTTCTGAAAATGCTGAACTGTTTCTAAAGCTCTTTAATGCAAACTCAGAACCCCTGCCTCTGAAAAGCGCTACTGTGTGTTTTAAACTTCTGTATAACGCTGCCTGCGGTGACAGTAGTATACCGATGATTATTCAAACATCATAGTGTTATTGCTGATATTGCAGAGTTTCCTCTTTCTCTGTACAAAAAGGAGGTGGTGGCAGTGTGAAGGGTAAACTGTATAATTAACCTGACCCAGTAACAATCGTGCTCAGGCTGCAGGTACATTGATTGCGGTCCATTAGCTGGAAAATCATTGTGCAGGGTGCAGCTGGGCGTGGCATTGTTACACACGTGATAGTGCGGTTTTAGATTGGCTAGTCCTTCGGTCACGAGTTTGGCGAGAAGGGCTGGGGTCTGACGCCGTGATCGTCACAACCACGGTACTGCATTTTTGCTGCGATTTGCATTTTCCCGAGGCTGGTGGTCAGGGTAGGCTCATTTACATGAAGTCTAGGTGTCAGTTAGCAGCAGTTTAATTGTCAGTATAAGGGCCGATTCACACTGACTTGTGCTAAAATGTATAGAAAATGGATATACATTTCCATCCATTTTAGTCGCACGCTGACATCCATTGACATCCATTTTTATGTCTGTTGACATGCATTTTAGCAGTGGTATGGTGTGAAAAGGACACCTTGGAAATTATTGTTTTTCAGATGGTTTTACAGCTGCATTAAAATGCAGATCAACACACTAGTGTAAATTGGCCCTAAGTGCCAGTTAGTGTCAGTGTCAACTAGTGTCAGTGTCAGTTAGTGTCCATGTCATTTAGTGTCAGTGTTAGTGTCAGTGTGTTTTAAGTAAGAAAAAAATGTTTTATATGTATCAGTGCTTGTATTAATGTCAGTATTAGTGTGTTTAGGTGGGACAAAAAAAACCCAAAAAACCAAACTACATACTATTGTTTCTTGGCCCTAATACAGGCACAAAGAACAAATCACACATACAAAATTGGTTTTGCGATCGACAGAAGTAGGAGAATTTATTTTGCAGATTTTGTTTTGCTGGTGGAACATTGTAATGGCATAAAAATATACTTTGGTCCAGTTTTCCATTGATAACAAAAAAAAAATCATTAGATATCCATTAACAATTTCCACCAAATGAAACCCCAATCTGTCATGAAAAAAAACATGGTATAATTACCGTGAATACGCTAAGTATTAGCAATATGTATAGTTATGCTAACACATGATACAGTTGCAAAATTGGGCATTAAGGTTTGTCTTGACCCTGATCACACAGCGGTTAAAGGTTTTCCCGTTGTGTCTGGCAACAGCACTAGGCGTAGAGTGGTGGTAAAGCTTCTGCCACTAAATGTGAGTTACTCTTTTATTTGCAAACAACAGCCATCAGGGATCTGTCATTTTGTGGCAGTAGTGCTTCTTCTGAAGTTAAACACTTCATCCAGCAATCCAGATCACGAAGAACTGCTGCCATGAGGACCCACTACCACCACAATGACCCATTGCCTTATGGTCTCACACTTCATACATGTATTCCATGGCAGTGTCCAGCTACTCATTCCCCTTTCTTTAACAAAAACTTGCAAATTAGCTTTGAAAAAGACCTTGAAAAAAATAACAAGAATTGGCTCTTGTAGACTTCAGTAGGGTGCTGCTGGGCTTGCCAAACCTCCTGGCATCCAAACTTTGCCTGGCTCACGTATCCCTATTTACCACACAAACCTGACTTGGTGTAAATATTTAAATAGTAGTAGAAGGACAGGAACAGTCTGACTTGTTAACACAGAACAGAAATACATATTTTGTCAGATTCGACTTAAAATGGGTTTCCAAAGGACTTTGTCCACTCAGCAGAGTATGAGGTTGATTTAAAATAGACTGTGCACTTTACAAGAGATGTTGAGCTCATTTCCCCAAGAGCTTAGTGATTTCCAACATCCAATCATGTGCAAGCAAAAATGCTGTTTTTATTATTTTCCTTGCACCTGATTGGGTATTCTTTACCCAACTTCAACTAAGCTCTGGGGAAATGAGTGCAACTGCACTTGCAAAGTTCACAGTAAATGCCTTTAGTAAATCAACCTCAGATTGTTAGGTTGTTTTTTCTATGGTTATTCATCAAAATGTAGAAGTGAAAAAGTGTTCTTTCCTGGAAGATGTTGTTGAGCATAACAATGAACACAACACTCTCAGCCTCTTGGCTATTTGTCACACAGCTGTTTATTTCCTTCTTAAGACAGCATTGTCCTTTCTCTACTGGACTGGGCCCATCAGTCACCAGACTGGACCTCCAGTCTGCATGCATGCAGACTGTAACTTGTGTTAAGCCATGCAGGTCTGTTCAGAGAGTTGGCACCATGTTTGCATGCTTGCTGATATTTCAGCACGTGGGAGCACTGACTGGAAATGTTCCCATTTGTGGGTACAACCACTCACTCTACCTTCTTGGGATGTCCCTTCTAACCTTTCAAAATTTTAAGACCTTTTCAGTAAGGAAACATTCTCTCTCCCTGTCACCTATTGCACATTGACAGGTAGTGATGAGTGAAACAAGAAGTTAAGTTTGCAGGAGCTTCAGTGAACCCATGAAAAAAAAAATACAACCTGAACATTACACCAAACCTCATGGAGGTCTGTGGGAGTCAAATCTTATTTTTTTCTGTCCCTTTTCAGGGTCAATTTGCAAGCTTTTGATAAAAAGGGGCCTGCCATAGGGGATATCTACCAATACAAAATAAAACAATAAATATACCATTCAGAAGGGAGATGGTATTTTAATGCGGCTTAATGGGAAATACTGAAATACAAAACTTTAAAAACAAATGTTTGTGGGATTCCTTAAACTTGCATATGAAGCACAATGTACTTAAAAGTGACATTTAAAAAAGAAAACGTTTCTTCCACTAAATGACAGTTTTCTAATGGTCTTTTTATGTTAAATGTTGCTGGGGGATATTTTCTGAAAGATATGTTGTTCTCCCTGGTATTATTCTTTACATTCCAGTTGTCCTGGGGACCTTTCATTTCTGAGAGCATCTTCATGGTGGCAGATAGTCATGGAGGTGGATCATCAGGCATCCCTCCTTGTGATTAATGCTTGATCTACAATGTTACATAATGTAATTGAAATCTACATTCTAGGAATTGCTTTTTTAATTTTTTTTAATAAAGCAATTCTGTTCTCCTTGGTTTCCTGCCAGTGTTTCTTACATTACATCAGTCCTGGAGACCTGTCACTCGTGGCAGGCTCAAAAGTGGGGCAACATCTAGATAGGTGTGGTGGAAAATCATCAGACATCTTTCTTTATGATTACTGCAGGATCTACATTACTGGATGATGTGACTGACATTTACATTCTGGGACATTACTTTTTATTTTTTTAATAATGAACTCCTTTCAAGTAGTCTGTGTTTTTGTTTTGGCAACACCCCCCTATGGTGACAAGTGCTCATCTGAGGAGTGTAGTCTAAGTATCAGCTGGTTTTCACCAGCACTCCTGATGATGGAAGTGGGTTTTATTGCAGGCTGGTACCAGATCATGGCCCTCTGGATCATCCCACCAAGGAGGCAGGGAAGCTACGATGTGGAGACAATACACCTCTCCCATCCTCTGGAACTCCCTACCACAGCATGTCCAGTCAGCCCCCACCCTGTCTGCCTTTAGGAGATCTTTGAAAACTCACTTCTTCAGGAAAGCCTACCTCACCTCCACCTAAGAACTGTACTTGAATCACCTCTGCCAGATCATCCCCCGCAGCTGTCATCTTTTGTATCACCTCCCCCTTCCTTTAGATTGTAAGCTCCACGAGCAGGGCCCTCCTATTCCTTCTGTACTGAAATGTATTGTAATTGTACTGTCTCCCTTATATTGTAAAGCGCTGTGCAAACTGTTGGCACTATACAAATCCTGTATAATAATAATAATAATTAGAGAATGCTCAGGTCCAGGCAGAGTTCGGCAATGGACAAGGCACCAGAAGAGGGGTCAGGACAATCCACGGTGTCAATGGACAAATGACAGAAGAGCAGTAACGACAAACCAGATCAGCAATGGGCAAGACAGCAGAAAAGTGGTCAGGTTGAAGTCAAGGGAATGGGTAGGTGGCATACAAGATATTTATCAGATCAATCCAGGTCAGCAAAGAAGCAGGCAATCAGTAGTATAGTTTGCTCTTTTGTGCAAAGCAGATATAAATACATGGCAGCATCTCAAATCAGATCACCTAATAATGAAAAACAACACAAGATGATTTGTTTGGTTTATTTTTAACCCGGCAATAATTTTGGTATGTACAGTTGTGTTCAAAATAATAGCAGTGTGTTCAAAAAAAGTGAATAAAGCTCAAAATCCTTCTAATAGCTTTTATTTCCATACACACAAATGCATTGGGAACACTACACATTCTATTCCAAATCAAAACATGAAGAAAAATATATCAAATTTGTGTTGTTCCTCTAAAGAAATTGAAGAAAAGTGAATATTAGACTGTTCAAAAAAATAGCAGTGTTTGTATTCTTCTTTACAAACTCAAACAGTCACTATATAAACTGAAAAATGTTTGAAGATTTTGCTTTCCTTTGAATCACTAAATTAATATTTAGTTGTATAAGCACTGTTTCTGAGAACTGCTGTACATCTGTGTTGCATGGAGTCAACCAACTTCTGGCACCTGTGAACAGGTATTCCAGCCCAGGATGATTGGACTACATTCCACAGTTCTTCTCTATTTCTTGGTTTTGCCTCAGAAACTGCATTCTTGATGTCACCCCACAAGTTTTCTATTGGATTAAGATCCGGGGATTGGGCTGGCCACTCCATAACGTCAATCTTGTTGGTCTGGAACCAAGATGTTGCACGTTTACTGGTGTGTTTGGGGTCGTTGTCTTGTTGGAACACCCATTTCAAGGGCATTTCCTCTTCAGCATAAGGCAGCCTGACCTCTTCAAGTATTCTGATGTATTCAAACTGATCCGTGATCCCTGGTATGTGATAAATAGGCCCAACACTGTAGTATGAGAAACATCCCCATATCATGATGCTTGCGCAACCATGCTTCACTGTCTTCACAGTGTACTGTGGCTTGAATTCAGTGTTTGGGGGTCATCTGACAAACTGTCTCCGGCCACTAGACCCAAAAAGAACAATCTTACTTTCATCAGTCCACAAAATGTTGCTCCATTTCTCTTTAGGCCAGTCAATGTGCTCTTTGGCAAATTGTACCCTCTTCAGCACATGTCTTTTTTTCAACAGTGGGACTTTGCGGGGGCTTCTTGCAGATAGCTTGGCTTCACATAGGCGTCTTCTGATTGTAACAGTACTCAGAGGTAACTTTACACCTTAATTATAGTGAATACTTGTGAGCTATTATGGATCAAGGTGTTAAATAAATTCTGAAAGTGTATAGGGTGCGCTGGCACTTGCACTAACTCACTTGACTAGTGTATATAGATGATGGAAAAAGATAGCGCCGCGCTCCTATATAATATATACAGCTTAAGCTTAAGCTTTAAAGGTGTATTAAATTCAAATATGAACTGTGACTATACCACTAAATGCATATAAAATATTACATATAAATGACATGCATGGTGTAAAAACCTATACTATTATTGCCTTAGTGGGTGCCATAATAAAATCCTGTGTTGCACCCATATAAAGCTATGTGTACTCTATATTAATATGTGCACATGCTAAAATAAACAAATAAAAATACAGTCTTTAAGGTAAATGTGCAAGTAAAGATTCTGTTCCTTGTCTCCGAGTGCTAAATGGTCTCCTTATGTGCTCACCTCTATATTTGCCTGAATGAATCCAGGCAAATACGCTTTTTATCCTTCCAGGATAGATGAAATGGGATGATGTCTTTGCTCTAGCCGTCCTATGAGGTGAATATACATATGGATGGATCCTCCTGTTGTCTACTTTATCTCCCTGTGTACCTGTGAGTACACTGAGTAGCTCTCTTGGGATCTCCCAATTCCCCTCCTGGGGTTGTTTCCTCTTTCACTCCTCCTAATATCAGCTCAGTCTGCTTTTCCTTTTCTTTGACCATACATCCCATGAGCTGATATTAGGAGGAGTGAAAGAGGAAACAACCCCAGGAGGGGAATTGGGAGATCCCAAGAGAGCTACTCAGTGTACTCACAGGTACACAGGGAGATAAAGTAGACAACAGGAGGATCCATCCATATGTATATTCACCTCATAGGACGGCTAGAGCAAAGACATCATCCCATTTCATCTATCCTGGAAGGATAAAAAGCGTATTTGCCTGGATTCATTCAGGCAAATATAGAGGTGAGCACATAAGGAGACCATTTAGCACTCGGAGACAAGGAACAGAATCTTTACTTGCACATTTACCTTAAAGACTGTATTTTTATTTGTTTATTTTAGCATGTGCACATATTAATATAGAGTACACATAGCTTTATATGGGTGCAACACAGGATTTTATTATGGCACCCACTAAGGCAATAATAGTATAGGTTTTTACACCATGCATGTCATTTATATGTAATATTTTATATGCATTTAGTGGTATAGTCACAGTTCATATTTGAATTTAATACACCTTTAAAGCTTAAGCTTAAGCTGTATATATTATATAGGAGCGCGGCGCTATCTTTTTCCATTAACTTTACACCTTCTTTGATCTTCCTGGAGCTGATTGTTGGCTGAGTCCTTGCCATTTTGGCTATTCTTCTATACATTCGAATGGTAGTTTTTCGCTTTCTTCCACGTCTTTCAGGTTTTGGTTGCCATTTTAAAGCATTTGCGATCATTGTAGCTGAGCAGCCGATCATTTTCTGCACTTCTTTATATGTTGTCCCCTCTCCAATCAACTTTTAATCAAGGTACGCTGTTCTTCTGAACAATGTCTGGATCGACCCATTTTCCTCAGAATTTCAGAGAGAATTGCACTGTAACCAGCATGAACAACAATTGCTGCCTTCCTTCCTTAAATAAGGGCAATAATTGCCACCTGTTTTTCAAAGAATGAATGACCTCACTAATAGAACTCCACACTGCTATTATTTTGAACATGCCCCTTTCCATTAGTGATTCAATTACACAGAATCAGCAGCATGCATGTCATGACTGTTGGGTCTGTTGGATTTCTATTACTCTACTACACCTGCTAGTAAATTATTTGCCATGTAGAAATATCATTTCTACCAAAAACAGTGATTGATCAGGTTAGTGATGTCTGACTGCTATTATTTTGAACACAACTGTAGGTAACACTTGCCACTTTTAAGACCAACAGATTTTAGCTTGAATGTCTTGGTTGTCTTGGTCTCGTGGTTGAGCTTGTCAGATGTTGTATGTGTACAAAGTCATCATGCAACTACTTTTATTGCTACCCAGGTGATCTGGAATGGCTGGTTTACTCAGGTTTTCCCAACCCTTTGGACAAATATTTTAAAGATCATGAGTGTAATTGGACAGCCTGACCTTCCTACTGTGCTAATAATCTGGCTACAAAATATTGCTAAATGCTGAATTATTATTGCCATTGGTTACTGCGCATCTTTTAAAATAAAATGTAGTATGTTTTGGAAAAGATTTGAAAAGTAGTCGTTTGCAGAAAGCAAATGCATTATAGCATGTTAGCCACCACATAGGTCACCCAGTTTAGTCCTTCAGCTCCAAACATTAGTTTTTCATCTTCTAAAGACTTTTTCGTTAACTGCATAGACAAAGCAGCACTGCCGAGGCCAAAGATAATGTCAGATTGCACGCAAGTGTGGCTTTGCGGTGAATGACCCTCTTGGGTCTGCACAGTGGGGTCTACTAGGATCAGTAGTGTGTGTTGTGCGAGCTTGGATTCCATCCACATTCCATTACACCCACGGTCTTCTATTAAATACGTCAATCATTTCTACAGCATGTATGGCACTCCTGTATGCAGGAAGAAAATATAGAGAGTAGAGAGGCCCATTCTCTGCAAGGATTGAAAACAAAGCTGTCCTGTTATATGCGCTTGGTGGTGATAAGATAGCTGAGATTAAAGAAAGTTATGAATGCTTGCAGTCACTAGGCAAATAAAATGCTAAAAGCTTTTTTGCTCAGATTATTGTAACCCATTGAGAACACCATAAAGCCTTCTAATTTACAAAATTTATGTATTTTAATTTTTTAATTTGAATTCAACCTTCCCCTGAAGATTGGCATGATCTTGTAAAATATGATGCAAAACATGCCACAGGTGTATACTCAAGTTCTTTGTAATATTTCCATACCATAAATAATACAGGCTGGGATCTAACTTGAAGTAAAGAACATCTTGCATTCTTTTCATTTTTTAGTAATGAGGGAAGAAAAACATCTCACATCTTTCAGCTCATCCTTCTAAATACAAGTAAGTACAATTCAACTGATCTAGATGTAGCAAACAAATCAACCACTAACAGAAAAAGTGCGGACAAAAGCATTTTACTTATATTGGTGACCAGTTGAAGTTATTGCCATATACCAATGATTTATAAACTATTTGATATGGCTGCCACTAAGTACTGACCAAAATGGTGTCCAAACTTGTACAAACTTTGTGTATGCCACATTTTATGGTTAATTTTTCCAGCCCCTTAAGAAAATATACATTTGACTTGATTCCACATAGATTTTGTTTAATCTCTTTAGCACAAAAAGATCAATAAAATATATAATTTACCAAGGGTGTCCAAACTTTAGCATACAATGGTCTTGTCTACAATTTATCTAGAAATTAGAAATATTTAACTGCGGTTATATGTTAAAGTACTATTTTCTGTAGAGTTTTATATTTCTGCTGGATCCAGCTGAGGGGGACACCTTTCTCCTATTTTTATCTTGTACACTGTCCCAGATTCCCTGCATACATAAAGTATGATAGTAAGCCACATACATTTAGTTATGGATTAAAATTTCAATGACAAAAAAAGTAAAATAGCACACTAAATGCTCATTTTAAAAGGTTTAAAATTAGATAGATAGATAGATAGATAGATAGATAGATAGATAAATAGAAACAGAAAAATAGATAGATAGATAGATAGATAGATAGATAGATAAATAGAAACAGAAAAATAGATAGATAGATAGATAGATAGATAGATAGATAGATAGATAGATAGATAGATAGATAGATAGACTGTTTAATTCAATGCAATCATAATTCTTATCTAATTTATATATAACAAGGAAGGGGACAAATGGTTCTCTTTACCTGGTCATAGATTTTAACTTTCCAAAAATCTTTATTTTGCATTTTACAGTACAATTCCATACAAATATACAACAAAGCTATGAACAGATGTTAAAGTGTTACCAAACCCACAACAGTAAAATCAGTCTGTATATGCAGTAAAGCATGCTTGTTACTGTATACTTACTGTGGAACCTAAGGGGTTAATCCTCTGCATTGTGTACAAATTGCTGTTTGATCCCGACTTCTCTAATCCTCCCCTTCTTCCAGTGTCCCCCTCTTATCTCATGATAAGACATATCGTGTGGAGACACTCTGCACATGCTCAGTTTGGTTTGTATTGCTAGAGAGGTTTTTTTTTTGTCTTGGGAGGGTGCATGTGATCAGCAGAGGGCCAATCAACACTGTCCAGACAGAGGTCAGGGGTCCTGCATCCTCCTAAAGCAAAATGAAAACTCCTCCTACAAGCTTTAACAAGTGCTTTGCTGAACACTGACTGATAGAAGTCACAAGACCGCTCTAACTGCTGATGAGAAAAGGTAATTAACAGTTTATATTTACTAAAATAATTGCATTTCCATGTTCTGTATACTGTGGGTCACCAGATATAGTGAGTGCAGGGTCCGGGGTTTAGTAACACTTTAAGGAGGAAATAGACCCCATTCCTAGAGGTCCTCCAATAAATTATGTCTCCTTATGTAAACATACAATAGTCCCTTGCAAAAGGGCTCCCACAGTGTTTAATAGGATAACCCCAAAATATAAGTAGGGTGAAGGGAAATTATCCAACAGGGAAGGGAAATAATGGAGGAGAAAGAATTAAAAGAAAGGTAACAAAGCAAGCTTGCCATCCTCACCTGCACTACCTGCCGCCAATCCATGAAGACATTAGTAATTAATACATTCCCTGCTCTGCCATCCATGGCCATTAGGGTCTACCCACTGACATCAGAGGATGTGTCAGAGGAAGTAAAGTATATCTACACCACTCAGATTTGATAGGCTATATCATATTTATAATTACACATGAATCTCCTTTTCTCAGCATCCCTAATTGTTTGAACCTACAGTATCCAATCTCTTGCAGTGGGAACTCTATGAGTTTTCCACATCAATGGGATAAGGCTTTTTTGGGCAGTTAAAAGACCCAAGGCATCAGAGACCTCTTACATTTACCTACAGTGGTGTTTGTAATGTGAATTAAAACTGGCAGAGGATTGTCAGGTAGCAGTTGTTGTGTGATCTGCTTATTTAAGTGTTTAAGCTTTATCAAGAAACGTTCTATGTGGGGGCATTCCCACAAGTTTAAAAGGGTGCCTCTCTTTCCATAGCTCCTCCAACAATCTATCAACACAGAAGGAAATATTTTCGACAACATCTCTGGGACCCTGTACCAATTTGCTAATAATAAGTTGAGGATTCCTGTATTTGTGAGTTAATGGAGGATGTGTGAGCTAATTTAGTGACTTTAAGCCTCGGTTCACATATACGGAAAATTTGGATGCGTTTTGACTGTCATGCGACTGCAACAATTCGCATGACAGGTGCAATAAAATACTTTTCTGCGGAGCCCATTTACATACATGCGGGCCAGCCACAGTGCAATTTTAAAAAGGGGCCCTGTGCGATTTGCAGTGCAGAGCAGGTGCAATTTCCAGCCTGATACACTTTAACAATTTGCATTGGAATCACACCTGCACCACATTAACAAAATTGCACTGCACCAGCTATCAAAAATCGCACTGCATCCCACACTTGATATATGTGAACCCAGGGTAAGTAATAGTAGTTGCTCTCTGCAATCTATTTACCTAATTTCCATTCCCATTCCTTAGTAGAATATGGAGTAATCTGGGATTCCTGCATCAGCACCAACTTGTAGGAAGTAGAAAATGCTTTTGTACAGGCATCCCTCAGTACACATAAAGTTTCAAAGGATGGCCCCCATGCTTATCACAAAGTCAGAAAGTTGGGCATATTACTAACTGGTAACAGGAAGGGACTCAATTTCTTTTGAAGTTTCGATAGGGATTTCAAACATGTGCCTTCCAAAAATCTGATACAGAGTCTTCTTACTGCCCCCTCCCAGTGTATTAAAAAAGGACAGCTAACTGCTCCCTTGGGGTGCCCCCCCCTTTCCCCAAGGCATTAGAGGGGATGAAAGGGTGATAGTTTGCTCTTCTTGTTTAAAGAAACCCACACTCACAGGGTTGTCAATGAGAAACAGTTTCTGCCAATTCCCTATGCTGCCTTGGTTGAGCATCGAGCAAGCATTTTCTCTAGGTGAAGGAATAGTTTATCCTGCACACTTGAATTCCAGTTGATGATTTTTGTCAGTGAGATGGCCTGATAGTCCTTAGTTCTATTCAACAACAAATATGACAAGCTAAAAATTAAGAAAAGTATGTTAAAAAATAACAGACTGGTGAAAATAAAGGAGAAAAACCTGAAAAAGAATGGAGCCACCACATCTAATAATCAGAAAGTTGCAATTTAGTACATGTTTGGCTTTGGGGTTAATACTGCTTTAATGTGTAAACTTTTTTAGTTTTAACATGCTTCTAAATTTTTTGTGACATTTAGCAAAAAAGCCTTTATTTCATTTTTAAATAACTTCCCATTTACATTGCCGTGCTTTGTAACAGAAACATCATTTTAATGTCATTATAAACTTGGTGAATTATAGAATTAGTTGTTTTAAAACAAACACTGGTCAAACTGGAAAAGAGATTGACAGCTGAAATGTAAGAATTGCTCTGGTCTATAAAAGGGTCCCACTGCTATTCATTTGTTGTTTTTGTCTTCTGCCTGGTTCCTATGTATCGGGATCCTGTATATTGTATACCTTTTGTTATATTGTGAGAAGAAAAATTTAAAATCTGAATAAAAATAATTAAAAAAAAAAAAAAGAAGGGTCCCATTCACATATCACGTAATGCCTGGTTCCTATGTATCGGGATCCTGTATATTGTATTCCTTTTGTTATATTGTGAGAAGAAAAATTGAAAATCTGAATAAAAATAATTAAAAAAAAAAAAAGAAGGGTCCCATTTACATTGCCATGCTTTGTAACAGAAACATCATTTTAATGTCATTATAAACTTGGTGAATTATAGAATTAGTTGTTTTAAAACTAACACTGGTCAAACTGGAAAAAAGATTGACAGCTGAAATGTAATAATTGCTCTGGTCTATAAAAGGTCCCACTGCCATTCATTTGTTGTTTTTGTCTTCTGCCTGGTTCCTATGTATCGGGATCCTGTATATTGTGTTCCTTTTGTTATATTGTGAGAAGAAAAATTGAAAATCTGAATAAAAATAATAATAATAAAAAAAAAGAAGGGTCCCATTCACATATCACGTAATGGGAATAGGCATTTTTTTCCTGCGATTCTTGTTGTGCGATTTTTAAGCGATTCCGCTTGTCACCCATAAGGCAGCATATTCACTTCAATGGGCTGTCCTATGCATGTTTGTCACCCAAAACACCCAAAACGAGGTATTGCTCCTTTTTGGGTGACAAGTGTAGCATGATCTTTAAATGTGTGTTTTGCCACGCAAGTTTGTTATGTGACACTTGTGGCAGAATTGCACCACATTTGGAGTGCCATTAAAAATAATGGTGCACAAATACATGTTGAGTATTTTGCTGTGATTTGGAATTCTGGCGATTCTGCCTCTGATTTCAAATTGTGTAGAGTGTATAGGGCCAGAGCCAGACTGTATAACATATTTTCTAGTGTTTTTCACTAAAGATGCCATGTACAGCATGAACCATACAGTATGTCATAGATAATGTTTGCAAGAATTTGGCAAAAGTTTACTTCAATTCTGATGATATGTTTTACCATTATATTCACTGGAAGTGGCCCAGATCATACTATAGAAAAATTATATAAGTGAGAAAGCAGATGCCTAATCTCATGCTTTCACACTTCAGCCCACATATTGTTCGAGAGTTAAAACCCTTAGCTGCTGGACTGTGTAGCCAGTTGTGTAGGTGAGTTCTTCTTTTGCACACATAGATGCAGTAAATCCCTTATAATCGCCATTGATGAAAGTCATCTGTCTCTGAAACTAAACCCCTTGCTCTGAACTCAAGGGTGGTCCTTCTTTAACATGCAAAATACAGATGGGGCGTGGGACTTTCTTATGGCACACACTTCTATGACAATAGTCTCTGATTTACTTTTTCAAAGAGACACCATTATCCCTATCACAGATCGCAGTGAATTAAAGTAGAAGAGAAAACCCTGTCTCTCTGCTACCTGCTGTAGCTATATAAAACTCTACGCTCCATTGATCAACCCACTCATTCACATGATACAAATTAGATAGAGATGCATAGTCTATCACTAAGACTATGTATCATCACAGTATCAACTTTAGGTTTTGAATAGTAGCAACCTGTGCCAACCAATAAAATCACTCTTCAGTCTTTTGGCTGTGCTAAACTGGTTAAAGATGAAAGCTCAGTGGCTAAAACTGGTTACTGTAAAAGTAAAATTTAGTACCTATGTATCAGGGGCGGACTGACAACTCATGGGGCCCCCGGGCAATAGGGGATCATGGGGCCCCTGTGTCCTTGCCCAAACTCAAAAAAGCCTATGAAAAAGGTACCAGGGGCATCTCATGGGGCCCCCTACTGACCCTGGGCCCTCGGGCAGTGCCCGAGTTTCCAAATGGTCAGTCCGCCCCTGATCAAGAATATGGAATATTGGGTTTACATATTCTTTATCCATTATATAACAGACTGTTGGAGCCAGCTCAGTAGGCAGAAGTGAATTTACCCAGGTTAAATTCACAGAGGATTCAATGATTCCTTCTTAAAATTCAGTGAACCCAAACTCAGATGTAAAATCCATCCTTTGCAAGGGATAACATACCAATGCAAATAAATAAAAATGAAATACGGGGGAATAGGGTTTTTCATGCAATATGGGAAACAGACATTAAACATGAATAAAACCATTAAATTACAGGCTTGAGGGATACATTTAAGCTCTCCATGGTCTTATGGAAAAGTGTGATTTTCACAGACAGTGACAGTGTACTCTGGCAGTGCCTATTTGCCTTTAGAATTGATTTTTTTTTTGCTTTTATATTTAGGTTGGCTTACACAGAGCATCAGCACCCCAATTTGATTAATTTCAGCTTGACAAAAAGGCTTTTTTCCTGGTTGTTTTAGCAGCAACACATGCTTTTTCATCAAACAGTAAATGGCCAGCTTTGACTATTGAATAGATATTGACACAGTAAAATTGGCCAGCAACAGGACATTTTTTTAAGAGCAAGACTAGGCTAAAATTTTCCAGAGACAAAAAACACAGCAGAGCAATTTTAATGAGGGGGACACAGTTTCCAGGCAGGCATCTTGCTACAAAAAAGACCTGTGGAAAATGAGGCAGCAGCACGTTTATTCACAGATAATTCAGCCTAACCAGTGTGTAATTCACTTATAGTTTTACTATGGGGATAGTGGAGAGCGGTCAAGAATATCATTTGAGGTGGCTTAGGTGCACACTAGGCTTGGATTTTCAGCAGCATGCTGCAAACAAACAACAGCTAAAATGAGAATGCTCTGCTTTGAGCACCCCAAACTTAAAAAAAGACCCTATCATCTTAAAATATAGAACAAGTGTAGTGCTGCTTCATAAAGGGACCGCTAATTGTTGCAGGTTCTTTTTTTCCTAGATTAGTGCAGAAGCAGCCAGGCACACAAGGACAGTCATTTACTCTGGCTCAATGATCAGTCTAGGGGGTTGTCTTTAAGATTTATTGCTGAATAAACTTGGGTGGGATGCGGGGAACTGTGGGGTACTCCAGAAACATTGTACAGTAACAAGAGGACACTCTTCTCTTTGTCAGTACTACTTAGAACAGTCCCTTTAGTTAATGCCAAGGGAACGGACAGCACTGAGACATTATAGAATTTGTCCCAGTTCAAACAAGCACTGGCACAGGTGCACAAGGGGAAGTAACTGTAAACAGCCATTAGGATTTTACACTCAGGTCTGTACTCACAATGTCTCTAGATACCTGGATATCTCCTTCCAATATCAGACAGACATTCTCTCTCTCTGCTTTCCAGACCAGATCCCTAGTGAACTCCCTTGATTAGTTCCAAAAATCCTCAGGGAACAAATAGCTCTGACCTAGCTGGGACCTCGATAAGCACACGTAACTTCTGCTGGGCTGCCCTTAAGGGCAGCAACCCTTCCAGCTGAGAACCTCTCCTCCTGGACAAAAAACAGGTGGCCCCAGACCTCAAGATATTTATGCACTCCCCAGCCACCTACTGGGGACCCCCAGAGATTGGCTGTGACAACAAACATATGCAGGCTGCTGATTTGCCTTTTCTTGCCTGCTACTTTCTAGAATCCTTGAAACCCAGAACAGCCTAAAGCAATAACAAACTGCTCCACCGATTACAGAGGACCCAAAAATACCAAAATTTACCTAACCATCCTAACATCTGGGAGGGTGCTACATAAGAAACCTACAAAAGAAATGAAAACCCCCAACTACCACCCCATTATGTAGAAGAATTTTTTTAACATGTAATCCTTTCAGCAAAATAAAGAAAAAAAGATAGTTTAACATGAATTAATGGCTCCAATAACACAATAAAAAAACAGTATACCCTCAATAAATGAAAACCCCAGAATATTATAAAAAGCCTACATTTAAAGGAAGTTTTGTAGCAAAAATACATTTATGGATAGTGCAACAGCTAAAAGTGGTAGCTAATCACAAATAAATCACAAAATAAAACTAAAGACAAAAAAATCCCCAATATAAGGAACAAGATAAAGTAACAAGCAGTAAAAGTTTTGATTCACACAAAATGCTAGCAAGCAAAATGAAAGTACACTTTTATAAGCTGACCCTAATTTCTCCTTGTGTAGTTTGTCATTTCTTCTTATCCTTTCCTTATAGCAGCTCTTGCACCTGTATACGCCTTATGGACCAGAGCAATTTTTACATTTTTATTTATTCGATGATAGTTTTGCCATGTTTTTAAAGCTTTAACTTTTACATTTGTTAAAGTGTGACCAAAATATAAAACACAAAATTCAACCTACAGTCAATAGGATGTGTTCCCATCTATGAATGGAGGAGGCAGACATTTCAGTCATCTACCTGTCATCCATTCATAGATCACATTTAATTCATTGAAATTGTAGTATGGCTTCTGTAAATGGAGAAGTTGGGCATAAAGAGCAAGCATAGATGGGCACTTTTGATGAGAGCCTGTGACAGTTTTCACAATTCTACTAACCCCCTTGAAAAAATATGGCAAGAGTTGGGGGGCATGAATGGAGGAGGATTTCCCCTAAGAGAAGAGGCATCAGCACAGGGGACAAATCATATTGACTGTAAGTTATGTCCCTTGTGCTGATTTTTGTGGGTTGTTTGTATTTTGGCAGCACTAAGGGCTCTTTCACATGAACATTCTGATTTGGTTCGCCTGCCCGTTTTTCAGGTAGACCCAATTGAAACTTCTATTCTCCTCTATGGAGCGATGGGTTTAAATGGACATGTGTCCGTTTAGACCTGCTGACATCCGATCCGCCAAAAAAGGACGGATGGGGATCCAATTTCCAGGTCGTTTGCTTTCATCTGACCGCCCATTGAGGAGAGCGAGCAGCTCTGTGTCTGCTCTGCAGCAGCGGAGCAGACACAGAGCTGTCATCCACTTGCTCAGCGGGGAGCAGCGGAAAGATCTCCCACTGAGCAAGCAGATCAGCTAAAGGGTTCATCCCATGTGAAAGAACCCTTAGTCTTTAGGATAACAAAATACAGTATGTTGAATTTTTCAGGGCAAACATGGCTTTCTTTTGATGATATTGTCTTGCAAAACTGATCTTATTTTCTATGTAATCCATAGACAAAAATGTAAAAAAAAATGAATTAAACACTTTTTCTACTTTGACTGCTGGTATGTAAAAAAATTGTGTTAATATAATTAAAAATGAATCTTTTATTCTATAATTTGTCCCATTTATAATGACACTATAATTACATTTTAAGTACAAAGCATTGCAAGATAATTACAAATGATACAAAGGCCTTACAAAAAAGTGCACATTTTTTCAATATGACACTAAAATAAATTCGCAAACAAAATTATCAAAAATAAAATATGCTAAAATATGAATGGTTTAAAAATAAAAATGCAAAGTTAGAGTTCACTAACATGTATTAAGGGGTTAAATAGGACAACTTTTATTAAAGGTAATGATGCTTTATCTGACATCATATGCAGATCAAACATTACCCCTTTGACCTCCAGATGAAAGAAACAAAAAAAAAAATGCAAATGAAGTATAATGTTACTTTGTATCTGTGAATTAGATACTAAATAGTGTTTACAAACACTGATCAAAAAGTCCATTTTAGACACCAGTGGCTAGAGTTGGCTGTGGTATTTGCACTTTATTGAAACTTTTATCAGGGCATATGTAGTACACCTACGATAGAAGACTGGGTTATACGTTGACATTGGCTATAGGGAGGGGATGGCTTATCAAAAGAGCCCCATTTTTGGCACTTCTAAGCTTGCTGGTGTTGATTCAAAGGCTATGCAGTACTCTATGTCTAGGGCTAGATTTATTATTATTATTATTATTATTATTATACAGTGTTTATATAGCGCTAAAAGGTTTGCTCAGCACTGTACATTATAGTGGGGGACAGTACATGAGACAATACAGTAACAATACAATACACGAAGGGTTCGAAGGCCCTGCTCTTTCGAGCTTACAATCTAGGAGGGGGGGGGGTAGAGGTACAGGAGGAAGTGGCTGTGGGGGATGGAGTAGTAGGAGGAGTGGAGGAGAACGGCTGTTAGGTGAGGGTGGGGTAGGCTTCCCTGAAGAGATGGGTTTTCAGGGTGCGCCTGAAGGTGAGGATGACAGTCTGATAGATTGGGGTAGGGAGTTCCAGAGGATGGGGGAAGTCCTGGAGAAGTCCTGCAGTCGGGCGTGGGAGGAGGAGACCAGGGAACTAGAGAGTAGGAGGTCTTGTGAGGAGCGAAGGGCACGGGTAGGGTGGTATTTGGGTATCAGGTCAGTGAGGTAGTTTGGGGCAGCGTTATGAATGGCTTTGTATGTCAGAGTTAGTAATTTGAATTTGATGCGTTGGGCAATCGTGAGCCAGTGAAGGGATTGGCAGAGGGGGGTGGCAGAAGTGGATTGGTCACAGCAGGTCACATGGTACCGGCAATGGGGCCAGTACACAGATCTGTCATCGGCTGTGACCGAGGTGCACGGCCAGTGAGAGATCGCGCCGCTGCGCGGCTCTGCAGGCGCGCAAACTGTGCATGCCCGAAAGGACGCCATATGGTGTCCACCCGGAAAGGTGAGTGTTTTTGCCGGCCGCCATTCAGCCATAGAGCCATCAAACCTCTAATTACTGTACTACTGCCAGAAAAGAATAAAACAGGGAGCACTCTCCTCGTGCATTACCGTGATAATAAGAAATTTATAAAAAAAAACAAATGCATACTCACAAGCCGAAAAGGTCATAAAAACAGAGACAAGGAGTCAAAAGCTGCCAGTCATAGGCAACAATGGTCCTTGGGTGAAGTGTTAACGCATTTTGGGAGTCAAACTCCCTTCCTCAGAGCAATCATGTGGCGCAATTGTGAGCATGGCACAGGAATCATACATTTAAATCAAATGGGGAGGAGGCAACATATCCCCACCACCTGTCAAACACACTCAGATTGTTTTTCAGTGGTGCAGCAGTGCCTGCTGCACTTGTGAACGAGCCCTTAGTTGCATTTGGCAGCAGCATCCTTAGGGTTCATTCACACAAAAAGTTTGGGGGTGGTAAAACCCTGCAGTTGAGTCACAGTTTTACTACCCCCAATCCCTACCCCCTTTAGCTGCCGAGGCAGCAGCCAAAGGTGTACAAATGCCACAGCTGAAATTAAACCCCATGTTGCTTTTGGTGGGTGTATACCGCCTACCATTCGTAACCCATTCAAGAACATGAGGCCTCTCTGCAAGCTCCCCACAATTGCATGCTTCAGCAGGGTCTGAGGGGTAAAGCAGGAGGTGAGAAAACAACACAACTTGTTTGCTGTACTACACAAGGTTGCAGGGCACTTGCAGAGCAGGCTCATTCACTTGAATGGGTCATGCTTGGCAGTTGCTACACCCACCAACCATGGGCATATAGCTCCTGCTGTGGCTGTGATTTATGCACACTGCACTGCACACGTGGTGTGGGTAAACCGCCGCGCATTAGTATGAAAGCAGCCCTATACTGTTATGCCCAGTGGATTGCTTCACACTGACCTGAAGATCTTTTCTTTCCTGCTGCTGGCACCGCTCTGGAGACTGCTAGCCAGGATAAGGAGGTGGAGTGCAGTTGGTAGCACTCCGCATGGGACAGGAGCCAGTCTTACAGAGGAGGCATCGGCTTATGTGGCTTTTGGTCTTTACTAAAGCTTCAACTTTACAAGTAATCCCTCTGAATTGCACTCTGTTTTCATGCTCTGGGATGGTGGATCAGCAAGCCCAGACCGCAATCTACTAGTCACCTGGCATTAATCTACTGGTTGCTGACCCTCACTTTATGGGATGTTGTTTTCATTAGCAGTCCCTAAACTCTGCCTTACCTTTATGAAAAACCTTGAAGGTGGTTCACACTTTAATGTGTACAATCCTGTGCAGTGTGTTTTTTGCAAAACACACTGAAACGCGGAACATGCAACTGGGAAAAATAGTTGAAGCAATACTTTTTCAGATTGCACTGCACCAAACTTCATGGTACTGATGGCTGCAAATGCTTTCCCGCACTGCATTTTGGTGTGAACCCTTAGTCCGCATGTATAAAAAACAAGGCCCATTGAGTTTGCCACCCCTGCCTAAACCTACTCTTTATACAGTGCTAGTCTTAATCAGACTACACATGCTTTGCATGCATGCTGAAGGGCATATTTTTTAAAATTAATTTACAGCATGTCCAAGGTTGTTCACATGAGCAGGCCTTAGCACACTCTATTGCATATTACACACTGTATTATTATTATTATTATACAGTATTTATAAAGCGACAATAGTACGCTCAGCGCTGTACATTACAATGGGGGACAGAACAATAACAATACAATACAAAACATGAGGGGATCGAGGGCCCTGCTCTTTCGAGCATGGTACCATGATAGGTTGCAACCTGTGCAATAAGTCCATCCATGAAATTTCCTTGCTACTAATTATTCCACAGTTAACTGTTAGTGGTATTTTAACAAAGTGGAAGCAGCAACTCTGCCACGAAGTGGTAGGCCATGTAAAATGACAGAGCGGGGTCAGCGCATGCTGAAGTGCACAGTGCGCAGAAGTTGCCAACTGTCTGCAGAGTCAATAGCTAAAGACCTCCAAACTTTGTGTGGCCTTCAGATTAGCACAACAACAATGTGTAGAGAGCTTCATGGAATGGGTTTCCATGGCTGAGCAACTGCATCCAAGACTTACATCACTAAGTGCAATGCAAAGTGTTGGATGTAGTGGTGTAAAGCACACTGCCACTGGACTCTAGAGCAGTGGAGATGTGTTCTCTGGAGTGACTAATCACGCTTCTCTGTCTGGCAATCCGATGGACATGTCTGGGTTTGGCGGTTGCCAGGAGAGTGGCACTTGTCTGACTGCATTGCGCCAAGTGCATAGTTTGGTGAGGGAGGATTATGGTGTGGGGTTGGATTTTAGGGGTTAGGCTTGTCCTCTTAGTTCCAGTGAAGGGAACTCTTAAGACATCAGCATACCAAGAGATTTTGGACAATTTCATGCTCCCAACTTTGTTGGAACTGTATGTGGGTGGCCACTTCCTGTTCCAACATGACTGCGCACCAGTGCACAAAGCAAGGTCCATAAAAACATGGATGAGTGAGCTTTAGGGTGGAGGATCTTGACTGGCCTGCACAGAGTCCTGACCTCAACCTGATTTAGAGCAGAGACTGTGAGCCAGGCCTTCTCGTCCGATATCGGTGCCTGACCTAACAAATGCACTTCTGGAAGAATGGTCAAACATTCCCATAGACACACTCCTAAACCTTGTGAATAGCCTTCCCAGAAGAGTTGAAGCTGTTATAGCTGCAAATGGTGGACCAACTCAATATTGAACCCTACGGACTAATACTGGGAGGCCATTAAAGTTCATGTGCGTGTAAAGGCAGGCGTCTAAATACTTTTGGCAATATAGTGTGTATATATATATATATATTATATTGAAAATATATATGACATATCCATCTAAATTGTAGATACTGATATCTTCAGCCTACAAATTGTGATAGTGTGATATTAGAGGCAATAAAAAAAAATTAACATCCTCCTCTTCTTGGATCACCTGCCGGCTATCCTGGCCCCTCCCTTCTGCCGAGTGCCCCCCCCAGCAAGCAGCTTGCTATGGGGGCACTCAACCAGGCTCACTCCCGAGCCACTGCTCTGCGTGTCCAATCACTCACAGAGCTGTGGATCAGCCTCGCCCCTCTCCTCATTGGCTCACTGGCTGTGATTAACAGCAGCGGGAGCTAATGAGAAAGGAGAATCCTTGGAGAGCCGAGGCTCTTGTGCACATCCCTGGATATCAATGGGGCTCAGGTAAGTACGTATTAGGGGGACTGGAGGGAGCTGCACACACATTTTTTTTTTACTTTCATGCATAGAATGCATGATGGTAAAAAACCTTGAGCCTTTACAACCACTTAAAGATTACTTTTTTTAGACCTATTTACTGTACATATACTGTATGTAAAAGAGGTCAGCTTGATTTGAATAATGTAAGGACTTGTATAGATTGGCAAATGCAGCATTCTATCAGATGCATTCAGCTTCTATTTCAGATGAGTTTGACATGTTTCTGAGATGCTTTTGAATTATCAGATTGGATGTCGCTTCACTTCCTTAAACTGAACCTCTCCAAAACCGAGCTCCTAGTCTTCCCCCCAGCCCGCGCACCCCCCCCCCCCTCCCCATTGACTTCTCCCTCACGTCCAACAATGCCACCATCAGGCCCACCCCACAAGCCAGAGTACTTGGTGTCATTCTTGACTCCAATCTATCCTTCCAGCCCCAAGTCCAATTGCTAACAAACTCATGCAGACATCGCAACATCATCAAAATACGCTCGTTCCTAACCCCAGACACTACTAAACAACTCATCCACTCTCTCATCATATCACGACTCGATTACTGCAACTCCCTCCTCACTGGCCTGCCTCACCACAAGCTATCCCCGCTTCAGTCGATCCTGAATACGGCTGCCAGACTCATTCACCTTTCCAACCGCTCCGTTTACGCCACCCCCCTCTGCCAATCCCTCCACTGGCTTCCGATTGCGCAACGGATCAAATTCAAAATTCTAACACTGACATACAAAGCTGTCCACCATACTGCCCCGAACTACATCACTGACCTAATATCCAAGTACCACCCAACACGCACACTCCGCTCCTCACAAGCCCTCCTTCTCTCTAGTTCCCTGGTCTCCTCCTCCCATGCCCGCCTCCAGGACTTCTCCAGGGTGTCACCCATCCTCTGGAACTCCCTGCCCCAACCCATCAGATTATCACCTACACTCCTCTCCTTTAGGCGCACCCTGAAAACCCACCTCTTCAGGGAAGCCTACCCCACCCCCTGCTAACTTGCCGACCTCCTCCACTCTTCCTACCACTCCATCCCCCACAGCTTTTTCCTCCCGTACCACTACCCCCTCCCTCCTAGATTGTAAGCTCCAAGGAGCAGGGCCCTCGAACCTTTCGTGTATCGCATTGTATTGTTATTGTACTGTCTCATGTATTGTCTCCCATTGTAATGTACAGTGCTGAGTGAACTATTGACGCTATATAAATACTGTATAATAATAATAATAATAATTAATTTACAAGTACTTATGACCTCCTTATGACCTACTAATGAGTTCCTACTTTATCCACTTTGAGCTGTTTACAATCATATTGACTTGTATAGAGAGAAGAGCAATCTTGAAGCAAACTGTAATCTTCTACTTATGTGTGTTAATATTTTCAAGAGCCACAATTGTTGTTTGCATATTCAGCATCAATGCCCTGCTTTGCACAGTGTTTGTCCTTTACAGCTCCTTCCTACAATACAGTAAATCAACAAAATCAAGAAACATAGACGCTGGAATTGTTGACTTCTCCTTTTTAAAGTGCTAATTGCCTGACTGCTGAAATCTAATAATCAGTCCCTCTCACTCCCTTGGGGTTGGACACTATGTTGACACATTGGCTCTTTTTTACCATGTTTTCCTATTTGATCATATTGGAACCAAATCTTTTTTTTTCAGGTCCCTGATATTACAGGGACCCCTTTTAGTGCCATTCCTGCATATGCCCTTTGACACCTACAGATTGATCAACATCCCCTTAATACTACATGTATCATGATACTCCTGCTCTTTGTGGCTAAACTCAAAATGAGACGTTGCAACTGTACATGTCAACTGAGTCTCATAGTCACCTAATCCTTGTGGTTAAGTAACCCTAAATGTACAATGTAAGGCTGTTGACTTTTATGCTTTTTTGGCATGTATGGGTTTGTGTTTCTTCTGTTTCTATGTCCGCCTCTTCCCTTGTTTTCCCTTTTATATGACAAAGTCAATCGGCCTTGGATAACATGTAAGATTACTACTGTCTTCTTTGCATACTATTTGATGTATCCTTCTATAGATAATGTACTTTCTATTGCTAACCCCTTTGCCAATTTGTGGCTTTGTATACATTCTCAAAACGTCAGGAATATTGTAACTAAAATGATCTGATGGAGTCTGTCTTATGTAAATCATCAACCATAACCAAGCATGCACATCAGAAGCTGTGACTTTCTTTTGACTTTACTGCAAGCTTTTCCAAGTGAATGGCTTAGAATGATTTGAAATACAGTAAGATCGGCATTATAGCCAGGCAAACAGCATTTTCATAAGAAGGTCATCAATAGTTGCCTCCATGTTCTGGAGTCAAATACACAGTTCACCCTAGTTGTTAATCTACAAATTTCTTTATTTAATACAATAGAAATAAACTCATGGAAGTGCAAATGCGTAAAAATGTCGAAATCACATAAAAATTACTTTAAAGCTGAAGGTAAAACAAAAAATCCCTACAGCTTCAGTTTCATCATTTACCTGTAATGAAGTATGTCCTATGTTGTACAGGCGGCTGGATCCTGGATAAACCATCACTGAAGAGATGCCTGTCTTCTCCCTGTCTGAGAACTTTACGCACTGAAATAGTTAACAGCTTCAGGTCATCAGGCAGAACAACAGTGCATATGGTCTAATGGGGACACCCCCCTTCCCCCTTGCTTGGGGGGAATCGTACAAGAAAATTGTATAATGTATGGTCAGCTTGAGAATCTCTTCCATTCACAGATCATTTTACAAGCAAATGTGGCTGCTCTACATAACAACAGCTGCTGCTGTGTAAAAGAAATCTTCTGAAAAGGGTTTGGAACACTGTTTAGAAGCTTTTGATCCCAGTTAAGCAACTATACAATAAAAAAAAAAGATAAATAAATTGTAAAAATTTGTTTATCGTTAGTCCTTATTAACCCTAATCAATCCTAACTACGTCCTGCATTCCATTCTCTTAGCTATCATTTTTATGCTTTTTTTTATTCCTATTTTTGTAACCATTAATATGTAAACAGTTTTATATTCATTTGCTATGCTCCTTTTTTTTATGTGAATTTTAAAAAAATGTTCAAAATTTAAAAAAAGCCTTTTATTAATTTTTACCCTCCCAATGCTTTGTACTAGAATTATAATTTAAGTGTCATAAATTTGACAAATTTTAAAACAAAATGTTTAATTTGTAGAAAAATTCATCTTTTTTTTAGGTTTGTTATGTATCTTTGTCCATAGATTGCTTCTAATATAAAATAATTTTAAAATGAGTTTTGCAGGACAATATCAACATATTGTTTTCTGTAAAGCAAAAGAGAAACATGCGTGGACAAGAATATGAGTAGCTGCCCATGCAGAACATTGAATGCGTTTTTAAAACAGTGCAACTTATATTTTAACAGCACTTCTGTGACTTGGTAGCTATTGATATGTTTGAGTTGATACAGGCTACTGCACTGGATATCACCAATAACCTCTGCATTATATTTTTAACCTGGCTTTTTAATGTCTAGGGCAATTTCATCATACTTGCTGTTGGTAACGTTTCATTTCATATAATCTTTGTCTTGTAGTATATTATTTACATGTCAGTAGGGATAAGCCGAATGTACCTGAGTTTGGTTCGAGGCGGGCTCAGCAAACATTACTGAAAATTGGCGGCTAGCTTTGAACCCCATTCGAGTAAATGGGAGCCAAAAATTAAAACACAGTACTGGCCATTTTATAGGCTAATGAGTAATAGGAGTTTGTCAAACAAATGTATGAAGTTACTTTTTTTTTTTTAAAATTCCATTTGGTGGGGAGCAGCAATTTTAACAATCCATTAAGTGAATCATTAAAATTGCTAAATTCATTTTAATAACATGCCAAGGGGATACTTTTAACCTGCCCTATTAAGTGGTGCATCTATACAACGTATACAACCTACTACTGCAAAATTGACAATTACAAATAAAAAAAAATGCTGTTTAAAAACAAAAGCTCAGTTTCAGCGTTACCTATAATGCTACCACCTCCCCCTCACTCCCCCTCTCTGTTGGGGTCCCTCAAGGCTCCGTCCTCGGGCCCCTTCTCTTCTCCATCTACACCTCCTCCCTTGGCCAACTCATACACTCTCACGGCTTCAACTACCACCTATATGCCTACGACACACAAATCTATCTCTCAACCCCCCACCTCACCCCCTCAGTCTCTGCCCGAAGCACACACCTACTGAGCGACATATCTGACTGGATGTCGCTCCACTTACTTAAACTGAACCTCTCCAAGACCGAGTTTCTTGTCTTCCCCCCAGCCCGGACATCACCCCCCATTGACTTCTCCATCATGTCCAACAACGCCACCATCAAACCCGCCCTGCAGGCCAGAGTACTGGGTGTCATTCTGGACTCCAACCTATCCTTCCAGCCCTAAGTCCAATCTTTAACAAGCTCGTGCAGACTCCACCTCCTCAACATCGCCAAAATCCGCACGTTCCTAACCCCAGAAACCACTAAACAGCTCATCCACTACCTCATCATATCACGACTCGACTACTGCAACTCCCTCCTCACTGGCCTGCCTCGCCGCTGGCTATCCCCGCTTCAGTCGATCCTGCATACGGCAGCCAGACTCATTAACCTTTCCAACCGCTCCATCTCCGCCACCCCCCTCTGCCAATCCCTCCACTGGCTTCCGATTGCACAACGGATCAAATTCAAAATCCTAACACTGACGTACAAAGCTGTCCACCATACTGCCCCGAACTACATCACTGACCTAATATCCAAGTACCGCCCAACACGCACTCTCCGCTCCTCACAAGACCTCCTTCTCTCTAGTTCCCTGGTCTCCTCCTCCCATGCCCGCCTCCAGGACTTCTACAGGGTGTCACCCATCCTCTGGAACTCCCTGCCCCAACCCATCAGATTATCACCTACTCTCCTCTCCTTTAGGCGCACTCTGAAAACCCATCTCTTCAGGGAAGCCTACCCCACCCCCTGCTAACTTGCCGACCTCCTCCACTCTTCCTACCACTCTATCCCCCACAGCTATCTCCTCCTGTGCCACCATCCCCTCCCTCCTAGATTGTAAGCTCGAAAGAGCAGGGCCCTCAATCCCCTCATGTTTTGCATTGTATTGTTATTGTTCTGTCACATGTTCTGTCCCCCTTTGTAATATACAGCGAACTAGCGGCTCTTTATAAATACTGTATAATAATAATAATAATAATAATAATACAGTGTTTTTTTTACTGATCTAATATGCAGCCCATTTTTTAGAACGTGCCTGTACACAGGCGCATTAACAAGTGCTGTGTATTCTTGAGTAAAAAAGAAAATAGAAAAATCTGCATTCCCAGTCAGTATTTTGCCGGTACGCACAAATAGTTGCAAATGCACACAAATGCGCATATATGAGCATGAATGAATGAATTTTCCCTACGAACATATTGTACACACAAATGCATGAACACGCATATACGCACATAATACGCAAGAAAAAAGTGCAAAACAAACACCTGAAATTACAGCCAAAAAAGCAGATGCTTAAAAAACAGTACTGTGTGCAAGAGGCCTAAGGTTCCATGCTCACTAGCGGTTTTTTTTTAGCTCAAAAAACACTGTAAAAACCCCTGGTAATAGCATTTTAAATATTGCATTTTAGTAGTGTTTTAGCAGTGTTTAGAAACATCTAGGAACATTAGCGTTTTATTAGTGCTTTACAGTACATGCAGGAAAAAAAGAGCTAGAAAAAAGCTGTTAGGAGCGTTTTAGTAGCATTTAGGAGTGTTCAGTGTTTTTTCTGCTGGAAAAATGCTTCCAAAAACTCCACAAAAACCTTTTTTTTCCTGCTCCTAAATGCTGAAGCTTTGAAAACACTACTAGCCTAAAATAGTGTGCATGGGCACATAGGATAACACTATTTAGCTTTCAGAAGCAGAAGAAATGCTGATAACAGATTCTAGGGGCTTACATTACATTACATCGAGTTTATATAGCGCCAAAGGGTTTGCTCAGCGCTGTACAATAGAGGGGGGGACAATACATGAAACAGTACAGCAACTACAAACAGCACACGAGGGGTTAGAGGGCCCTACTCTTTCAAGCTTACAAAACCGCTAGTGTGTATGGAGCCTAAATTGCTGGTAAATGACAGCTCCCAGCCACTGCTGTAAACAAACCTGCTGGGAATTCCCTTCATCTATACCAGACCCTTATCCTAGATGAAGGTTTGATATGGATATTAATGAGGGTCCCCATGCAAAAAAAATGGTGTGGGGGTCCTCTCCAAATTCTCTTGAGGTCCGGTATGAATTTTAAGGAGGAACTCCATGCAAGCAAACAAGGAAAAATAAAGAGGTCCCCACACAAAATGCATATCAGACCCTTATCTGAGAATGCAGCCTGGCAGGCCAGGAATGTGGGGGGGTGAGCGTTCCCCTGAACCAGACCACATTCCCTCAACATGGGGGAGCAACTTGCCATGGGGAAACCCCATGCTAATGAGGACAAGGTCTGGTCTGGTGGTTGGTGGTCTGCAGGCAGGGGTCCTCTCCAAATTCTCTTTAGGTCTGGTATGAATTTTAAGGAGGAACTCCATGCAAACAAACAAGGAAAAAATAAGAGGTCCCCACCCAAAATGCATATCAGACCCTTATCTGAGCATGCAGCCTGGCAGGCCAGGAATGCGGGGGGGGGGGGGGGTGCATTCCTCTGAACCATACCAGACCACATTCTCTCATCATGGGGAGCAACTTGCTATGGGGAAACCCCTGGCAAGGCACCTTGCCTTCATGCTAATGAGGACAAGGGGTTCCTCTTCATCTGGTCTGGTGGTTGGTGGTCTGCAGGCTGGGGGCCTATCCGAATCTGGAAGCCCCCTTTTAAAATAAGGGGCCCCTAGATACTGCTTTCCCCCAACGTGAATGAGTAAGGGGTACTAAGTACCCCTACTCACTCACAAAAAAAAATGTGAATGTAAACACAAGTTGATTACTAAAAAATAAAGAAAAGCAAAAAAGCACCACAATGTACTGTAAATCAATTGCCAATCAACAACATGTGCTGAAAGAAGAAAAATCCTGCTGTCCGACAGAAAACTCCAATTCCGTTACTACACACTGGAAATTATATTTTCTGGTCCCCGCTGCTACGTGTTAACAAGGGATGGAGTATACTCAGTGATGAAATTTACCAAATATGGACATGGCCATATTTCTTCAACGATGTCAATTCTATCATTGTTTACATGGCCAATGATCATTGGCAACCAATCAGCATTTATCTTTACCTTGTTCAGTTGAGCTTTAAAAATAAATAAAATAGAAGCCAATTGGTTGTCATACACAATTGCTCCAGAATTTGGTTGCTCTAGTTTTACTAAAAAGTGTCCATAGTGCAGGGTCAGGATTGTGTAATGCATGGGCTACTTTACAGAGTACAACCAAAAATGATACCCTCTTTCCAGTACAAATTCCCCTCTTAGTCATCCATCTCATTACAGACACCTTCCAGTACAAACCCCCCAGCCCAAACCCCTGAGGGCAGACTGACCCCCCCTCTAGGACAGACCTTTCAATACAGATCGACCCTCCAGCATGGACCCTTCAGCACGGACACCCCCTCCCCTAGGGCTGACCCCCAGCACAGAACCCTCAGTACAGACACCCGTCCTTCTCAGTACAGAACTCCCCAGCACAGACACCCCTTCCCCTCAGATCTTCCCCCTCTCTAAACCAGCTCACCACACCAGGTGACTACAGTATATGCAGAAGTGGTTCAGAGTGAGGGGAAGTCCTCCCTTCAGCTCTGTCATATGACTAGTGCAGGGAAGAAAACTTTACATGGCTCAGAATTTCAGCTTCAGGGAAGCAGTGGGTGCTGACTCTTTGATCCTCTCATTTCTTTGTGTTGCCCAGTGCTGTGGTGTGGTGGCATGCAACACAAAAAAAAAGAAATGTCAGGTGGCCACGGCACCCCCAAAGAGCCAGCATCTAGTGCAGCACCCTCTAAATACACCATTGGTAACAAGTCCTAAAGTGAGAGGCAGCAGCAGGGGGCTGCAATTCAGAACAAATGCACCATAAAGATTCACATGTACTGAATATCTTGTGAATGTCACATTTACTGCTTTATAAATATGCCCCTAAAAATATATCTGACACTGCATTTGCTGTAAGATTTCATTCACATTTTGAGAATCAGCTTCAAATGGTATAGCATTTAGAAGGCAGCCATTCACTTAAAGTGTTACTAAACCCAGGACCCTGTATTCACTATATCTAGTCTCCCACAGTACACAGAACATGGAAATGCAATTATTTTAGTGACTTTAAACTGCTAAATACCTTTTCTCATCAGCAGTTAGATCAGTTTTCTATCAGTGACTTCTATCAGTGTCCAGCAGAGCACCGAATAAAGCTTGTAGGAGGAGTTTTCATTCCCCCCTGATTGTCCTATTAGGCTGCATGACCCCTGACCCTCTGTCTAGACAGTGCTGATTGACCCTGTACTGATCACATGCACTCTCCTAAGAAAAAAAAAAACTCTCTAGCAATACACACCAAACTGAGCATGTGCAGCTTGCCCCTAAGGCTCTGTAGTATCATCAGAGGGATTGGGGACAGTAGGGGAGGATTAGAGAAAAAAGGATCAAACAGCGATTTTACACAATACAGAGAATTAACCCCTTAGGTTCCACAGTGAGTATATCAAGCATACTGTATACACAGACTGATTTTACTGTTGTTGGATTAGTAACACTTTAAATCTTCCTTTTAAGGGCTTTTCTTGCCCACTTTTATTAATACAAAGTTCCAGTTGAACTCATCGGTTTCCCTCGCAGGATTTTTTCAGTATTTCTCTCACATAATAAATGTTCATCACACTTGCAGTGCAGCAGCTCTGACCTCAATACTCAGGCCCTTCAGGTCTTCTTACATAAACTCAATGCACACAGCCAGCAGCTCTCTGCTGCACTGGCTTCCACCTGTCTCCTAGGTGGACCCCTCCGGACTTCTGGGCTAAGACCTCCTCTGTCCGCTGTGGTGGAACCCTAAACCATAGTTAAGCCTCTAATAAAAGCCCTGTACACACCTGCACAATCAGTGTGCTGGACTCAGGATTGGACACGTAATCCCTCCAAAGCAGGGGCAGACTGACTATTTGGAAACTCGGGCACTGCCCGAGGGCCTGGGGTCAGAAGCGGGCCCCATGAGATGCCCCTGGTACCATTCATAGGCTTTTTTGGGTGTGGTTTTAGTGTGGGCAAGGACACAGGGGCCCCATGATCCCTTATTGCCCGGGGGCCCCATGAGTTGTCAGTCCGCCCTTGCTCCAAAGTCTCTATGCAGACTTGGACTCCAGGTCCCAAACCTCCAGCCTATGATGAAACTGAAAATCCAGTTTCCTCTGTATGAGATAAGCACCCTAAAACTCTTTAACCTGCATAGGTTACACAGCACTGTCACACATTCTTTATTAACTATTAGGGGCCATTTTCATCCTTGCATTGTGGTGACAAATGCATTACCACAATGCACAGCTACGCACCTAACTTGCATTGTAGTGCCACTCTTTTTGAAGTCCCAATACACAAATGGATGGTAGTGCATTATGGTATATTGCATTAGAAAAAATTTGCCACATCCAATTTTTGACACGTTCTAGGTGCATTGTCAGTCCCTTATTTTCAAAAGGCTGCCTTCACGCAACATAGATTAATCTATCACATAATGTGAGTTAATGCACCACAAAAATGTAAATAGGACATTAAACACATGCAATCCATCCATTTTTTATACTTTCCCACCTCAGTTTTTTTTTGCAAACAGTGGCATGTTACTGTTTAATAGTTCTCCCCATCCGTATTTCAGTATTTCATTAACATACTTGATTGAAACCAATTAATATGTAGTCCATTACATTTTGCAGCCATAAGGACAGTGGAAATGAATGTGCCATTGATGACCTTCTCTTGCTCACATGAGACCAATGTCAATGTCAATCTGCCTAAAGCAGTCATATAGAACCAAGAAAATGGTAACCTACCCAAAATGGGCTTTATTTTTTTCTGGAAAATCAACAATGCCAAAAGTGACAAACAAAAAGAATGTGATATTAATTACGTTGTCAACAGTAGATTAGCTTTTCAGCCACATTTTATTGTAATAATCAATTGAAATGCTGCCAAGATGTACTGGAAAGTTACATGACATGAATGCATTATATTAACTTACAGAGAAAATAAGAGCTCAAGTGCCTTCACAAACACATCAAAGGTCTTCTTAAGTCTGTTTCATGACCTGCTAATGTCCATGCCTAGAAATAGCTCAGTGGAATAGAGATGGTAGTGCCCTCTCCAAAGCTACTCTAGGCTAAGATCTACTTCGGGCTTTAAAAGTCCCTACAGCTCTGTCATTTCTCATCTTATTCCCAGCTGTCCATGTTTTCGTCTCTTTATTCAGTACAATGTTTTCTGGTTTGTACTTGATGTTGATGTTTATTGATAGACAGATCAACAGAGTTGCCTGTGGTTTTGAGGCCTGCACACCACATTTATTATTTACAGCTGGATTGTTCAGACAAATGATAGTTAATAGAACACTTAGAGATTCATACATTCTTACCTGTTTTGGGTCAAGGGTTAAAGACTGTAGCATATGTCATATACTGTGCCTTCAAAAAAAAAAAAAGGCTTAATTATTGAGGCACGACAATGTGCTACAATGACTTACAAAATGCAGTAACCCACATTAAATCACAGAGTTTACTGCAGACAAATTTTCTATACTGTATATGGTTAAATGACTGATGGGGAAATTGCGTATTTCATATTTCCTTATTAGAGTTGGCTTCACAAATATCTAAGAAAGCCTCTATTAACCTGGTTAACCTGTTTACCTTAAATTACGTCATGCTATAGGAATGTCGGTGTAAACTGACTATATGGACAAGCCAGCCCATTAATCTCCTTTGAGGAATATGTCATTTTCCTTAGAAGGTCTTGCAAAGAGAGTTGGCTGCGGGTTGGTCATTCTTTACACACAAATCCTATGTACTACAGTAGTGGCTTGTAATATTCAGTCTCGTTTTCAGAGCTTGCTATCATGCATGCGTCTGTGATCATCTGCCACGCCATGAAAACGGGGGACTCTAGTGAAATAGCATCTTTAGTTAAGTATTATTGTTAAGTTTTCTAATATTTTATGTTATTAATTTTAATAAAGGTTATAAGTATTTGTGTGATCTCTCTTTGCGCATATTGAATACAACCCCAAAAACCATCAATGATCACGCGACCGTGACAAAACAATGACATCTTTCATTGGTTTCCTGAGCAGATATCTGCATTAGGCCTCATGCACACTGGTTAACCCTTCACCTCAGATTCCAGCATTTTCGTGCAACTGGAAGGCATAGGTGCACCATCCTGTCCCGCTGATGGTGGGGTGTAAATGTCTATGGGAGGCTGAAAAATGCAGTGGCTAGATGGAGCTGTACGTTGACATTAGTCTCATTTACCGCCATCAGCGCCCAGGAATGAGTGCCCAGAACTGTACAAAACCACTAAACATTCAAGTAGGCATAACATACTCTTCTCCTGATCATCTCTCTGACTTACCTGAGTTTAGTCAATGAACTGTTGTAAAGGATTTGCTTACATGACAGGTAAGAGGGACAGAAAGGTATAAAGATGGTCTGGAGCAGGGTGTTTTGTGCCTGATAAAACAATTCATGTTGGTAGGTCTGCATTGGTCTATTTGCAGCTTTCAAGTTCATTGCAGTGAATAGATTTTTAGTTTCACCAATCAAAAGGACAGTTCATCGCTATGTAAAAGCAGTGTTGAAAACCTAATTTCACATCTGCAGTGAATACTTTTACTGAGAATCTGATTCCCAGAGCTCAACTTAGGGTGCTGAATATGCCTTCCATTGCCCAGTACTGTAAAAAATGCAAATGCATGCATTGTTTTCTCCCACAGATTTAGTTTGAACAGTACTATAGACTGGATACTGATGGGCGAGTATGTATTTATAGTGGGACTGTCAGGAATGGACTGGCCAGCAATGGTGGGACTCACCTGCCTTTTGATCTGCAGTACCAGGGCTGGCCAGCGGATGCTCCCAGCAATCAGAGACTCAACTTTGCAGCCAGCTAACACCTGGAACTGATTATGCTGGGGTATTTAAGGGATGGCCAGACCCACAGACTCTGCCTTGGTGTTGTGTTTGTCCTGGGCCCTGTATCCTGTGTCTGTCCTGCATCCTGTTTCTGAACCGCTGCTGACTTCTCCTGCTCTGATCCCGGCTCGCTCCTGACCATCCCTCTGCCTGACCCTCTGTACCACGCTGCTTGCTACCTGTTCTGATCCCTGGCTTGTGACCCTGACCATCCCTCTGCCTGACCCTCTGTACTACGCTGCTTGCTACCTGCTGAACCTGGCCTGTGACCCCGACCAATCTCCGCTTGCTCCCCCTGTACCTACCTGCCCTATTGATATTGACCCGGCCTGCCTGACGACGCTTGCTTGTATGTACTGTTATCTGTGGGTGGTTGGTTTGGTTTGGTTTGGTTGCACTGTATTATGTTTTAGTATTGCACTGCGTTTATGTTTGTATTGTTAGTGTTAATAAATTATATTGTTTATAACATATCTGAGGTCTGCGTTTCCCTGCGTCAGCTACACACCTCTGGTCACACCTGGGAGCCCTGACATTACACCAAGGCCAATCCTGACCAGAAGTGGCTGCACAGGGAAGCCATCTTGGCTTGTTGCTGGGAAGGATGGATCTGGATGAGGTTGTGTATTTATATCTGCTAGTGTTTGATGACAGGGAGTATGCTTATCAAACTCTGAAGGAGTATCCCAGGGATCAACTACTAGAATGTATACGGCTCGCTCATGTTCTAGTAGATCAGGGCACAGAGTTGTCTGAGGTGCAGCCTTTGATTGAGGTTTGTGCTGAGTTGGTTTCATCTGGTTCCCCCGAATGCAGGGATGAATTTTTGCCACCATTTAGTGCAGACCAGGTAGAGTCCCTGGTGTGGTTATTAGAGGATGATGTGGGTTACTTTCTGGAGCGTTATTCCACATGTTCACCACAGACACTAAGAGATTGTATAAACGCAGTGCAGTCATTGACCAGACAGGCTTTGTGTAAGCTCAGCTTTGTTCAACCCCTACTGCAGACATGGACAGACTTGTTGCACCCAGCCTCAGTCAGCTTACAAAAACCCAGTCCTGCTTCTAACTCTACTCCTGTATTCCCACCAGCTCCTCCAGTTACAGCCCAGTATACTTGGCTATCTACCGCATGTCAGTACCCTGTTCCCACTCGCTGCACCTATCCTGCCTTTAACCCTGTAAAAAAGCCCTCTGTAGCAACTGCTCCCTCTCCTGTTCCATCCTCCAGTTTTTCTCTGTCTCCAGCTGCTCCATTCGTTTGCAGACCTGTGTTTACTTGCAGTGCTCCAGTAGTTAAAACCAGAAAAAAGCGAAAATTCTTTCCAACCAATACCATCCTGCCAGTATCCAAACCGGTGAACCTGCCTTCCTTGACTCAGCCTGAAGCCTCTACTCAGCCTGAAGCCTCTGCCCGGAGTCCAGCCCGATGTGCCTCTGCCCGGAGTCCAGCCCGGTGTGCCTCTGCCCAGAGTCCAGCCCGGTGTGCCTCTGCCCGGTGTCCAGCCCGGTGTGCCTCTGCCCGGAGTCCAGCCCGATGTGCCTCTGCCCAGAGTCCAGCCCGATGTGCCTCTGCCCGGAGTCCAGCCCGATGTGCCTCTGGCCGGAGTCCAGCCCGATGTGCCTCTGCCCGGAGTCCAGCCCGATGTGCCTCTGCCCGGAGTCCAGCCCGATGTGCCTCTGCCCGGAGTCCAGCCCGATGTGCCTCTGCCCGGAGTCCAGCCCGATGTGCCTCTGCCCGGAGTCCAGCCCGATGTGCCTCTGCCCGGAGTCCTGCCCGATGTGCCTCTGCCCGGAGTCCAGCCCGGTGTGCCTCTGCCCGGAGTCCAGCCCGGTGTGCCTCTGCCCGGAGTCCAGCCCGGTGTGCCTCTGCCTGGAGTCCAGCCCGGTGTGCCTCTGCCCGGAGTCCAGCCTGGTGTGCCTCTGCCCGGAGTCCAGCCCGGTGTGCCTCTGCCCGGAGTCCAGCCCGGTGTGCCTCTGCCCGGAGTCCAGCCCGGTGTGCCTCTGCCCGGAGTCCAGCCCGATGTGCTTCTGCCCGGTGTGCCTCTGCCCGGTGTGCCTCTGCCCGGTGTGCCTCTGCCCGGAGTCCAGCCCGATGTGCCTCTGCCCGGTGTACCGCTGCCCGGAGTCTTGCCCGGTGTGCCAGTCTTTGATATCCCGCCAGTTACCAGACCCGGGCGGTGGAACATTTTTCCCAGCTAGGACTGTTTGGAGCGTCCTGAGGCCGCTCCTTGAGGGGGGGGTACTGTCAGGAATGGACTGGCCAGCAATGGTGGGACTCACCTGCCTTTTGATCTGCAGTACCAGGGCTGGCCAGCGGATGCTCCCAGCAATCAGAGACTCAACTTTGCAGCCAGCTAACACCTGGAACTGATTATGCTGGGGTATTTAAGGGATGGCCAGACCCACAGACTCTGCCTTGGTGTTGTGTTTGTCCTGGGCCCTGTATCCTGTGTCTGTCCTGCATCCTGTTTCTGAACCGCTGCTGACTTCTCCTGCTCTGATCCCGGCTCGCTCCTGACCATCCCTCTGCCTGACCCTCTGTACCACGCTGCTTGCTACCTGTTCTGATCCCTGGCTTGTGACCCTGACCATCCCTCTGCCTGACCCTCTGTACTACGCTGCTTGCTACCTGCTGAACCTGGCCTGTGACCCCGACCAATCTTCGCTTGCTCCCCCTGTACCTACCTGCCCTATTGATATTGACCCGGCCTGCCTGACGACGCTTGCTTGTATGTACTGTTATCTGTGGATGGTTGGTTTGGTTTGGTTTGGTTGCACTGTATTATGTTTTAGTATTGCACTGCGTTTATGTTTGTATTGTTAGTGTTAAAAAATTATATTGTTTATAACATATCTGAGGTCTGCATTTCCCTGCGTCAGCTACACACCTCTGGTCACACCTGGGAGCCCTGACAGGGACTGTGATGGGCAATCCGGCTTTAACTTCTAATGGGTGTGAACTAACTACCACTGACATCTCCTGTGTGTCAACACAGGACTCTGGGCTGTGATTGGACACAGCCAATCTATAGGTCCCAGCCAATGACTCAACTCTGCTGAAAATGTCATGAGCGCTCAGTACTCAAATGAGGCCAGCCTGGCCTGTGTAGGCCGCCTATCTTCAGTACATTGTGGGCGGTCCACAAGTGGATAAAAGAGTTCCTTGGTTACAACATACGCTTTCATGTATTTATAGTGGGACTGTGATGGGCAATCCGACACCAACTGACACTGGGTGTGAACTAACTGCCACTGACATCTTCTATGACACTACTACAGTGATCAGTGATAATACTATACACTGTCACTGTACTAGTGATATTGGCTTAGAAGGGGTTAACATCTGGGGTAATCAAGGGGTTAAGTGTGTGCCTAACAAGTGTTAATTTGTGTACTGTGTGCTGCTTTTTACTAATGATCTCTTTGTTTCTTCTCCCTGCTTTGCCAGGAGAAGGAACAGAGAGACCACTTCCTCTGTATAACAGTCCTGTGTGTCAACACAGGACTCTGGGCTGTGATTCGACACAGCCAATCTATAGGTCCTGGCCAATGACTCAACTCTGCTGAAAAACCCATGTGCACTCAATACCCAAAAGAGGCCAACCTGGCCTGTGTGGGCCGCCTGTCTGCAGTACATTGCGGATGGGCGGTCCACAAGTGGTTAAAAGAGTTCCTTGGTCACAACATACACTTTCATGTATGTATTGTGGGACTGTGATGGGCAACCCAACACTAACTGATACTGTGTCTGAACTAACTGCCACTGACATCTCCAGTGATACTACTACAGTGATCAGTAATAATACTATACACTGCCACTGTACTAATGATATTGGCTTAGAAGGGGTTAACAACTGGGGTAATCAAGGGGTTAAGTGTGTGCCTAACAAGTGTTAATTTATGTGATGTGTGCTGCTTTTTACTAAGATCTCTTTGTTTCTTCTCCCTGCTTTGCCTGGAGAAGAAACAAAGAGGCCACTCTCTCTGTACAGAGCCCTGTGTTGATTGTCAACACAGGACTCTGGGCTGTGATTGGACACAGCCGATCAACAGATCCCGGCCAATGACTCAACTCTGCTGAAAAACTTGTGCGTCACTGTGTACCCAGAAGAAGCCAGCCTGCAGTACATTGTGGGTGGGCAGCCCACAAGTGGTAAAAGAGTTTCTTGGTCATAACATGCGCTTTCACTTTATAACATCAGCATTGTAACAACAATAAAAAACAATAGTTACATTTCACAATTCCATATAATCTTACTTAAAAATCTCCTTTCATGCTGTGAGTGCTGCCTGTCTGCTGGCCATCTCTTTCCACAACTTCCTAGATTCTCTGCATGCTTTTCAGTTTCTCCTCCACTGATTACGTTCAATTTCTAAGGACTACATATCAAATGGTTCCTTGCTGCCTGCAAGCAGTGATTCCTGTACTGACTCTGCCTTCTGAAACTCCTCCTCTCAGCACCTTTGTAGTTCACAAGACAGGCTCTGTGAAATGTGCGACACAGCAGTGCCTACTAACAGGACATAATGAAAATGTGTCATAGAATTCAAAGAAATAAATGTGTGAGGTCTTCACAAAGTAAGTTTACATACTTCAAGACTGTCCAAATTAATACGAGTAGACTAGAAATAATTGAAATACAATGTGGAAATGATTTTACATTTTGACCATAGATACACTTTAAATTGTGCCTTAAAAACATCTCTTTCTCAGCAATCCTCTCTTAACATAGTACAACGCCTCTCACAGCTATATCTACTTCTAAGGGTTCACTTTACTCCTGTTAGGCTGTTCCGTATGGGGGTGCGGGCCGATCCTATGTAGAGATTTAATACATATAGAGATGTAATACATATGCTATAGAGATGTCCGAAACTACATCGCTATTGGACGGAGGTTTTGGCCACCATCCATAGGGTTTTCCAGTTGTAAATACTGGAAGACCCCAAATATTGTCTTTTGGGTATTTTGAATGATCTTGCGATTGAGAATATTCCCATGCAGGCAGTAGCTAAAGCCCTTTTTCAGGCACGCATACAGATTCTGCAACATTGGGTATCTACGGATCCCCCCATGCTGAAGGAATGGATCTCCCAAATGGGCGAGACTATTCGGCTTGAAAAATATATTTGCCAGCATAGACGTTGTAGTGGTAAATTTGACAAGCTATGGGCCCCTTGGTTAGAGGCTCCAGGATTAGCCCAAGTTGACTTGATCATACACGGCATCCTGTAAGGCTTCGAAGGTGCCATAATCCCCTCTCTCAGGTATTTACACATGTGTGATAATATGTATGACTATATATATATATATATATATATATATATATGTATTTTATGTACTCTACTATGGAGCTAGCAACTATTACCTCTGGGTGTGTAGATGACGTGCCAAATGTACGCTGCTGTTTATAATGTGTAATCTCAATTATAGTACTCTGATCTGGTCTTCTGTTTGTGTTTTTTATGGCCTAATAAAACTTTGTTTTCTAAGAAAAAAAAAAGCAAAAAACATGTCTCTCCAGTTTAGCAAAAAGGCTCTAAAAGCAGCTCATGATGGGGCATAAAACTAAACCAATTTCGAATTTGATGGCAGGAAGCCACTTTATCTTAAATGGTAAACCAGGACAGATTGCTTTCCTGATCAACAAGCCGTGTGCTATGAGAAGGTTTTTGACCGATTAACATGTCTAGTTTTAGACAATAGGAAGCTTCGCGGAAGTCTGTGTGTTCAAGGAAGACATAAGAATTTGCCTTTTATTTGATCTAATCTAGGAAAAGCTACACTAGTGACAAATGAGCGTAGAAGTGGCTGCACCGTATGTTGTATTATCTTGTAGTGCTCTGTGTATAGGATGAATGATCTAGTTCCTGTAGTATTATAATGACCCTCAGGCCCGCAACCTCTGCTGCCTATATTTAACTTCTGTGAGTTTGGTAAAAGCAAATCTCAAATCTCAGCTTGAGTGATTGATGGACATATTATGATTCCATTCCGTAATCCACAACCTAGCTGAGTTATGTTGATGGATGATGTATTTGTTCTACAAGCTGAAGATAAAAGCCAAAAGCTGGGGTTCTTAGTAGACCACTATAGCTTTACATATAACATTTAGCTGCTATAGGCTTTATTTGTTAAAATGTGTCTAAAGGTTAGCACCATCTCAGGCAGGGAGTTGTTTCATAGCAGCCAATCTGATATCAAGCTAAACTCTGTTTTACTCTCTTTGAGCACCCTCCACCAGCCTCCCCACAGTATTTTTTTATGATCACCTTTTCCAGATGTCTTCAAGATGGTCACATGGTGTAAGGGGTCCTCTTCCTCTTTAGATCTTCTCCAGTGGTTGGAGGTCCCCAATAATTGACACTGATAGGATGACCTCAACATTGCTCTCTACATTACTGTATTTGAGTACACCCAGAGGATGTCTACAGTCTTGCGGGTTAAATGATGCTCAGAAGACTAAAGCCCCGTACACACGAAGAGAATATTGGATGAATGATAATTGTTTTTTTTTTTTGCAAACTAGCCTCATATCGAAAATGAAGAGGTCACTAAACTTATGAAAATTCTTGTACAACAGAATAAAAACTTGGAAGCGATGTAATATATATTTATTGTATTTTCAGACAAAAACTTTACTGATTAAAGGAAAATTGTTCTATCTGGTATTGTAGGAGAAATGTTTTAGCACTTGTCTCTTCGATCAATTTCATACAAAAGCTGTGTACTAACGATCAGACTATCATATGTTCGCTTTGAAAGTGGTATTTTTCTTATGATTTTCTAATCGTGTGTACTAGGATTTAGGATCTCTAGTGGCAGAAAGGGTTTTTTGCGGGAACAATGCAGGAGAGGAGATGAGTAGTGCAACTTTTTTAATTTATTTCATTTAACAAGTATTTTAAATAAATTTGGCCTTTAAGCCTACATTGGAAAAAAAACAGTAATCATGAACATTTGTTTCTTTTAAAGTAAACATGTCCTTTGCCCATTTTTCTGAATTGGGGGAAAAAAGAATGACTGTTTAAAGAAAATGTGTACCCTTAATTGAATGACATTTAGTTCGTTTAAGGACAATGTACCATAATTATTCATTAACCGCTTGCCCACTGCCCTATAGCAGAAATACTGCTACAGGGCGGCAGGGCTGCGCAAAATCACGTATATATAAGTGATTTTGCATTTCTGGGTTGGAGGCTCTCATGCCCTACCCGCGCCGCTGTTGGTGGCTTCAGCTGTCGATCACCAGGTCCCGGCCGGAGATTCCCTGCCGGTACCCAGCAATTGCCAAGTATCACTGACAGGGGAGAGATCTGTATGTAAACAATACATTTTGCAAAAACACATCTGAAGTCTCTCAAAAGCATGTGAGAAAATGTGTTCTGGTCTGATGAAACCAAGGTTCAACTTTTTGGCCATAATTCCAAAAGATATGTTTGGCGCAAAAACAACACTGCACATCACCAAAAAGAACACCATACCCACAGTGAAGCATGGTGGTGGCAGCATCGAGCTTTGGGGCTGTTTATCTGCAGCTGCAACTGTGCCTTAGTCAAGGTAGACGGAATTATGGACAGTTCCAAATACCAGTCAATATTGGCACAAAACCTTCAGGCTTCTGCTAGAAAGCTGAACCTGAAGAGGAACTTCATCTTTCAGCATAACAGCGACTCAAAGCATACATCCAAATCAACAAAGGAATGGCTTCACCAGAAGAAGAGTAAAGTTTTGGAATGGCCTAGCCAGTGCCCAGATCTGAATCCCATGGAAAATCTGTGGGGTGATCTGAAGAGGGCTGTGCACAGGAGACGCCCTCACAATCTGACAGATTTGGAGTGTTTTTTTCAAGGAAGAGTGGACAAATAGTGCCAAGTCAAGATGTGCCATGCTGATAGACTCATACCCAAAAAGACTGAGTGCTGGAATCAAATCAAAAGGTGCTTCGACAAAGGATTAGTTTAAGGGTGTGCACACTTATGCAACCATATTATTTTAGTTTTTTTATTTTTATTTCCCTCCACCTAAAAGATTTCAGTTTGTTGTTTAACTGAGTTGTACAGTTTATAGGTCACATTAAAGGTGGAAAAAGTTCTGAATTTATTTATCTTTGTCTCATTTTTTTACATCACAGAAACCTGACATTTTAATTATTATTATTATACAGGATTTATATAGCGCCAACAGTTTGCTCAGCGCTTTACAATATAACGGGAGACAATACAGTTCAATACAAGAGTGATTTGAGGGCCCTGCTCCTTGGGGCTTACAATCTAGGAGGGAGGGGCTAGTGATACAAAAGGTAGTAACTGTGGGGGATGGACTGGTTGGAAGAGTAGAAGATTCCAGTATTAGCTGAGGGCAGGATAGGCTTCCCTGAAGAGATAGGTTTTCAGAGATCACCTAAAAGTGAGCAGAGAAGGCGATAGTTTGATAAATTGTGATAGAGAGTTCCAGGGGATGGGGGAAGTTCTGGAGAAGTCCTGGAGACGAGCATGGGAGGAAGAGACAAGGGAGCTAGAGAGTAGGAGGTCTTGCGAGGAGCGGAGAGTACGGTTTGGGTGATATTTAGAGACAAGATCAGTGATATAATTTGGGGCAGAGTGTTAAATGGCTTTATACATTATTGTTAGTGTTTTGAATTTTATCCGTTGGGCAACGGGAAGCCAGTGGAGGGATTGGCAGAGAGGGGTGGCAGATACAGAACGGTTAGTAAGGTGGATGATTCTGGCAGCAGCATTCTTGATAGACTGAAGAAGGGATAGCCTGCGATGAGGTAGGCCAACGAGGAGGGAGTTACAATAGTCAAGGCGAGATATAACAAGGGAGTGTATAAGTTGCTTAGTGGTTACCGAGGTTAGGAACGGGTGTATCTTGGAGATGTTGCGGAGGTGAAGTCTACAAGATTTGGACAGTAATTGGATTTGGGGCTGAAAGGACAGATGGGAGTCTAGGATTACACCTAGTACCCTGGCATGAGGGGAGGGACTGATGATTGTGTTATTGATCTTGATGGATAAAGTCAGGGGAGGGGGCACGGGCTGGAGGGAATACTAAGAGCTCAGTTTTGGAAAGATTGAGTTTGAGGAAGCGGAATGTTATCCATGCCGATATGTCACTTAGTAGGTTAGTGTCAGGGAGCGAGGAGCCAGACACACAAGGAGGTGCAATTAAAGGTAGGTTTATTTACACAGAAACAAGGCAAGAGTCTATGCAAGTCTGACAGCAACAGCGGATGACTTGGTAGGACAGAAGTTCTCCTGCTGAGGTTGTCTTCCAGGATAATCAAGTCGAGAACCAGCGGGAATCGTAGCCAAAGCTGGGGTCAGAAGCCAGGAAGAATGGTCGCCAGAGCCGGGGTCAGAAGCCAGGAGGAGTCTTAGCCAAAGCCGAGTCGGTATCCAGGAGAGCAAAGAGTTAACTGAACAGGAGCTTGCAGCTGTGCAACAGACAGGACATGAATGCAATGGACAGCTGCAAACAGCAGACTTAAATGTGATAAGCCGCCACCTCCTGGGAGGAGCCGCAGAGGGCTGAAAGCATAAAGGATCCCACAACGCTTTGCAGACCTAAGATAGATGCCAGCACATGGAGCAGCACAAGCCCTGAGGAAAGGTAGGACCTTGATAGTTAGTGATGCGAGAGGAGACTGAAGGGGTGAGGTGAGGGGTAGAAAGATAGATTTGTGTGTCATCAGCATAGAGATGGTACTTAAAGCCATGGGAGTTTATCAAGTGACCAAGGGAGGAGGTGTAGATGGTGAAGAGAAGGGGTCCAAGGACAGAACCTTGAGGGACCCCTACAGAAAGAGGGAGTGAAGAGGAGGAGGCAGTGTTATAGGTAACACTGAAGGAGCGCTGCGATAGGTAGGAGGAGAACCAGGAGAGAGCAGAGTATCTGAGGCCAAGAGAGTGGAGTTTTTTGAGGAGGAGGGGATGGTCAACCATATCAAAAGCCGCAGAGAGGTCAAGTAGTAAGAGTACAGAGTAGTGGCCATAGCAGTTAGTAGATCATTAGTGAGTTTTAGTAGGGCAGTTTCAGTGGAGTGTAGTGAGCAAAAGCCAGACTGTAAACGGTCAAGAAGGTTGTTGTCAGTGAGATATTAGCTCAGGCAGTTGTAGACTAAGCATTCTAGGAGTTTAGAGGTAAATGGCAGCAGGGAGATGGGTCTTAAGTTGTTCAGGCTGGTGGGGTCCAGGGAGGGCTTTTTAAGTATGGGAGTGATGTGCGCATGCTTTAGAGGGGAGGAGAAGGCACCAGTAGAGAGGGAAGATTGAAGGTGTGAGTGAGGGAGCATAGGATGGAAGAAGAGGGTGACCGTAGTAGTTGTGAGGGGACATGATCCAGGGGGCAGGTAGTGAGACGGGCTTCTGAGAAAACCTTAGTGACCTCTTCGGTAGTGGCAAGGTCAAAGGAGGAAAGTGTTGAGGGAGGTTAAATATAAGGTATGCTAAGTGGGATGGATGTCTGTGCAGTGGCGATGCCCCTTCGAATTGCGTCAATCCTGTTTTTGAAATGATTTGCAATCTTGTGAGTAGTGAGTGAGGTACTGGGTGGGGGTGGAGAAAGTAGAAAGTTAAAAGTAGAGAAGAGACAACGAGGACTGGATGACAAGGTATTAATAAGAGTGACAAAGTAGGCTTGTTTGGCAGCATGAAGGGAGGTCCATAGGCCACACAGAGAGAGTGGCAGCCTTAGCTGCACCAAGGCGCCGCTAGGTGGCAGTGTACACTAGACGGTTGCCTAGTTTGCCTAGTGGAAGCACCGTCCCTGGATCTAGTGCTAGAATTACTATTCTCAATCTGATGTTTGCGGTGATACCTCACATGTATGGTGCAATCTCTATTTACATACCGCCGCTTTCATTTGCCTTTGCTCTCGAGCACAGGGATGGAGGTGAATTTTATTTTATTACTATTTATTTAGCTTTTTTTAATTTTTACACTGTCCCTTTCATTTTTTTGATCATTTTTATTGTTATCACAGGGAATGCAAATATCCCCTCTGAAAGCAATAGGCAGTGACAGGTACTCTTTTCTGAGAAATCTGGGGTCAATTAGACTCTAGATCTCTTCTCTGCCCATAAAGCATATGATCACACCAGATTTGTGTGATCAGATGCTTTCCCAATTTTAAAATGTCACTGTTTGTATCTGGTGATACTGAAATGATGAAATGCTTGAAGCTGCCATTCTTTTAGACCATAAAGATGACTGGAGGCTTTATTGTCAGCCAGTGGAATTGCCGGCTGCAATCTCAGATTCCCCTGTGGGATATGAGAGCCCGAGAAATCCGTGAAAGACGGTGGAAGGGTGCATCCCTTCTTGAAGTTATCTGATGTCACTAGAGGCAGTAAAACAGTGTTCAGTGAAAAATTCTATATATGACACTGTACTAATGACACTGGCTGGGTGACAGGGTGATGAAAGAGTTAATAAGGGTGTTCAAGGGGTTAAATGTGCTAATCTAAGGTGTGTGTAAAACGTAGTGCTTTTGCTCAGTGCTGTGTTTTCTCTTCTCTCCCTGGACTGACCAAGGGGGGTCACAGGCATGCACATGCACACCCAGAATTAGAAAGCAATGGAAGGGTAAATAGCTTTGCCCACAGCCGGTGCTTGCCCGCCCTTTGTGGGCATGCAAGCGGCAAGTAGTAAAAAAAAAAATCCTCTCAATATTTTAATTTTTTTAAACATTCTTTTTCTTTTTTTTACTTTTTTTTAAATACAATGTTACCACAGCAAAATGTACTGTAATGTTTACTTTGAACTTTCATGAATGGATCAGGTTCAAGACAGCAAAAAATACAGTGATCTTTGATTGGCTCCAGCTGGTCACATGGTACAGGGTGCTGTGAATGTCCCCACGTATCATGTGAGAGCTGTAGGCCAACCACAGCTCATCAGGAAGAGAAGCAGAGCAGTTATGAATCAGATTGATTCATAACAGCTTTGTTGTCATTTTAATGGTCCCTGGTCCCGTTCACTGGGATCTTCATTTAGCTGTGTCTGGTGGACACCGCAAACATGGAGGGGGGAGAGTTGTGCACCCCCCTGTGTCGAAACAACACCAGCAAAGTACGGGTACATCATTGTCACCATCCGCAGTACATTACAGGAGGGCGGACGAAAAGTGGTTAAGCTCCAAGTAGCAAGGAACCAAAAAAAAAAAAAGCGAAGAATAGATGTATGTACTTAAATGGTTGCTTCATAAAAGGACATGTTAAACAAAAAAAAAATGAATAAATGCACACATATTTGCAGGTAAAAAAAAATTAGCACTTTCTATTTTTCCTGCAGTGGATCGTGGGTGCAATGTCAGGCTCCTACATACTCTCATACAAAAAAGAGGGGTTGTGAAAAAGAGATTCACAGAAAAGTGGTTACATCATGGACAGAATGCGATACTCAGAATAATTCCCAAAAATTATGCTTTATTACACAATAATTATAGACAATAGGGTAAAAACCCTGGTTCACCATCGCCTCAGTATGAGATAATACACAAAGATCTAAAATCACATAAAAGCAACATCAAGACCGGTCTTAATATAGATGTGCTGCATATGCAATGAAAGAAACCTGTCCAGTGCATTTGCAGCACCAACACATTGGTTACACCACCACCATATATTGGGTGATACAGCATATTTATGAACCTCTACCATATTTTATTCTTCCTGCATACTCTCCCTCCAGCTTTCCTCCTGTACCTCTGTATGGTCTTTCAGTGTGAAAGACAGAGGAAGAGTTAATGGACTATGAATTACAAGTTTGGCTGCCGCAGTGGCAGTTTACTCATTCACAGATGCCTATGAATGAATGATGCAACAGTGTGGGTGAAGGCCCACACAGCCGTACCAACTTTAAAATGTGACAGCAGCTGCGGGGAGAGGAAGCCCTGCCTGCTGTCACAGGTGTGGGAGGGTGGGACGGATGAGTGCTGAGAATGTTACTTAGTTACTCAGTAACTCAGTTCTGCCATCTCTAACTCAAGCCTTCTGCTCTCCGCTCACCACTATAATTTGTAAACACATAAGCCCAGCTTCTGTGTTTACAAACGACAGCTTGTATCCCAGTGGCTCCCATAGATTTGATCTTCTGAGTGGCTCCCATTGAGTGCAAGATGGGAACAAGTGAGATGCAGGTGCTCAGGGTGCAGTGTGGTAATGGACAAGAGGGGAGTGTGGTAGGATGCACCCTCTGTGAGCTCCATTTTTTTTCCTGGTGCCCGGAAGTCTATGCCCCCATTTGATAATTTCCCTGCAAGTGAAAGAGGCAGAGCCACCTACAGTGTTCAGGGAGGTTTTGGAATGACTGTGTGCTTCATTAAACAAAAGAAAACATACAAGTTATAACCTGAGATGTGAAGGCCTCGAGTAAATGGCTAGTAAAACAAGTATACAGTACTATAAGCGAGCATACAGAATGTACTCTAATAATAGAGTATAGCAATGTAATATCAAATGAACTGTAAGATAACAGTATAACATTGCAGTACAAAATAGCAGTATTCAATTATTACTGGAAGCAGTAAGTCAAGAAAAATGTCTTATGACTACAGTAGCGCATATAAAACCTTACAATAATGAGGGAAAATAAGGCTGGGTTAAGAGTCCGCCATATTGGACAGGTAGACAGTGAGGGGGAGACATGTGAGGTAGATCAATGGGTTGGTGAACTTCTATGATTTTTAATTTGCCCCGTGAATTGGAAAGCTCCGCCTTTAGATACCAATCCATGTATTTGAAGGCCTACATGTGTGCAGATAGCTCTGTTTGAGAGAAGGAATATCCCATGAATCTGGCAAAGAATAACCATGTGGACTTGTAATTCATCAGAATGGTATCCAATTTTTCCAGGAGAAACATGCTTTCTTCACATTAGACAGAATAGGTGGAATTAACTGAATCCAGGTTGCAAGGATAACTCTGCAAGCCACTAACAGACATAAATGGGCCCACAGAGGTTAGAGGAGGTCCTTTTAGGTTAGAGGAGGTCCTCGTAGCCTAAAAGACAAATCAGAGGGTCCTTGGGTGGCTGGGCTTTTGTGATATATGTCAGGAGGTCAGAAGGTAGAGACATGCTTACTTTTCCACAAATGGTGGAACAAAGTAGGCCTTGAAAGGGTGCACCATGGGCACGTTTTCATTGGATCATCTTTATGGGTGTGGAAAGGATAATATGCCCTATGCACAATTTTAAATTGAGTGTCACGCCACTTTTCACAAATAGTAATACCCACAGGTTCTCCGATAACAGGATAGAAGCAGTTCTGGGGCTTTGTCAGTAGCAAGGATAGGGATCCATGCTTTGAAAGGAGTGAGATGGTATTTGAATGCCTGGTGTAGAAGTGAATATTTCTACAAGTCAGAAATAGAGTAGCTGTTGCAGCAGAGCACTACCTCCATTAAGGAACTGCAAAGAGCATTTTGTCTGGGTTTGAAGCAAGACGTGAGGTAACTGAGCAATTGTTAGTAGTACAATACATGGTGTGATGGGAGTGAAATTCAGCAGAGTTCAGAGAACTTTTTATAGGTTCCCATAGTGGCACCAAAAACCATGGCAGCCTTGGTTAGGCCAGAAGCTTTCCATTGGGCAAATGTCACATTTATATTTGAAGGGGGGAACATAGGGTTCCCCTGTGTGGTTAAAAAGTTAGAGATGGTTGAGGGCAAGTCCAGGAGCCTCCAGACTTCGCTCCATGCTACAACAGTGTCTCTAATCAAGATAATCGATTTAATGGTAGTAAGTTATAGCCTAGGTTTTGAGTAAAGAATGGCAAGGAAATTAAACGGAGACACCAGGGCACTCTCAAGCACATAATTAACGAGTCAATGCCCTGTATGAGCATACATGCAAGATTATAAAATCTCAGACTGAGCAAGCCTGCACCACCATCGCTCTTAGGAAGACACAGCTTTTGGAGGCCTATACGTGGTTTCTTTCGTTGCCACAAAAAGGAGCCGAGTGAATTCTCTGTATGTCAGAGTATTTCAGGAGTATGGGTATGGTTTGCATAGGATAAAGTAGTCTGGCATAAGAAACCATTTTAAATAAATGACATCTCCCAAAAAGCGAGATGGGAACATTTGTCCATGCTTCCAACTCCTAAACAATCTTGGCAATTAAGGGAGGATAGAGAAGACGGCTCCCGGCCTACTCGTATGCCTATATAAGTAGTATGTTGCCTTGTAATGGCAAACGGCGATGATGGGAACCATCACCTGGCTTTGGATAGATTTAGGGCCAAGACTTCACTTTTCTCTAGGTTAATCCGCAAACCTGAACAAGTACAGTAAAGAGCAAAAAAATACTTGATTTTGTCAATATTTGAGAGAGAGTTAGAGGAGAATAATAAGACATCATCTGCAAATAGTGCAGATCGATAGGTCTGATTGCCAGCCGTGACACCGCTTATCCCTGCTTTTGAATGAAGAAGTCTGGAGAGAGGTTCCATTGCCATATTAAAGAGAAGGGGAGACAAGGGGCACCCCTGGCACGTACACTTAGTTTGGGGAATTATGTCAGATATGAAATCTGAGGTGACTAGATGGGCTAAGGGAGAGGTATACATCTGCTGAAGTGTGTGAAGTATGGAGCCCAAAACGCCAAATGCCTTCATCATTTATAGCCAGCGAAGCCGATGTTGTCAAAAGCCTTCTCAACATCTAAAGATATAATAGCAATGTCCAAGTCTGGATAGGATTTAAAGTATTGAAGTGCCATGAGTACCTTGTGGATATTTAAATTTGTTGAACGCCCCGAAACAAACCCAGACTGGGCTGGGTGTAAAATAAAAGGGAGCAGATAATCTTAGAGAAAATATTAGCATCGACATTAATTAAGGAGATTGGCCTATAGGAGCCTAGGTGCAGGAGGTCTTTTCCTTTTTTGCCTATTAACTTGATATGGGCCTGGGTGCCGTGGAGAGATACAGGTCACCAGTCCACATTCCGTGGCAGACGTGAGTGAGGGTATCAGGAATAAACTTGGATGTTAGTTTGTAGAATTCGGCAGAATATCTGTTAGGACCTTGGCCATAGGGAGTAGTTTAATGGTCAGTTGAATATCTTCTAACGTAATAGGGGCATTTAGAGTCTCCAGTTGGGTGTCTGAGAGCTGAGGAAGATGGACTCTAGTCAGTAAGTCAGCAGCAGTCTTATCGTCAATTGGGTCTTTAGAATATAGAGAGGTATTGTAAGCTGTCAACAGGGTACTGATTTCTGACAGCATGGTAGCAAGAGACCCTGTAGGAGTTTTCAAGGCAGGAATATAAGTTAAAGTAGGTATATGTAGGTCGGCGAGGTCCAAGCATAGCTTTGCTAATAGCCCGCCTTGTTACCATATCTGTGAAATTTAACAGTGGAGTATGATCATTTGGCCTTTTCTTGCTGCTCCACCCGGTAATCAAAATTCCTCTTGGCAGCCTGCCACACCTTCCTGTTGGACAGTGAATAGTACTGGAGTCTACACTGCTTTCTAAACTAAGACGTATAAGAGATTATTCTACCCCTAGGGAAGGCTTTACCTGCTTCCCAAAAAAGATTCGGACTGGTCAGATGGGCACCATTGGTGGAGTCTATTCCACCCATGCATTGTATAGCATGTGTTTAAAATCTTCATTTTAAGCCAAATATGAGCTAAAGCGCTAGGAGGGTGGGTGGTGTCGTACTGTGAAGCCCAATAGCTGTGGAGCTTTTAGGGATGGGGAGGAGATGAGGGCTGTGGAGGGGGAGTTGTGTGCAGAGGTCAGAGCTGAGGAGGGGTGAAAGTGAGATGTGGATGTGAAATGCAGAGGTTACTAGCTGTGGAAGAGGGTGCATTACACCTGGTGTGCATCGCATTCCTGAAGTTTGCACTCTGTACGTATTGCACCCTTGAACTCTGTGTAGCACACCCGTGGACTCTGTGTGTAGTGCACCCCTGAACTCTGCACTCTCTGTGTAGCACACCCCTGAACTCTGAATTTTTTTAGTAGCCCACCCCTGAACTCTGCACTTTGTGTGTAGGGCACCCTGAACCCTGAGCATGTAGCAAACCCCTGAACTCTGCATGTAGCGCAACCTTGAACTCTGAACTCTGCATGTATCGCACCCCTGATCTCTGCACTCTGTGTGTAGTGCACCCATGAACTCTTCACTCTGTGTGTAGTGCACCCCTGAATTCTGCACTCTATGTGTAGTGCACCCCTGAACTCTGCACTCTGTGTGTAGCACGCCCCTGAACTCTTTACTCTGTGTGTAGTGCACCTCTGAACTCTGCACTTTGTGTGTAGTGCACCCCTGAACACTGCACTCTGTGTGTAGAGCACCCTTGAAATCTGCACTCTATGTGTAGTGCACCCCTGAACTCCACACTCTGTTTGTAATGCACCCCTGAATTCTGCATGTAGCACACCCCTTAAAACTGCACTCTGTGTGTAGTGCACCCCTGAACTCTGCACTCTGTGTGTGGTGCACTCCTGAACTCTGCACTCTCTACATAATGCACTCCTGATATTTAATGTCCCTTTAAGACCCTGGTGAGCTGGCAGTTAGGGTCTTTTTATTGCAGAAGAGATTATGTCATGTCACAACTTATTGAGTTTTAAAGAGGGCAAACTGTTGGTGCCCGCTTAGCTAGTGTGTCTGTGACTGAAGTTGCCAATTTATTTGCCATGTCACAAGGTACAGTATCAAGGGTTATGACAGCATGTACAGCATAAGCACGATCAACATGTTCAGCTGATTGAAAGAGACAAAAGGACATTGCGCAGGATTGTGACCCAGAATAGGAAGACAACTGCTGCAAAAGTGAATGCAGAGCTCAGTCTCAGTCTTCCAAAGCCCATGTCCACAAAAACTGTGGAGGGCACTCCAAAAGCAAAACATTCACGGGTGAGCTGCAATTGCAAAACCACTAGTGACCTATATTAAAGCTTAGAAGAGGAGAGAGTGGTGCTACACCCGTAAATCGTGGACTATTGATCAATGGAAGACTGCAATTGTACTTACCTGACTGCATTGTGCCAAGTGTAAAGTTTGGTGGAGGGAGAATTATGGTGTGGAGTTTTTTTTTTAGGGGTTGGGCTTCGCCCCTTAGTTCCAGTGAAGGGAACTCTTAAAGCATCAGCATACCAAGACATTTTGGACAATTTCATGCTTCCCAACTTTGTGTCAACAGTTTGGGGATGGCCTCTTTCTGTTCCAACATGACTGAACACCAATGCACAAAGCAAGGTCTATAAAGACATGGATAAGTGAGTTTGGGATGGAGGAACTTGACTGGCCTGCACACAGTCCTGACCTCAACCGGATAAAACACCTTTGGGATGAATTAGAGCTGAGATTGCCTTCTCATCCGACATTAGTGCCTGACCTCACATATGTGCTTCTGGAAGAATGGTCTAACATTCCCATAGACACACTCCTAAACCTTGTGGACAGCCTTTCCAGAAGAGTTGAAGCTACTATTGATGCCAAGGGTTGGCCAACTCATTACTGAATCCTACGGACTAAGACTGGGATGTCATTAAATTTCATGTGTGTGTGTAAAGGCAGGCGTCCCAATACTTTTTGCAATATAGGCAATATATATAAAGTTGTGAATTAACTAATAGTACTGAAATGTCACCTTCCATCAGCTAAAAGCCATCAGAACAATAAAAGTTGATTGCCGATTATCTTCTGTGGTTTAACATATCCTGTAAAATGTTCCATATATTCACTTTTAGGTTAATGCATAGTGGAATGTTGCTCACAGCTACAAATCGGATTTTCCATATTGCTTTTCGAACCCTCTTCAGTAATATCTAGCTGACCTGTATGAGCACATCCTCCACATCCTCCACATCCTCCACTTTCATTTGCTTTCCTCCAGTTTCACGTGTCTATTTACACTGTGTCAGTGTATTAAAAGGAAGGGTAAGTTGTATCTTCTGCATAATTTAAATTAAACTCTTGTCCTCCTCCCTCCCCCTTAAACTGTCTGAATGGCCGCATTTTGCATGTGTGTACATAACTGTTTTGTAAGGAAGCTTGAATGTTGTTATTGGAGAATTAGACACTTATTGCAATACTATATTATAAAAAGCTGACTACCACAATACATAACCTCCCCGCCTCTCAGACACATGCAACAGGAAAAAATAAGATAAACAGAGGATCTAACCAAAGATATATTAAGAATACATCTTATCTGTCTAGATGCCATTACTTTTTACTGGGTAAAAATCTGTTTGAGGAATATTTTCCTGTCTTGGTGCCATTGTTTATAAGGTGTATCTCCTGGTATGCACAGCATTCTTAGCAATATATTAGCTTAGTGATGTCATGCTTGTGATGTATTGTGGCTATACATTTCCATAGCAACAGCATTCTGATAATGTATGATGGTAATATGTTATCTAGGCACCCAGTCCTTACTGATATATGGATTTAGACGGTGAGCCTTAGGCTGCTCTCTTAAAGAGATCAGTGATTAGCAGAAACACCCTACAGGAATGAAGGAAGAAAGGAGGAACAGAATATGGCAATGTGAATATGAACATACCCTCTTAGATACAGTCTAACACATACCTTTCATTTACATCTACTGGTTAAGCTATGCATTCTATATATACACACTACATATATGCATCTCAAATCAATGACTAACATTATAAAAGTATCAGCTGCATACATTGTTTTTATTATTTTCAGTATACATATATCGGTATGTGTACTAAAAAAAAAAGCACTTGATGATAGGTGAAGGAACATTATACACAGTTCCCTTAATATCTACTGAGACGTGGACCATCATCAGATAGGAATCCATGCGGGTTAAGGGCCCAGAAACAGTTGCTATGCTCTTTTGAGTACTATCAGTGTGAACTCTATGTCAAAGGAAGCATTTCTGAACCTTAAATACATCTCCTTTTTTATAATAGCAAGAAAACCAACATCTAATTGACTATTTTGGAAGCATTTTGCACATTTTAGCTTGTTGGCTATTCGAATAAACCACATAGTATTGAAGAAAAATCCAAATCCCCAATGATCCATATGTGGTTTTCCAAAGTCAATGAAATTTGTAAAATATAGGAACTAACAGCTACCCGTTACAAGAGAGAAAATTTTCATAAAACCTGGTTTCCAATGGATAAAATATACTTGCTCTCCCCCTGTCATGCTGTAATCACACCAGAAGTTTAAGACTCCCCATCTTGACATGTCCTGATTTCCATATTGTGGATTTTGTCAGAGCTTCAACCCCATTCTCTTTTGCCCAAGGCTTGCTTTGTAAGGCCTTCTCTCTTGGATCCAAACAAAGGGATCTCGTCCTGAGTGCAGAGGATTCTTTCTCTTCATGCCCTTACCTGGACTTCCCTTTTCCTTTTCTCTCCCCTGTTTTTTCCCTTAAGCCTCAAACACACGATGAGAATATTTTTGCATGCTAGTTTCATATAAAAAATAAATAGATTACCAGAGATACGAAAATTCTCATAAGACAGAATACAACTGCCGTGATGATGTAATGAATTGTATTGTATTGTAATGTATTCTTTTGTTCCCAAGCATGCGTGATGATGTAATGAATTGTATTGTATTGTATTGTAATGTATTCTTTTGTTCCCAAGCATGCGTGATGATGTAATGAATTGTATTGTATTGTATTGTAATGTATTCTTTTGTTTCCAAGCATGCGCGGTCTTGGTCACTCATTTTTTTCATGGATGAATACTGTACTGATTAACCACTTGACCTCCAGAGGATTTACCCCCCTTAATGACCAGGCCTCTTTTTGCTACTCGGCGCTACACTAATTCAACTGATAATTGCGCAGTCATGCAATGCTGCACCCAAATGAAATTTACGTCCTTTTTTTCACACAAATAGAGCTTTGTTTTGGTGGTATTTGATCACCTGTGTGCTTTTTATTTTTCACGCTATAAACAAAAAAAGCCAAAAATTTTGAAGAAAAACAATATTTTTTACTTTCAGCTATAAAAAATATATAGTAAACTCAAAGTTGGTTATAAATTTAGGCCAAAATGTATTCTGCTCCATGTTTTTGGTAAAAAAAATCCCAATAAGTGTATATTGATTGCTTTGTGTGAAAGTTATAGCGTCTACAAACTATGGTATAGATACTGCAATTTACGCCATTTTTTGCTATACAGCGCTGCGCTAGTTTAGCGGACAATTGTGCGGTCATGCAATACGGTACATAAATGAAATTTACATCCTTTTTTTTTTAAACAAATTGAGCTTTCTTCCGGTGGTATTTGATCGCCTGTGTGGTTTTTATTTTTGCACTAGAAAAAAAAGGCTGACAATTTTGAGGAAAAAAAACAATATTTTGGACTTTTTGCCAGTAAAAAAATATGTAAAAATCAAATTTAGTCATAAATTTCTGCCAAAATGCATTCTGCGACATGTCTTTGCTAAAAAAAAAACAAAAACAATACGTGTAAATTAGTTGGTTTACATGAAAGTTATAGCATTTCCAAATGGCGGGAAAGATACTGGGATTTTTAGTTTTTTTTTTATACTAATAATGGCGGCGATCAGCGACTTATGGCAGCGATCAGTAACTTATGGCGGCGATCAGCGACTTATGGCGGGACTGCGGCGGACATTCTGACATTGGGGGGTACTGACTTGGGGGGTCACTGACATCCCCAGTGACACCAATACAGTGATCAGTGCAAAAAAAAACCACTGACACTGTACTAATGGCACTGGGGAGGAAGGGGTTAAGTTTATTTTTCAGGGAAAGGGTTAACTGTGTGAGGGGGAGTGTTTTACTAGGGGGCGGGGGTGTGTGCTGCAGGGAACACCGCTGATTGGGAGAGAGAAACTCTTTTGTCCCGATCAGCGTGTCCTGGAGCTGTCAGGGAACTGACAGAAAGCACAGCTACTGCAGCTGTGCTGTCTGTCAGCGATTGCCGCTGATCGCCGGGACATAGCCGGTAACGACCGGCTGTGACCCAGCGACTGACATCCACGGCTGTGATCGGCAGGACAGGTAGGGCGGAGGTGCGCCTCGCGCGCGCCCCCTACCTGTTTACAAAACACACATTTTAAAACGTGCTTATGCCCAGCCGTGCCGCCCTACTGCCGTATTTATACAGTGGCTGGGTGGCATGTGGTTAAGTGAAAGTCGTACATTCTGTTATCGTACAAGGAACATTTTCGTGCTTGTCCCTTCAAATAATTTCACATGTACAGTTGTGATTGGCTCTGGAAAGCAAACAGATTATCAGACAATCGCTCTGAAAGCAGTATTTTTCATTGTGTGTAATAGGCATTATTTTAATTTTTTTGCCCTTTGCTCCCATTAAATTGGTGTGTGACCATGTTGATTTTTTAGTTTACATTTCCCTCTTATTATGTCAAACTGTTTAGTCCTTACCAATTTATATATTTACATACTTAAACTTCTTAGCTTGGCGTTTGCATCTTTCTTTTTTATACAACCTTGGCCTTATACAGAGACTCCCTGCTATTTGCAGGATGTAACCGCCTGTATTTCTGTTTTTGGATGTATTTTGATGTTTAAAAAATTACCAGGCATATCTGTTATTGATTGTAATGTTCATGCAATATCCTGTAATTGGATATGACGTGTCTGATTTCAATAAATTGAAAAAAAAAAAAAGAAAAAAGTTCAAGTGACTATGGAATTGGGCAGTGCCAGTATAAAAGATTAAAGACTTTTGGTATAGTTTAGTAGATGAGGTACAGTGGAGATGGATGGGAAGGAAGAATGGGGCTCTGTGCAAGAATGCAGTTTTGTTTCCCTTCCCCCATTTCCTTAATTAACAATGAAAAGGACTGCAGTGGGTATAGAGAAGGCCCCTCATTTGCATTGTCTGTACTGGCATGACCCGCCTCATCAGATTAGGTTGGTTTATGGATAATCTGGATCTGGAGTGCAGTAATACATAGCATAGTTTCAGTAGGCTGGATTGTATACAAAAGAATTTAAATGTGGTTCCCAAAAAGGGCAAATCTACTTCTGACTACAAACTTACTCATGTGGTATACTTACTCCTACAACCGCTTAAATTGAACAACTGGACTCCCCACTTAGGTATTGTTTATATTTGCTGGTATACTAAAGCCATCCACGCAGTGCTTTTACAGACATTATCACAAATTTAAATCCAGGCCCAATCAATTCTCCTGTGGAGTGTAATTTTGCTGGTGGAATTGAACACACATCTTCCAGCATACTGGGAAACCTTTACTACCATAAGTTATTTACATTTTCATTGCTTTAAAGCACTTTTCTAGCTTTTTTTAATTTATGTATTAAAAAAAATCATATAAATCGTGTTCAGATTATTTGTATTTTGTGCAATATTTGCATGATGTGTGACCAGCCTAAGCTTGACAAAGAGGTATAATAAAAAGGTATAATGTGAAATTACATTAGAATAGTCAGACCCTGGTATCAGGTTTTGGCAGGTGATATGTCAAATGATGGCCATCACTTCCATTGCAATACAGAGATTGTGGGAGCAGCACTCTGCATGGCATGGTCTCAAGTAGGATGATATTTTCATTTGTCGCTGTGTGCCTTTAACTAAATAAGAGCTGCACTGTAACCTATAATCCCACACTAGCTAAACACAGGCATGCACTGTAATATGTTATAGAATATATTCTTTAGATCCTGCTTACTGTGTATGCTAGTGGAGCTGTGTGTGTGTCAGTTTGTACATACTTTAGCCTGCACTGACATGAGAAAAACCCAGACACAAGCAAGCAGTGCTGTATAGAGAAGCATAATGAGATTGTTTTGTACATGTTTAGTGGTTTGCCTGCAGCTAACTCCCAATCATTTCTAAGAGACACTTTGACAAATTATCTGCATTTATACGTGTTCTGCAATGTTAGGCATTTATAATGCACTCAAATGTTTCATAAAAACCACATTATACACTATAGGATGGAAGCGAAATACACACTATATATATATATATATATATATATATATATATATGTGTGTGTAGTGTGTGTGTATATATATATATATATATATATATATGTTTTACATTATAAATATATATAAACACACGTATATATAAAATAAATTAATAAATACATATATATATATATATATATATATATATATATACCCACTACACACACACACACACATATATATATATATATATATATATATATATAGTGTGTATTTCGCTTCCATCCTATAGTGTATAATGTGGTTTTTATGAAACATTTGAGTGCATTATAACTGCCTAACATATATACAATATATATATATACACATACATACATATACATATATATACACACTATATATATATATATATATATATATATAGTGTGTATATATATATATATTTTATATATGTGCGTGTGTGTATATATATATATATATATATAAAAAATATATATGTACTGTGTATATATATATATATATATATATATATATATTTATATATATGTATGTATGTATATATATGTGTGTGTGTGTAGTATATATTGCATGGTTATTGCAGAGAACAGATAAAAATATACACACACCATCTGTCTATTTGTAGTATATATACCAATACTACAATATACAAGCATAATATAGCACCTTATATTTATATCATCAGTTTACATCACTTTTGGTGGGGACACCCCGGGGTAGATTTACTAAAATTGGACAACTCAGAATCTGGTGCAGCTGTGCATCGTAACCAATCAGCTTCTAACTTCAGCTTGTTCAATTAAGCTTTGGCAATAAAACCTGGAAGCTGATTGGTTTCTATGCAGAGCTTCAGCACTCTCCAGTTTTAGAATATAACCACCTCCATGATCTCTTGCAATGAAAAGTATATGGTGAAAACACTTAAGCTATTAATGCACATAAGATATCTGACTTCCAGATTTCGGGAGCTTGATTCAGTGATTGGTCAATATATGGAGCATCTTGGTAGATTCATTTAAAACAAACCTATCCAAGCTGTTTGGTATTTGTTATTTGCGAATAGGGGGACATTAATGTTCTGTTCAAATGTAAATCATTGATTTTAAACTGAAAATACTACATTTGGCCATTAGATGGAGCTAAGTATCCTAGGAATTTTTTTATGATACTTAGTGCCATCTAGTGGCCAAATGTAGTATTTTACAGTTAAAATCAATAATTTGCAATCAAGCAGCACAGGATATAACCTATTCACATTTGTTTTTTGGCCTCTTTGATAGGATAGAGGATGAATGTATATCCACTTTCACTGGACAAATGGCTATGCAAATCCGTTATAAATCAACCCCTATGTGTTCCATTACTGAGCACTGTTTTTGGTTTTAACACAATACAACACAATGCATATATGGCCTTTAACGCATGTGTATTCTAGGGCTCATTCACTTGGGCAGAAAAAACGCACACTGTGCATAGTTTTGTGTAGATCTAAATGCAGCACTATAGTAATCAATGAGCCCATACACACTGTTGCGCCTGTCTGCGAAAATGTGTGCTGCGTTTAGCTGCAAATATAAAAAGTAGGACACCTCTGCATCCAGAGCCACACAGATCTGCAGATTGTATGCATGAATGTGCATAAATACGCCTAAATGCATCGAAACATGTGAACCCTTTAATGTGTGTTCATTCATTTTGAATAAGAGAAGAATTTACACTTCTAAATACTGTACACATCTAAACGCATCTAAATGTGAATACTTAAGAGACATATTTTCTACAGTATCTTCTGCCAGCAAGAACCTGCATTAATGCAGAAAATACGCATATGCCTGTGTAAATGGACCCTTATTGTGCTACCTAAGTGTAGTATAGTGCCATTAAAACAGGCACTGTAACACACAGCAGTGTGTGTAAGTCTACATTCACATGTATATTTCTGGCCGACAGCAAGAAAATCAGCAGGGGGCCTTGGCGATTAGCTGCAGGAGGCAGCCCCATTGTAAGCAATGGTAGGCTGATGGCTCCCACAGCTGACTGCAGACACTAGCATTGTAATCACACTGCGTCGATATACTGTGAGTGATCAGCCCTGGATGTAGTCACATAGCGATTACATGCGAGCTGCTGCAATTAGCTGCGGGAGGTGGCATCCTCCCATTGCTTTTAATGGGGCTACCTCCTGCAGCTAATTGTCAGGACCCCCTGCTGTTTTTTTTTTTTTGCCTCTGCTCACCAGAAACATAGGTGTGAATGAACCCTAAAGCATTGCTGCACATTGCTGCAACATGTATTTTACCACTGGCTAACATAATATTGTGAATTGACTTTTAGCCCTGGTTCACACTGATGCAGGTCGGAATTTTTCTGTGCGAATTCCGCATCAGAATTGCACCCCGTTCATGCGAACCGCTGCAGGTGTGTATGTTAAGTTAACAACACCCTGAAAGTGGTCTGCAAAACGTGGCGTGATGTGCAGAATCGGTTCTCATAAGTGTGAATACCCATGCGATCCGATTCTAGTGCGGACCAAAAAAAGGGTCCTGCACGTTTTTGGTGCGGGTGCGGTGTGATTAGAGCCATACGTAATGTATGGCTCCAATCGCACCGCACACAATTCGCATGAGATTTGCACAGGAATGCGGTGCGGTTCCTGTGCGAATCACATGTGATATACTGCACCGCATATATGTGTACCCATTGTAATTCTGGTTCAGGAAGGCCAGCGGCCACTCGTACATGCTGGGCTGCATACTCCTGACCTGAGAACTGGCACTGACAACCCAACTATAACAGATATGGCTATCCATTGTGACCTAAAGATCTAATCAATGAAGACATTTGGAACTTACACAAAAGCTGGCTATAGACAGATTGAAATTCTCCTGGATCAGCAGATGTTTGTCTGACTTCTGTCGAAGGGTCTTATGACCTAAAAAGGTCTGTCGATTAGCTTCCAATCAGGGCTCTCAGCCATTGGCCAGTGTGTTCTGGCGAGGGGGCAGCCATCCTGTCAGAACACAATAGCACAGTGGGGGAGATCGCTGTACCAAAACTGCTTGTGTTAGTACAGCAATGGCAGGTTTTTTTTTTTGTTCAGCCTGCTGGGTTGAAAGAAAAAAAACTGATAGTGTGTACGGGGCATAACTGATGCTGGGGGGAGAACTGACTAACTGCCACAGAAATTACCAGTGACATTAATACAGTGATCAGTGATAATAATATACACTGTCACTGTACTAATGACACTAGTTGGGAAGGGATTAACATCTAGGGTGATCAAGGCATTAACTATGCTTACTATGTGTAAATGTGCTGCTTTTTACTAATGATCTCTTAGTTTCTCATCTCTGCTTTGCAGGGAAGAGAAACACAGAGATCGTTTTCTCTTTACAGAGCTATGTGTTGATTGTCAGCACAGAGCTCTGGGCTGTGATTGTACATAGCCAATTAGCAGGTCCTGGACTTGGATCATTGGCCGGAACTAGCTGACAGGCTCCCACTGTGTACAATTGCAGGCAGCAATCTTTGAGTATGCCGTTTTGCCTGTACACAGTCAGGTGGTTGCAGGGGTGGACTGACCATTTAGGCACTCGGGCACTGTCCGAGGGCCTGGGGTCAGTAGGGGGCCCCATGAGATGCCCCTGGTACCTTTCATAGGCTTTTTTGGGTGTGGTTTGAGTGTGGGCAAGGACACATCGGCCCCATGATTTCCTATTGCCCGGGGGCCCCATGAGTTGTCAGTCTGCCCCTGGGCGGGTGGTCTGCAAGTGGTTATACATACCTCCCAACTATCCCTGATTTAAAACAAAGTCCTTCTGTTTCTCTTTCCACCTAATTTGTCCCTCATTTTGGTCTGATCTATATAGTTGTATACAAAATGCACTATTTATCTTTCAAAAAGTCTTTCCCAGTGCTGAACCTTTCACCCAATTTCTAAATTACTGCATTTGTAAACTTCAAAAGCCAATATTAAGAAATAGTCATGGTTAAAAAAGCACTTGTGGGTTTAACTAATCTTTTTTTGTATAACTCTCTTTTAAGGGGCGTGGTGGTGGTGGTGGTGGGGGGGGGGGGGGTGTCCTATATACATACATTTGCTAATAGGTGTCCCTTGTTCCCATCTCAAAAAATTGGGAGGTTATATAATGACCATATTTCATTAAATTAAATTTGTGAAAATAAAATGATAGGAATTGCAATTGCTAACTAGTTTTTACAGTTTAGTTGTTGCGGTTGTCACCCAAATCCTGGATTCACTGACCTGGAGCAAACATGCAGAAATCTATGTTGTAACCAGTATCAGGTAAATCTAGATATTAGATGATCACAGCCTGACCCTTACAAAATGTGTAGGATCACGTAATGATTGTGCTGTGATTTTGTTCAGCTGATAGATTGCTATTCTCCAATGCAAATAGTGCCCACAGGATTTGTAAACTCTAACTACATATCACTTTTAGGGTTTTTTATGCCTGCATTTAGAAAAAAAACATCATTGGATGGTCAGATTTCATACCTCCTGACTGCCATCTCATGATTTAATGGTTTCTATGGTAGCTTCAATTTTTTCCTCCTTATTCGTATTCTTTTTTTATTATGTTTAAGCACGACATGGGCTTAACTTTTCTTTTTAACTTGCTTGCTGTCTTAAAGGCATGTGCATTTGTATTATATTATTTCAAGTCTTGTCATTCTTCCTCAGACTAGAAAAATCTGGATTGGCAAACTTTCTTAGACAACCTTTAAGAGATCTGTGAGAAAAAATACATTGCACACCAGAGGACTGACAGGTTGCGGAAATAGGTCTTGCCAGAGTGGTTTCTTCAGTTTCTTCTATACTTCTTCCACCTGGCAACAGTGTAAATTAGCCTACAGGACCCCTACTGAGTCGCTATTGTCCCTGGCTTTTGCAGGTCTCTCCCTCCACACCACAGCCCGTCTTTGTGTCATGAGGGGGGAGCCTTTGACGGCTTTTCCTTGAGGCCAGCTTCAGATTTTTGCACCTGCTGCCCGGCCTTATACAGCTGGGAAAGGGAGGAGGGGAGAATGAGGAGGAGGGGGTCCTGGGATCAGTCAAAGCTGCTGTTCTGTCTGACAGGTCAACAAAAAACGAGACAGGGTCTCTTGAGAAAACACCATTCAATCTGACGTGTAAAAATTTAACACAGCATAGCCATATGGCTAGGTTCTTAGACTGTGAATTTTGGGCTGGGCCACAAGTTTTAGGGAAAGTCAGTTATATTTACCTTTTCTGGTGTGGATTATGGGTCAACTAGAAGCTTCTAAAAGCTGTTGGTGATTTAGTTTTTCAAATTCTGGCTGGGCTAGCCACAACCAAAATCCATTGATCATGAACATAAATGTTTAGATGATCCTGAATCAGCTTAGGCTTGGCATAGTGACTATTGTCTTTATTAAAACTTTTGAAGAAAATACATGATTTACAGTATATCACCATGCAAGATTAAACTTTATGGGGAGATGTGTCAGAAAAGTATTGTTAGTTATGAAAAAAAATGGAAGATTATCATTTTATGTACACTGTTTTTATATGGTTTTTTTTGTATACATTGCAAAAATCAATAAAATTTTTTGAAAAAAAATCTGGACCTGACCTGAATTAGTGTATGTTGCATTGGTTGGTGGTTTGGCAACAGGAAGACCTTTCAACATTCATCTTTGTTAGCTGTGTCAAGTTTTGTGGTCCTCTCAAATTTTTCCACATTGACAGTACTAGTGTATATTCCTATAGTCACCCAATCTCCCTCAAAATCTTCAGCCATTACATTCCAGCTAGACAGTGGCTTTGTTCAAAAATATTCTACTCTGATTTTTAAAAAGTGAAAAAGCCATCAAGGTGAATAAATACAATAAATGTTGGTACCCTGACATGGAGAACTGATGGATCAACATGTGACTAACATGTAGTGAGGTGCGATGCCAGAAAAGTACATTATTTGGGCCATTGAAATGCATTGCCAACCCATTCATTTTGAATTTGCTGCCTCACAGCGAGCATGTTAACTCCTTGCAAGAACATGCATGTGCTTAAATGCAACATATCTAAGCAGTTAGGTGTGAACCTAGCCTTAAAAAATATACTATTGGTCAGATAGGGCCTATATATATATATATATATATATATATATATATATATATATATATATATGAGCACCCCTCTAATGTTTATAGTCATCTTTGGATTTTGTGTTACCAAAATATTTATTTATTTATTTATTATTTTTTATTATTTGGTTTTTGTTTATATTGCATTTAGTATTTAATTATTTGGATGACCCACTCAAAACTATATATTCCTTCCATTTTTCTGAAAATTGACTTAATGTCAGGCAGGAACATGCCATTTTCTTTGCACGGTTCACCTCTAAACATGTCCTAGGCAAAACTGTACTGTAATTTCAGCTTTTTTTTGTTTGTTCCTTTTTTGTTTAATTTTTGGATAGCAGGAACAGTTAAAATCTTTGCTACTCTTTTTACTCTTTATACTCTCTGAGATGAGATTTCCTCTTACTTGTCCCTGTGACCAATATCACAAAAAAACCTTTAAAAAAACATTCAAACCAATCCCCATTCTACCAAATACGTTTTATTGATGCCTGTGTTACTGTTAAAGGGAATTCCTCTCATTTCCTGCCCTGTTGACAACCATGGCTGGACAGGAGGTGAGGAGATATCTCCTGTGATCAGCACAAAGCTAATAAAACCTGACAGAGGTTCTAAAAATCCTTACTCTGTTCCAAACATAATAAAAAAAAATAAAACAAAATAACAATGCTCTTAATAAGTGCAGGTTGGGCTGATTAGCAACAATTGATTTCCAGCAGCAAATTATTTCCGAATGCCATATATGTTATAACAGATTATACTGTTTTTAACGTTTTGTTTGGATATTTATTTATTTGATGGGTAAACTGCTAAATTTTCCATATTTCCTCAAACATTACATCTTTATGTTTCTTCTCCAGACAATTTGATTTCTGCCTGCAATTAATGAACACACCAATTAAGTAATTGATGTCTGTTAGTTTGTCCTAAAGTCAGCTCACTTAGAACTGCTTTTTTTTTTCTAGTTTTTAATGGAGCAAGGATAGAATTTGTCTTTTCTTCCCTTTTCTCTCCAAGCACTCTCAAAAGAGATGGTATTTTTTGTGTCACCAGTGCAGGTTTCCCATATTGAAGATATGCCCTTTAGAATGGTAATGACCATAACATTTTGTATTACCCAATAGTTTCTATCTCTATGACCATGGTCCCCAGGAGAAATAATTAAGGTAGATTTCCTTGGCCAGGGCATAAAAACCCATCTCTTGTCTAACGCCCCTCCCCCCAAAAAAAGAAAGATTTGGCTGAAGTTCTACTTTAAGGTAATGACTGTTCTCAAGCAGTATTGAATACAAAAGCAAGCATTTATTATATTGCAGCTTACCAATTCTTAGATGTGACAGCTGCATTAGTTTTCTTTTTAAGGCTTACTTTCCTTTATTTTCATCTGGTGAGCTGGCCAGTAGATCTGCTGTTTTTCAAAAGAACAAGCTCTCCTGCAGACATATCAGTTACAGGGCTGAGACAATTACTTACTTACAGAGGTGCTTACAATGATCAGCTTTTATATATCTATGTAAAATCTTTAGCCCCCCCCCCAAACAAACTGCTTGCTATATCTGCTTATAAAGTATTATGGATTCATTTTGTTAGTATATCTAAAACTAATAGTACATCTAACACTACATCTCCAACCCCATCCCCACCCCACCCCACCGTGATCAACAATGCTGCTGTCCATTGGTGTCTCACTAATACAGGAGGTGTGTTACTGGCCAGATCACCAGGGAAAAACAGAGGGAAAAGAGTCTAAAAAAAGAAAAGTAATGTAACCACTGCATCAAATGATTGGTAAGCTGCAATATATTACAGTTTTCAGTTTTGGGTTTAATACCGCTTTAAACTTCTCCTGTGTACTAACTACGGGAAACAACCAAACATTCAGGAGTGGTAGAAACTTGTGTCCTGCTTCTTAGTAATAGTCCAGCATTTTGAAAAATGTCTGCTCCTTAATGCATAACTAAAGGAAAAACATTTTTTTCCTACTTTTGGATAGAGTGAAGAGGGGTTAGAATACTTATTAGGTGGAAAGAGAGGTACAATGATACACTTATGGTGGGAGTGTCACAAAATTTAAGAATACTGGGAGGGCATAGTGAATATAATTCAGGAAATAACACAAAATAATATTCCTAAGGAACCTGAGACTTGCCTTCTTTTTGATACCGAGTTTTCGGTTAAAGAATATAAAAAAACTGGATTACTGTATTATTTAAATGCAGCGAAGGGACTGATACTCATGTTTTGGAAGAAACAACAGACACTGAAAATAAAGGATTGGGTAGAAAGAGTGGAGAAGATATATAGAATGGAGGAACTTTACCATAAGGTAGAAGATAAAATGGAGGTATTTCGTACAAGCTGGGAAAAGTGGGTACAGTTTAAAAATTCAGAGGTATACCTAGAATATGTGAAATAAGGAAAACAAGGGGAAGGGGATAAATATAGTACAGTATAATACCAGTAATAGCTAAGGTTCAGCATTTCTAGAATGAAGTTAAAAATGCATAATCAAAGGGTGGGGGGGGGAATAGGTAAGGAGAGGGGTAAAAGGTCACCAAGATTAAGGTTATTTCTGGGGAGTTTTATGACAAAAATGTGTAATGTATACTGTATGCTTTATTAGCTTTTGTAAATTTAATATGGGGATTTGAAAACAATAAAATATTTAAATTAAAAAAAAAGAATACTTATTAGATTTGTATTGCTTTCTGTCCCCCAGTTTGGGTGACAATCAGGGATTTCCTCTCACTTCCTGTTTTGGCTATGTGGGAGGAAGTGAAAGGAAATCTCAATGGAACACAAATGGCAAAATTTTTTTTTAAATGTTAGGAGATAACCCCCCACACCCATCCTATCACTGCCAAACATTAACGCAAAAGTTTTGTCTTTAGTTCTATTTTAACATTTTATTATAAAGATAATTTTTTTAAAATAAAAGTGAACAACTTTTTCAGTGTGAAAAAGTAACAAACTGACAACTCAACATCAAAAACTAGGAATTGAAACTTGATGCAGATAAGAGCAATTTGTAGGTACCCTTGATATGTGAACAGCACCCTCATCTTAAAGTGTATGTGTAACACAAACATTTTTTATAGGGTTTATAGAGAGTAGGAAAGGGTTTAAATCCATGTCAGTTTTTTTTTTCTGCCTGTTTCCTTTTGGGGAGATTTTACATCAAGTCCTGCCCCAGAGACACAACAGGAAGTTAGAGGAAATCTCTCAAAGTGAGAGGAAGTCCCCCCTTAGACACATTTCACCAGCGCAGGAGTACTTTTACCTCTTGTTTTGGAGACAATAATTTTGAATTTTCCCTCACTTTTATTTCTAGTGACAATGGTCAACAGCACAAATAAAGGGTTGAATCTTCCCAGTTGGGCCCAGATAGCAGGTAAAACTGGACAAAGGGTCTTACCCTTCCCCATTTTATCCAAAACTAAAAACATTTTCATTTTATGTCCCAATTTGTAATACTAGTGTAGGCAACACAAGGGAGGTACACAAGTGGACATGTTGTTATTTGATATCAATGTCTGCCTCTACATCTGTAGTGGAAAACAAGCATATTAATTCTGCGATCCACTTCATGGCACTTCATTGTTCCCTTATCCGCATTATCATTGTGACAGATTAAAAGGCAGTTAATTCAGAGCCTCCAATGCGTAGGAAAGCCATCTGAAATGTTTTCCTCCGATAGCTTAGCAGAGATAGAGGGCAACAATGCCAGGAATGGCCCTAAGACATCTGCGTATGAGAAGCCACAGCAAGTAGACTGAATGCTTTTTGTTTGGGGCTCCCAGATTCCAGAGTAGCAGCCGAGAAGTTTGGCAGACAGAGAGACTATGTGAAAGGGTCGAACGGATCTTTTCATCTGGATGGATTCTTGCAAGGCCAAACACTCCAGCTGTCGTCAGACTGGAGAGAGACACCCCAAGCATTGACGTGTAGGTGGTGCATAGAATTCCCTTTGTGGACGCACATCACTGCTGGACCTGACTCAGCCTGTGTGTGCTATGGATCTCATTGTCCCCCTGCTGTGTATTGTTGGTGCCTATGTTCCATCTGTGTGAGCTGCACAGATCAGGCAACCCGGCAATCTTCATGTTGCAAGATAAAGGTTTTCACACGTCAGGCTTTATTCCTCTGCAAATAATACATTGCTGTCTTTCTGATTTACAATAGAGTTATCCTCTTGACGTTGTAACTAGAAATCTTGTCAATTGCACTGCTACAAAAAGGACAATTTACTGTAATTACAACTTGTATTCCTCAGTAAGAGAGGAGTGGTAAAAATACAGCATTCTATATTCTACAGAAATTACTGGTAGCTGTTATGAGCTTGTTCTGGGTTTAAAGTAGTTACTATTATTATATATTATTTATTAATTTTTAAAAATATTTTAGTATATGCTGCTAAATTCTGTCAACTCACTCAATTGCCTCTATCAGATGAGACTGATGGATTCTCCTAATGTTTTTGGACATAGGTGTGCAATAATTTCTAGGATGTAATTAGTATCAGTGGACCTTAAGATACTTGTGTTGCCTCCATATGGAATATTTGGATTGTAATGTTTTAAAAACTTTGAATAGATATAACCTCATATTTATTTCCTCTACTTGTGAAATCATCCAACATGGAAGGAGAAACCTTTAAGGATCTAAATGTTTCTAATTGCTGACCATACATTATAAAATCTCTTTTTGATCAGCTATGCAGTGCAAGGGTCAGCCTAAACTCCAGGTTTACTCTCACCTTAAATAGTTTGTTTGGGCCAAGCTGGCCCAAATTAAACTATTTGTTTTACTAATTGCTGTGGCCACTGTCACAGTATAGATGATGCTACATGCAGTAAACAGTGTTTCTGTTCTGGCAACAGAGACTTTCTTTGTTTCAAAGAATAAAAGGCTTCCTCTGACTGGCTGAGATGGAGAGGCAGGATGATGATGTCGCAATCTACACCTCAGTCATTCAGAGGAATCCTTGTATTCACTGCTAAAAATACAAGGCTTAATGTGAATGGTTAGGAAGCACTTAACCCAACTCAATTTTGTCCTGGAAGCAGATGGAAGACCCCCTTCCAAAACAGAGCACTATACAATGTATGTAGCTGATGCTACATATAGTTTATATAGGCCTCTGCTTAGAAAGGGGAATTTGTCTCTAATTACAGAGAACTTGCAGTTTATGTGGCTAGTTCCTAAATGCCATTCAATGGCAATTAAGGTGTAGAGACTTCTATTGCCTTCAGCAATCACTGAGTGGACCAGGGCCAGGACAAGGGGTAGGTGGGAGGGGCAGCTGCCCTGGGCACCATGGTTTACTATAGGGATGGGGCGCCTTCCTTATCTTACAAGGCTAACAGCGGCAGTGATTTTGACAAATGAGTGGCTGCTGTGCATAGGATCCACTGACAAGGAAGCTGGACATCATGAATGAGAGAAGGAGAGGGGGGTGCAGTTTTGCATCTTTGCCCTGGGCACTGGATGACGCTGTCTCCGCACTGGTGTGGACAGTGTACATGCTTTTCATAGGATTATTTTAACCTTACTTAGCAGGTTCAGCTCCATTTTGTCTGCACTGAGTGGATCTGTCAGGTACATGCAAAATATCACATATAAACGTATGCAGACCTATATCCAGCTAGCAAGCGGAGCTTTGTTCTCCTTTTCACATTTTCTTGTAATCCCTTAGCTCCTTGGATGTAAAAAGCCCGTTTAAAATGGAACTTTGCTTTCTCAATTAGCATTGACTATTTTTAAAAAAGTAGTCCTGGACAGCATGAGTAGTAATGTTCCCCAGGAATTACCTCTTTTGGGGACCACAGGAAACCAGATTAGTCTCTGATCTGCTCCAACCATCTCCTTAATCAACCACCATTCACCAGAGCTCATAAAAATATGAAAAACAAAAGCTGCACATAGCGTAAAGTCATCCAGAAACTTTATTATAAGATAAAAATGCACTCACATTTAAAATTCGGTAATAGTGCTGGCCGGTAATACAAACACTTCCGGGTTGACTTCCGGTTACGCGATGACGTACATGGGAACATTACTACTAATGTTGTGTGTGACTTCTCTTTAGTTAGAGGGTCATTCCCATTTGGTAAGTGTCCATTTTGTTAGAAACTGGTGGAAGCTTTAAACCTATCTTTGGATACCCTTACCTTCAGGATCTATTCTGGTGGATGTGGGCTTTTTCACCTAACATTTTTCTTTGGACATTCACTATTTACTTTATATTTATGGGACTTTTATTATTCGAAAGAGTTCTGTGCACATAATTGAATAACCACACATATTTGTATATGGCATATTATTGTTTTATTTATTATATTTCATTTTTTCACTAATTACAATTATGTATATCTACGGGGATATATTATAGGTTTGCACTCTTTAGTGGTGGGAATTAGCGCAGACATTTTTGCTATACAATTTTTATTATGTTTTATATCTCATAGTATGCTTGCAGCTTATTCCATGAATATTGTCATGTCACACGAGTGTGGTTTCTATTGTTTTTAATCCCCCCTTATACTTACCTAAGCCTGATCTCAACCCAGTGTTGTGCACAAGAGCAGCAGCTGTCTTGGCTCTCTCTCTCCACATTGGACATAAAAGCAGCAGGAGAAACTGCTGGCTCCTGCTGCTGTCAATCATAGTCAGTGAAGAGAGAGCGGGAGGTGGGGCCGAGCTGCAGTCTGTGTGTCAATGGACATACAGAGCCTGCCCATGAGCAAGCACACATGAATGCCCCCAAAGCAAGCGGCCAGGAATGCCAGTGGGGGACCCGAGAAGAGGACGAGTGTGGCTGCTCTGTGTAAAACCATTGCACAGAGCAGGTAAGTATGACATGTTTGTTGTTTAAAAATTAGCCTTTAGAATCACTTTGCAGTAATTATTTATGAATTAATTATGTTTTAGTACATAATAAAAACAACAGCAACAAAAACAATATTTTGTTGGTACAATAGGAGTTGATCTAACATATTTTTATCAGTATCAGACAAAAAAAAAATTTACACACCTCACTATGAGGAAACACTACTTAACAGTCAATTTTAATTTGGAATACTTGATTTTAAAGGCAATGCTTGCGCCCAGGACCACATATTGTGCATTTACTTTATTTCCAGACCCTGATTAGCAGTTATCTTGATTGCAAAGACTATTTTTAAAAGAGCTGGGCAGAACTAATTACCCTAATGACTAAGGGAGGAGGTATACTATACAACCTAGTCAAGTCTTTATAGGACCACATTTTTTTTTTTTTACATGAAATGAGTCATTTTTACAATTAAATAAGTTATGCATGATTTGCAGAAACTTTTCAGAAGTCATTTATTCAGACACCTTGGAGCTCTTGTTCAGTTAATTTTCATATAAGATGCTAAAGGGCTGCACAATGCTCTGAGACTTAGGGCTTGTGTCCATGGACACACTTCCTTGTCTTTGTGTACTGCTGTATTTTGTTCTATTCTGCTGAGCAATACTAAGCTGGTGTTGCAATTAGGGTTTCTTAAGAGAAAACTGTTAGGTAGGGTAGGAGAGTGGTGTATTAATATATAATACTTTTGGGGAGTATAATCCCTTGCTCGATGCTAGACCAACAATACTTATAATAGATGGGACTTTAAATATACCTCCAATGGTTATACAATAAACAATATCAATCATTAAAAATAACACATCTTTATACATTAAAAAATACAGTATGTATCATTTCTTAAAAATATAGACAAATCTAACATCAATCCTGTCATAAATGATATGAGAGCTTTAGATTGTAGAGTCCTTGGAGATTGTTAGCATGGGTCGACAAGTTTCACGGGGTGTCCCACTTTCTCGAGACCTTGGATCTTCACCAAGTGGATTTATCACTAAAACAGTATCAGAACATAATATCAGAGAATGTATATTACATGTTTGACAGAAAATAATGTAAGCAGGGGCGGACTGACAACTCATGGGGCCCCGGGCAATAGGGGATCATGGGGCCTCTGTGCCCTTGCCCACACTAAAAAAAGCCTATAAAAAAGGTACCAGGGGCATTTCATGGGGCCCCCTACTGACCCCGGGCCCTCGGGCAGTGCCCGAGTGTTCGAATAGTCAGTCCGCCCCTGACTGTAAGTTGTCATTCCAAAATGGAGAACCATATAATAATTATCTAAAACATCATATTATCTACTCTAAACCCCTCCCAGAGAAGGAAAGTAGGGAAGAAGAAAAAAGGGGGGGGCTACAGAGGAAAGGGGGGAGGATAAAGACGAAGAGGGGGGTATAAGGAGGGAAGAAGAAAGAGGGGAAAATGATGAATCCATTTTCATACCTATGCATGTGTCTCAGATCTTATCAATTACCTGTAACATGCTTCTGATCTTGTGGGCCAGCAAACAAATGTAATGATGAGGGGGAACAGTCCTAGCAAAGCCCACAGGCCCACTTGCTAAACAATATGGGGAGAGATCTAGTATGTTAATTGATTATATTCACTAAGAAGCTCACACAAAAGCTTAGTTTTAATTTAAATCAGTATTGAATATATCTAATGCAATTGCTAATACACCTAAAGTAAAAAAAAAATAGTCTTTGATGCCATCTGAACATTGACTCTTGGAACACAATGAACATGTATTTTATGCAACAACTACATCAGTGTAGATATATTCTTCAACCAGTGGATGGCAGTGTTTATAAATTTGTAGCTGCATCTATGGTATTATATTCTATAAAATAACTATAAAATAGTTATTTGATATTTATAATCTAATTTGAACTGCTCTTCTAAAACAGTTTTTTTTTTGTCATGTGACTGGCACAGCACCAATCAGTGCTGGCCAGACAAAGACTTACACTGTAGAAAGCATACATCAGCAGAGTAATAGAAGCCGCTACCGAAGATCTTTCCCTGCAGATGCCAAAGAACAGAGAAAGATCATGTGACCACACAACAGTGCTGTATGAATACGGTATTTAGAGGATTAAAAAAAACCACAATGGTGTGATATGTATGATCCATGTGAATGAATTATGGCAGTTGACACTTCTCTTCACTTAAAATACATGACAGAGGATTGCAAAGCACTATGGAGCAGCAAAACAGACAGCACAGCAGTTCTGCTTGCTTTGTAGCTTTCTCTCAGCACAGCTGAAATGTCTCATAGCTGTGAAAGGGTGACCAGAGCACTGTCTGCTGGATGGATAAAAGACTATACAATACTTATTTACATTTCTATACTTTTTTATTTATTATAGGTAGTTATATAGTACTGTCAATTCATGCAGTGCTTTACATATATACTATACATTCACATCAGTCACTAACCCTCAAGGGGCATACAATCTAAGATCCCCAAATCACATTCATACATACACATACTAGGGCCAATTTAGACAGGAGCCAATTAACCTACCAGCATGTCTTTGGAGTGTGGGAGGAAACCAGAGGAAACTGGATGCTTGAAAGTCTCTACTGAAGTAATAGGGGAGTTTATTTGCTATCGGATGGCTGGTTATTGGAGGAAGGGAGCCTGGCACAACCCCTTCATCCATAGTTTCACCCTCACCCTGCTGTTTATTTGATTTTTTTATTACAGGTATTTATATAGCTCTAACATTGTATGCAGTGCTATACATACTACACCTTCACATCAGTCTCTGCCCTCAAGGAGCTTACAATCTAAGGTCCCTAACTCACAATCATACATACACATACTAGGGCCAATTTAGACAGGACCCAATTAACTAGCAGCATGTCTTTGGAGTGTGGGAGGAAACCAGAGTACCCAGAAGAAACCCATGCAGGCACAGGGGGAACATGCAAACTCCAGGCAGGTGGTGCCGTGCTTGGGATTCAAACCAAGGACACTAGTACTTCCAGGTGGAAGTGCTAACCATTTAGCCACTGTGTTTAGCCCTCATCATGCACAAGTGCTTGGAAATTATCAAATAATGAAAAAGCCAATAAATCAAAGTACTACTGACAAACGATTCCAAAGTGCTATGGGGTAGCTAAACAGACAGCACAGCAGATGTTGCTTGCTTTGCGTCTCTTTGTCTGATTAAAGCCAACTAGGACATCTGATAAGGGATGTCACTGCTGTGATGACCACATGGTGTTTTTTTTTAAAGAAGGGGGTGTACACATAGCAAGACGAAAACAGGATTTTTGCTTGCATGTGCATATGAACAGGGCTTCACCTCATTCACTAATGTAACTAAAAATTCACTTTACAAAGTAAAAATAGAGTTTACAAAGTAAACATGCACAGTGGCTATAGTAACTTCTCTACGTTTGGTTAACAGTGAGCTTCTCTCAGCACAGCTGAAATATCTGAACAACTGCTAAATGGAGACTAGAGCTCCACCTGCTGGAAAGATAGAAGACTATACAGTATTAATGAACTATACTTCATATTAACATTTATTTCCATTTTTACAGCCCTGATCATAACAATAAAGAAAATAAGTACTAAACCACTCTACCTTTCCTGTCAACTCTTCAATGTGTATGTACTGTGCATACCTGTGTACATAAGTGGTTGGTAATGATCAAATAATGAAACAGTAAATAAAACAAAGTACTAATTACCTGTCTGTGGTGCTGACTCAATGTACTTATATATAAGAACCAAAATGGGCCAAAGAATTTTCAGAAATCATGTGGGAAGCAGCTCAGCTCCATTCTCCTTCGCTGAATGCTGCTGAGTGCAGACAAGATACTGTCAAATGCTAATGTACACTGTGAATTGTTACTAAGGATGTAGAACTCTATTTGCCCACAAGGTGGTGACATTCAGCATTATGCCTTTCCATAGCCTTAATACAAATACTCAGAGCATTCTGGGAGATGTAGTCTGGATGCAAGATATTCTATACATTAAAGCTGAAGTTAAAACTACAAGCACCAGCCAAGGGGAGGAACAATATACAGTGGGGATCGAAAGTTTGGGCACCCCACCTAAAAATTTGTATTAATGTGCATAAAGAAGCCAAGGAAAGATGGAAAAATCTCCAAAAGGCATCAAATTACAGATTAGACATTCTTATAATATGTCAACAAAAGTTAGATTTTATTTCCATCATTTACACTTTCAAAATAACAGAAAACAAAAAAATGGCGTCTGCAAAAGTTTGGGCACCCTGCAGAGTTAATATCTTGTACTGCCCCCTTTGGCAAGTATCACAGCTTGTAAATGCTTTTTGTAGCCTGCCAAGAGTCTTTCAATTCTTGTTTGAGGTATCTTTGCCCATTCTTCCTTACAAAAGTCTTCCAGTTCTTTGAGATTTCTGGGCTGTCTGTCACGCACTGCTCTTTTAAGGTCTATCCATAGATTTTCAATTGTGTTGAGGTCAGGAGATTGTGAAGGCCATGGCAAAACCTTCAGTTTACGTCTCTTGATGTAATCCCCCGTGGATTTCGAGGTGTGTTTAGGATCATTATCCATTTGTAGAAGCCATCCTCTCTTTAACTTCAGCTTTTTCACAGATGGCATCAAGTTACCATCCAAAATTTGCTGAAATTTTATTGAATCCATTTTTCCTTCTACTCGTGAGATGTTCCCTGTGCCACTGGCTGCAACACAACCCCAATGCATGATTGATCCAACCCCATGCTTAACAGTTGGACAGAGGTTCTTTTCATTAAATTCTGTGCCCCTTCTTCTCCAAACGTACCTTTGCTCATTCCGGCCAAAAAGTTCAATTTTAACCTCATCGGTCCACAGAACTTGTTTCCAAAATGCATCAGGCTTGTCTATACAGTTGCAAGAAAAAGTATGTGAACCCTTGGGATTACGTGGAGTTTTGCAAGAATTGGGCATAAAATGTGCTCTGAATGTCATCTAAGTCACAACAATAGAAGAACACAGTCTGCTGAACATAATACTACACAAAAATTAGATGTTGCCATGGTTTAATTGCACATAACATGTAAACATTCACAGTGCAGGGAGGAAAAAGTATGTGAAGCCCTAGCTTAATGACTTCTCCCAGAGCTAATTGGAGCCAGGAGTGAGCCAACCTTGACTGCAATCAGTTTGATGATATTGGATGTGTTGCTGACAGCTGTCCTGCCCTTAAAAAACACACACCTGTTTTGGGTTTACTGGTTTCAAGAAGCACTGTGTGATGTGAACCATGCCTTGCAGAAAAGAGCTCTCAGAAGACCTACGATCAAGAATTGTTGACTTGCATGAAGCTGGAAAGGGTTACAAAAGTATCTCCAAAAGCCTTGATGTTCATGTGTCCACGGTAAGACAGACTGTCTACAAATGGAGAAAGTTCAGCACTGTTGCTACTCTCCCTAGACGTGGTCGTCCTGTAAAAATGACTGCAAGAGCACAGTGCAGAATGCTGCATGAGGTAAAGAAGAATCCCAGAGTGTCAGCTAAAGACCTACAGAAATCTCTGGCACATGCTAACATTTTTGTTGACACATCTACAATAAGGAAAACATTAAACAAGAATGGAGTACATGGGAGGACACCACGGAGGAAGCCATTGCTGTCCAAAAAGAATATTGCAGCACGTTTGAAGTTTGCAAAAGAGCACCTGGATGTTCCACAGCACTACTGGCAAAATGTACTGTGGACAGATGAAACCAAGATTGAGTTGTTTGGGAAGAACACACAACACTATGTGTGGAGAAAAAAAGGCACAGCACACCAACATCAAACCTCATCCCCACTGTAAAACATGGCGGAGAGAGCATCATGGTTTGGGGCTGCTTTGCTGCCTCAGGGCCTGGACGGATTGTTGTCATTGATGGGAAAATGAATTCCAGAGTTTATCAAGACATTTTGCAGGAAAACGTACGACCATCTGTCCGCCAACTGAAGCTCCGCAGAGGATGGGTGATGCAACAGGACAATGACCCAAAGCATACAAGTAATTCAACAAAACAATGGCTGCAACAGCAGAGAATACGCCTTCTGGAGTGGCCCAGTCAGAGTCCTGACCTCAACCCGATTGAAATGCTGTGGCATGACCTTAAGAGAGCGATTCACACCAGACATCCCAAGAATATTGCTATACTGAAACAGTTTTGTGAAGAGGAGTGGTCCAAAATGACTCCAGATCATTGTGCCGGTCTGATCTGCAACTACAGGAAACGTTTGGTTGAGGTTATTGCTGCCAAAGGAGGGTCAACCAGTTATTAAGTCCAAAGGTTCACATACTTTTTCCTCCCTGCACTGTGAATGTTTACATGTTATGTGCAATTAAACCATGGCAACATCTAATGTTTGTGTAGTATTATGTTCAGCAGACTGTGTTCTTCTATTGTTGTGACTTAGATGACGTTCAGAGCACATTTTATGCCCAATTCATGCAAAACTCCACGTAATCCCAAAGGGTTCACATACTTTTTCTTGCAACTGTATGTTCATTTGCAAAGTTCAAACGATGATTTTTGTGGTGAGGACATAGAAGAGGTTTTCTTCTGATGACTCTTCCATGAAGACCATATTTGTACAAGTATCTCTTTATAGTGGAATAGTGTACCACAACTGCAGTGTCTGCCAGATCTTTCTGGAGGGATCGTGCAGTCAAACGTGGGTTTTGAATTGTTTTTCTGACAATCCTGCAAGCTGTTCTGTCTGATATTTTTCTTGGTCTTCCAGATCTTGCTTTAACTTCCACTGTTCCTGATGACTGGCATTTCTTAATTACATTCCGAACAGAGGATATTGACATCTGAAAACGCTTTGCTATCTTCTTATAGCCTTCTCCAGCTTTGTGAGCGTCAACTATTTTCAGTTTCAGTTTTCTAGACAACTGCTTAGAAGAACCCACGGTGCTGATTGTTGGGGCAAGGTCAGATGAGTCTGGGCATTTAAAACCTTTGAGATTGACATAACCTGGTCTTCTCAGACGATGATTGAGAACAATCCATGACACTGGCAGGTCTCAGCTTTGCAAAGGGGGCAGTGCATGCTATAAATTCTGCAGGGTGCCCAAACTTTTGCAGACGCCATTTTTTTGTTTTCTGTTATTTTGAAAGTGTAAATGATGGAAATAAAATCTAACTTTTGTTGACATATTATAAGAATGTCTAATCTGTAATTTGATGCCTTTTGGAGATTTTTCCATCTTTCCTTGGCTTCTTTATGCACATTAATACACATTTTTAGCTGGGGTGCCCAAACTTTCGATCCCCACTGTAAAAGAAAAAACCCACTAAGGAGTTGGAGAGAGATGTGACAATTGGAAGGAGTGTGAGCCGTGCTGTCCAGACCAGGCAAGGTTGAGCTGAAGTTAACAGAGCTGTTAGTGAGCGGAGCCAAGGAGCAGCTACTCTGGGGAGATCCTTCAACATCCGAAGCTTTTATATAAAGCGCTTGTATCCAGATCACCACAGCCACCTTGCTATTTAAAAATGGCCCCCCCCCCATTGAATGACAACTTGCATGCTTAGCAGACAGAAGGATTGGGTGACAGGGTCACCAACTCACACTTCACTACAAAACATTAAAGTTAGTTCTTGTTGCCACACAGGCCTACCTGGGTTATGGTCATTTACTGATGCTGTCCATAATAAGAGTTAAAACACACTTTTGCCATCCATGACTGTAAGCTGCCTCCTTTTACACTAAAGCTGCCCCTGAACCCAGACTTCCAAACTGGATTATCATTTCTCTTCCTGCTTTGCACACTCTTGGCTTCAACAAAATTTACCTTTGCTTAGCCATTTACAAAAAGTCATTCCTACTGACTAACTCCAGTCCTTCTTTATGCAAGTTTCTCATTCAATTCACATCTTAAAGTGAGTGTCCCCATTAACTTCACATCTTAAAGTGAACCTCCTCATCTTAAAGCAGCATCATCCTGCTTTGTGAGCCAACATAAAGGGCCCCAATTGAGCCGGCAGAATGTTACATCAAAGGACTATTCAAACTCAAGGGTCTGCCTGGTAGCAGCACTGGTGTGCAGGAGATTTGACAGACTTTCAGGCCAAAGCGTAGCACTACCAGCTGAGAGCTGCTAAGTGAAATAGCCTATCGCCTTATTGGTAGTCATCTGAAGTCACTTGGAGTGTGATCTCCCAGAGACCTTATGTTTACGCTCTTGGTACTGCAGTACATATTTAGCCTCACTTTAAAGGCACTGTGTTAACTGCACTGTATTGTCATTGCCTTCTCCTTGCGTGTTAGCTTTGAATATTTGAACTACTGTATTACCTTATCACTCTAGTTTTGCCAAAACAACACATTTACTTTACCACAGTCAGTATGTGCTCTTCCTAACTGCCAGGAGGTCCCAGCAAGGGTATTCTGGTGGTGTCAGCAGGAGTGAGGTTTCGCCTAGGGCCAAGGAAAAGAGCAGTGGATCCAATACTACCAGCGGCTCCTACGGGGGTAGAGCTACACTAAGCTGAACTAATCTTGAAGCGTCTCAGCTCACCAGTACATTAGGGCCTGTGGAGGCTGTGATCTGCCAATACGCAGCTGGCACTATACATACAGAAAATATGTAGAACCAACAGTACTCCAAACATTGCTGTGAAGAAGGATGCACTTTATTTTTCACAGCATAATGGTAGCAATATATCAAGCTTGTTCAATGTCTTTTTGCCTAATGTAACAGCTTTATAGTATGTCTTATAAGGTTGATGGTTCTTCATGTTTCCCTAAACCTGAACGCTGGTCATTTTGATGCTACCCATAAATTCATGAATTATTGTTCTCTTAGTCTTTTCAGAGGTCTAATGCAGAAACACACTTACTTTTCCTCACTTCCATGGCAGCCTTTACTTTTCTTCACTACTGAAGTGGAATCTGGATGAGGTCTCGAGATCATTATTTCCACAATGCTGTTGGCAAGTGGCGCAACCGCATGATAGGGAGAAGAGGAGCAGTTTTGCAGGGCCGATCGTCCATCCTAGTTTGGATGATGGTGACATTCCTCTGCATTACATCATCCAGAGTTATCAGTAATTCGTGATTATATGGGAAATGGAGCACTCCAATAAATATAACCGTTTGTTATAACTAACCTGGTTTAGCGTTAACTATAATCCAATCTTAATATGAACGCATTGATGTGTCTGTCTCATCTTCTGAGTAATTTCTCAGCAAGCTGTAAAATAATACTCGATCATTTGAGGTTTACGCAGGTTGTGCACAGTAGTAATACTACATATTGCAAGAGTATTCGTGGTATTAATAACACCTAACCAGATTTTTCCACTAGGAACATGTAAGGAGAAAACTGATTGATTGCTTTGAATGACACAGTGTTTTCCTAACATTTTCACATACTATATATGGGCTGTACCGCGTCTCAGATTTGAAAAAATATTTTATAGTGCCACTGGATCAATGTTCCTCTGGTTTTAAAGTATTAAACATTAAAGTGTTCCTAAACCCAGGACCCTGCGTTCATTATATCTGGTCTCCCACAGTACACAGAACATGGAAATGAAATTATTTTAGTAAATATAAACTGCTAAATACGTTTTCTCATCAGCAGTTAGAGCAGTCTTGTGACTTCTATCAGTGTCCAGCAGAGCTCTGCTAAAGCTTGTAGGAAGAGTTTTTTTTAGGAGGATGCAGAACCCCTGACCTCTTTCTGGACAATGCTGATTGGTCCTGTGCTAATCACACGCCCTCGCTCAAGGAAAAAAAAAACCTCTGCAGCAATACACACCAAACTGAGAATGTGCAGAGTGACTCCGCACAATATGTCATATCAGGAGATAAGAGGGGGACATTGGAAGAAGGGATCGGAGAAGACAAGTTCAAACACCATTTTTACACAATGCAGAGGATTAACCCCTTAGGTTCCACAATGAAGCCTGTTTTACTGCATATACAGACTGATTTTACTGTTGTGGGTTTAGTAACACTTTAATACTAATGAGTATTCTAGTAGAGTTCTAAGGGTTCGACACTTTGAAATGCTAACCCACCCAAAACTAAAGTTTTAGTGCATTAGTTTCAGTTGTTTAAATTAAAGTTTTAGCTCTTAGTACATTGGCTTAATTTTTTCAAATCAACATTGTAGCTTAGTATTTTTAGGAACCTGGTAGTGAGATCTCTATACTTCTACTCACAACTAACTTGTCATGGGTATAATGAGAAATCAGCATTTTTCATGCGTTTTACATGATAGAGAATTGAGCTGTGGGGATGGGGGGGTCTCCTTTGCTACAGCAATAGAGTGGATACTTTATTACTGGTAGAGTCTACTGCCTTACATGAAAGGATATTGAAGACCTGACAGAGCAGCAGTACTGTTGTGGACAGCTAAAGTGCTGCTGACTCAAACTTTATCCCAGTGTTTCTCAACCTTTTTTCAGTCAAGGCACCCTTTAAAATTACGGACAGTCCCGAGCAGGGGCGGACTGACCATTTGGAAACTCGGGCACTGCCCGAGGGCCCGGGGTCAGTAGGGGGCCCCATGAGATGCCCTGGTACCTTTTTCATGGGCTTTTTTGAGTTTGGGCAAGGACACATGGGCCCCATGATCCCCTATTGCCCGGGGGCCCCATGAGTTGTCAGTCCGCCCCTGGTCCCGAGGCACCCTTTAAAATTATGGACAGTCTTGAGGCTCCTTAAGAGTGTCCATAATTTTAAAGAGGCATTCATTCTAAAATGTGAAAAACTATTCTAATAGTTTTATTAAACACAGCAACATCCACACATGTAGGACACCCAACGTTAGATGTGATTTATTCTTTCAAAGCAAATACACTTCTGCACACTGGTACTGACTAGTATACCGGTGTTTCTCTTCTCCTTCAATTTTTCTCCATCACTGAGCTAATGTGACCCCTAGCACTGATGGAGAGGGGCAGGGGAGGGTCAAACTAGGATGCTGTGCAGGCAGCTGACATCCTCCTTAACTTATGATATCATTGGTTGTCAGGATGCTGGCGGCTAGAAGGTCGTAGTGGTGAAAACCTGTGGCTTTGTGTAACTAAAAGGCAGGTTTGTTTTACCCCACACGCTGGTTTGTACACAAGTTTTGGGCAATTTTTAGACATTTTTCCAAGGCACCCCTGAAGAAACCTCAAGGCACCCTTGAAGAAACCTCAAGGCACCCCAGGGTGCCTGGTACCCTGGTTGAGAAAGGCTGCTCTATCCTACCCTCATTGCTTATTTGAAGAGAGATTGGTAATGGCTATGAAACCAGTTAGGTTGATGTCATATGATTTATCCTACCTACCCACCTTCTTATGAAGTCCGTACCCCACTGGTCAGACAAGTACAATATTTAATTCTTGCTGATCCCTTGCTATCAAGCAAGATTCTGCAACATTGAACTCCAGAGAGGTAGAGACTTCTTTAAGGGAGGTGGTTTCCCTACTTGGACACCCCTTTGACATCACAGATAACAACCACAGTAATAGACTTTTTTTTTACCATCCTTATTGACGTAATCAGAATAATATATTAATTAATATAAAATAATATTTCTTTAAGATCTGTCAAGCTATTTTTTTTTGTAAATTCCTATGGTCGAACTGGAAAGCTATACACATTGTTTTTAGATGTCTTCCTTGTAAGTAAGGATCATACTAGCTTTTGACACATCTTGCAGCCACTAGCTGGGTCACTCTGCAAAGGTGACAAAGTATCCCAGCTTTAATCAAAGACTTAGTGATAGATACACACCCTGTGGCAGGGTTCTGCTTACCTGTCCAGCTGAATCAGTGGTAGACAGTAGCAGCTGGGCCCTGCAGTGTCTCATATCCTGAGCTGCAGTCATTACAAATACAGTGTGTACAGACAGAAAGGTAAAGATTTGAGAACACGACCCCAAGCCTTCTCCAAATGTTGTAATGTGATAGGAAACTGCTTTCTTATAGTAACACATGTATTGATAGTAGATTAAACTTACATAGGCTCCTGTACTGTATTGTACTTCACAGGCATAAATGATGTGTTCTGAAAAACAGAGTTTTATAATATCACATTTATCATAAATAATGATAATATTTTCTATATTTATATACAAATGTTATAATTTAATGTTGGAGTAGCTGTTTCATTACCATAAAATGTAACTTATACTGTATTTTGAAATATAAATTAGTCATCACTTACACTGGAAGAGCCACATCTGGATATCAGGATAACATCACATTTTTCTTTGTTTCATGTTAAAAATGTATATTTCGTAAGGAAAAATACCCTCCAAATCTTATTCTGCAATTAAAAGAATATTGGAGATTATCCTAAAGACACCCTGTGAGCAAATATAACGTATAGCACCACCCCGGAAGGAGATGCTTGTTAACTTTGGGTTCTCTGTTCTGTTCCTTGACTTCAAGAACAACCACAGCCCCTCTGAGACACCTGGTTAAAGCGGAGCTCCACCCAAAAGGGGAAGTTCTGCTTTAAGGACTGCTCCCCCGCTCACCATTAAGAATTGGCACCTTTGGGGGGCGGGGGGGGAGCAGGTACCCGAATTTGACCGATACCCGCTCCCACTTCCAGTCCGATCTCCTAGGCGAATGGAAGCGGAAGGTGTCCTCCCTCCCTCTCTGTAGTCTTTTGGGACACGTGACAGGTCCCAGAAGACTACAGGACCATACATGAAGTGCAGTGCTACTCGTGCATGCGCAGTGCGTACCCAGCTGTGAAGCCACAATCTATCACAGCCGGGTGCCCACACTGAAGATGCCGGCCTTCTGGAATACAGGAGGGCCGGTGAAACGGGCTGCAGGGGACACACTGCGGGACCGAGGGACAGGTAATTGGCTGTTTTTTAAAAGTCAGCAGCTACAGTTTTTGTAGCTGCTGACTTTTATTTTTTGACAGGGTGAGTGGAACTCCGCTTTAACTAAAAATCACTGCGAACATTGATAAATACACAAGTATAAAATACCTTTCATCTGGCTTTGGGTTACTACCAGTAAATAGACACACATCAGTTTAGTGGTAAATGTGCTTAATCTATTGATACGGGTTAGAAAAAATGGCAACTTGTACATAATGAGCACCAGCTGATTATAACACAGTCTGCTAGACAGAATAGTAACTATGTTAAATTGGCAAAAATCAGATTTTATACCCCTAACTAGAATCAGAAGGATGAGTTAGTAAATCAGCAATAAACAATGTTATTAAATGTTAAATGCAATATAAATAACATAAAGACTACACTAGGTTAGAGTACACTTTAAGGGACTGGCTGGAATTCACTGTCTCTTAAGAGGTACCTCTTTTGGATGGAAAACTCGGGGTGGTCACAAATGTAAATAGGAGTGTAAGGATATAGTGCACTTGGAAAGTTAAATAATTACTTATTATAATTATTATACAGGATTTATATATAGCCAACAGTTTGCTCAGCGCTTTACAATATAAAGGGAGACAATGCAGCAACGATACAGTTCAATACAAGAGAGTTAGGAGAGCCCATTAACCACTTGCCAATCATGCTATAGCCGAATTACAGCTACAGTGCAGTTGTCCAGTTCTGGGAGGGCATCATATGACGTCCATCCAGAACGCACCCTCCCGCGCGCCCCCAGGGGTGCACACCCAGCGATCTCTGTGATCGCTGTGTCCTATGGACACAGCTGATCACGTGATGTGGTAAACGGCCAATCACAGCGGCCTTTTACCATGTGATCAGCTGTGTCCAATGACACAGCAGATCACTGGTAAATGCAGTTGCTGGTTATCGGCTGCATTTTCCTCACGCTGTCACCGGCAATTGTCAGAGGATGGATCGACACCAACCATCAGGGCCCTGATGAACAGTGCCCAGCAGTGCCACCCACAAGTGCCCAGCAGTGCCATCCACCTGTGTCCATCAGTGCCTAGTAGTGCCACCCACCTGTGCCTACCATTGCCCCCATCAGTGCCACCCATCAGTGCTGCCCATCAGTGCCATCCATCAGTGCCCAGCAGTGCCGCCAGTCAGTGCCCACCAGTGCCATCAGTCAGATCCATCAATCAGTGCCATCCATCAGTGCTGCCTATCAGTGCCCATCAGTGCTGCCTATCAGTGTCCATCATTGTTGCATATCAGTGCAGCATCATCAGTGCCACCTCATCAGTGTCAGCTCATCAGTGCCGCCTATCAGTGCTGTCCATCAGTGCCCATCATTGCTGCCTATCCGTGCCACCTCATCAGTGCTGCCTATCAGTTCCCATCAGTGCTGCCTATCAGTGCAGCCTCATCAACGCAGATCAGTGAAGGAGAAAAATTACCTGTTTGCAAAATTTTATAATATAAACTTTTTTTTTAAATTTTTTGCTTTTTTTTTGTTTATAGTGCAAAAAAGAAATCAGCCAGCGGCGATTAAATACCACCAAAAGAAAGCTCTATTTGTGTGAAAAAAATGGGCAGCAACTGTTAGGGCAGTCTTTAGTCCTGACCCTTCAGCTGGGTAAACGTTAGGGCACATGTTAAGGCAGTCAATAAGGTCTGCAGGCAGTATTAGTGCTGTGGGGTACAGGTGCGGACTGACAACTCATGGGGCTCCTGTGTCCTTGCCCAAATTCAAAAAAGCCCATGAAAAAGGTACCAGGGGCATCTCATGGGGCCCCCTACTGACCCCAGGCCCTCGGGCAGTGCCCGAGTTTCCAAATGGTCAGTCCGCCCCTGGTGGGGTAGCTTGTAGGTAGTTCCTAATGGCTCAGCTTCTTACACCCTGATCACATCAAAGCCGATTTTGAAATCGTGCGACTTACAGTGAAGTCGCATGATTTCACAAACGGGTGACCTACCAATTTCCAAGACTTTGACACAGATGTCTCTACTTTAGAAATTGACCAAGTCAAAATGCATTAATATGAAAGCTCTAATAGCGGACAATAGAGTGCAACTTGGCATACAATTTGCAAGTTGCCTGGCATGCAAATTGCATGCCAAATTGCACCCGATGTGACCGGGGGCTAGTGGTGGTAACGAGCAGCAGCTACAAGGCCCTCTCACCAGACCCAGGGACACAGCAACAGTGATCTCTCCGATTTGGTATCTGCTCACTCTGGGTTGCCAGTGGTAGGCAGCTTCGTTCCTCCACTATAACTGGTCACACTCTGGTTGTCCCTCACATGGCAATGGCCTTCCACTGAAACAGGCTCTTTCTCTCATAAATGGAGCTCCTGAACATGGTCCTCTCACATTCCTCTCATGTCAGACTCTCCCCAGAGTAGAACTGACTGAGAAGAAAACCTTTTTCTGGTTCGGTCTTCCTTACTACTGATTGGTCCATTGCTGTTGCTAGGAGACAGTCCTCACAGACAGTCCTCTTTTGTATTTAAACACTGCACTGTGGACAGGAGGAGGGGGCAGCGGCAAGTCACACAGACAACCTGCAGCTTACCTCTCCATTGTCACAGTACAGCGACAACTGGTGGAGAGGGCAGGCAGATGAGCAGATAAAGCTGGCCTTACAAGTTTTTTAAGAACCTGACCAAATTCACTCTGTTGTTGTCCCTGTCAACACGCTACCATCCAACATCCTTTGACTGAAAAATTCAACCAAAAAATTGTTGGCCAAACAGCAGTTGCATCTAATCAGATGCAGTCGCTGTTTTGGTATTCTGACAGCCGTTGGTGTCAGCTGTCAAAATGAATTAGCCACAGTAGGAGATTTGGAACCAAAATCTAACTCGGTATGACCAGCTTTAAAGGCTTCATACTCAAACTCTTCCAGGTCCTAAGTCAATTTCAGGATCTCACAGCACAGGGAGTGTGCAAGAGCTGCACAGAAACACTAATGTGGAACTGGTGTTATAGAACAACAATGGGCAGCTGGGAGATGCAGCCATTCAAATGATAATGAATTAAAATGATGGCAGCTTCTATAAGGGTTCTTATACAGGGGCTGGGTTTTTTCAAGAACAGATCCCCTACTGAATTGGAGCAAAGTAGGATGGGTGTTACTTTTGTGACATCTGTGTCTGTTTTTTTTGTCTGCATTTTGACAGTAGACTACGGCAGACCTATGTTGGATCTATGGGATGCCAGCTATAAATGGACCACTGGACAGGCTTCCTCTGATCCATCACATTTAGGTCCATTGTTTCCTGACCTGGATGAACTCAGAGGTAGGTGGATGTGAACGAACACAAGTCTGTTTACATCTGTTTGAATCCACCTGCATGGAGCTTCCTATCAGGTCAGCCTGAAAAACTGATAGGTGGACCTGATCAAAAAGCCTATGTCAAAGTGGTCAAACACTGTAACACATCAACCATTTGATTCAACAGTAGTACTATTATTGAGTAGTATGCCTTTTCATGCAGTTGTAGCACCCTTTAGTGTGCTACTAGAATAGTGTAGGCAAATGTATTTTGTATGACTCATGGTAACTGTGTGAGTCTGTGATTAAGGTCAGGTTACTGCAGTTCCACCTGGATGGCTTAAGTTGAGACTCTATCGCCTCCACTTGGTTCTGGAGGATCAGTGGAATCTTCTAGAAGCCAGTAGGCAGAAGAGATGGAGACCTAATCTGCATGTTTATGGGAATCTAACTAATCCCACGTTTGGAGGTCCTGGTAACCAGCCCATAAATATGGGATAGTCAGGCTGGCAGGGGAGCTTGGTGAAAGATGGAGTGCCGAGGAAACTATCAGTGACCTGGGAGGGGTCTCCTAGGTCTGGGGGGCGGGGGGGGGGCTGGCCTTCAGGATGGGCTTGGGCTGGCTCAGGAGGGTCCATTCAGCATTACTGCATGAACCGGGTCAAGGTCTGGAAGCAGTGGGATCAAGGAGGACAGAGTGAGTATGCTAGCACATCCTGGAATTCACAAGGGGAGAGACTGCCATCCGTAGCAAGCTTTCTAAAGACAGCACTTTAGTTTATCCTTTTTCCTTGTTGTGGGAGATCCTCAGAGCAGCCAGGAGGGCTGGTAGTGTCTGCAGGCTGTGGAGCTGGGAGCAGTTCTACAGGGGAGAGGAGACATCTCTGCATGTAGTTTACAAGAAGCTAAGTTGATTTCAGGGGGGGTTGCGAGCCCCTCATCCATAAGGGGCTGTTGCTACTGACCTGCAAAGACTGGCAGCTTTAAAGGAAAAGAATAGTCCAGGATCTGTTTCTGTAAATAGGAAGAAAGTTGTCCCTGAGCATTGATTTAGTCAAGTTGGGCATCCCATAATCACTATTGCCCTATCCAAGTTATTTTCCCCTAATAAAATAATAAAAACCCAAGTTCATGGACTGTTCATTGACTGTCAAAAGGGGGGAGAATATTGGAGTTTACTCGGGTGTTGGGTCACTCCCAATTAAATAATACACTAGTGCCACATCCTAGTTAACCAGACAAAAAAGGAGAAAAGGACAAGGGGAAGAAGTGCACTTCTTCCCCTTGTCCTTTTCCCCTTTTTTGTCCTGTTCACTGACTGTGGCTGAAAGTGTGGAAAATGCATGTTGCCTGACTGTGCAGAGCTTAGGGGTACCAAGAAACACAGCGGCCCTCACGACGGTAGTGCTAAACAGTATTAAAATGAGAGAAATCATATTCATACAGGGCCACCCTCATTTTTCCCAAAATGCAAAGGTCGGTGACAGATTGGTCAGATTTAAATCTCATGTTTGTGCAAGGCAGCAGAGAGGTGCACACTGAGAAGAGAAAACAGTCCAGTTTAAGACACAACACAATACATACTTTTGTGCTCTCCTTGCCTACTAAAGTGTGAAGGTTTTGTGGTAGGCAGGGAAATAAAGACCCATCAACTGGTCATTAAAGCTTGTTGAGCTACCCATTGAGGAATGTGTAGACTTCATTTTTGAATTAAGACAAAGCTTTTGTAATAAGGCATTCATTTATTTATTGAAATCTGTACTATCATAAATTAGGAAATGGCTTAATCACCATATTCTACACATACAGAATAAAAGAAGTTTATTATCTCTAAGAGTGTAAGCTCCAAGGAGCAGGGCCCTCCTAACCCTCTTGTATTGAACTGTATCGTTGCTGTATTGTCTCCCTTTATATTGTAAAGCGCTGAGCAAACTGTTGGCACTATATAAATCCTGTATAATAATAATAATTAACCCAAGAATGAAGGGAAAGGTAAAACTGGTGTGGCTCAAAGAATGAGAGAGATGCAACTTGCTGTCAACATGTGATGCTCCCACCCTGCTCCAGCCTTGTCACTTTCATCAGCCAGTCCACGTGCCTTGACCCATGATGATTTATGGTGGCTACAGTGCAATTGATGCTGCCCTAGCCAGTGGAAAGGAGGGGGCAGGGGACTGCTAAATGGTAGCTATGTCATTAGTTTAAACAGAGGTTAAAGGTGATCAATAGCAAGGTTTTCATGTCCCATTGATCATCCCCTGCTGTTTATTTCTCCTTCTCCTTCCAATCCCTGGGCACTTTTAGCAACCGGTAATTACAGGTCCAACAAGTGTTCTGCTCAGCTGATAATCAAACACAAGACTATTGATTTCCAACGCGTCCCCTAATGACTTCATGCGAGGGCCACAGTTATCCATCATAAGTTTACAAACATACTTCTTTTAATGCTGGAAGAAAGAATATGTTCAGTTTCTCCAAGCAATTTGATTTGGAGTGGTTGAAAATTTTGCTTTTGAAGTCTGCAGTAGACTTTTGGATATATGATTTATTACTAATAAAAATAAAGTCAAACAGCAAAATCAGTTTTATAAGAACATCTGTCTTGTATACATGTCTGAAGCCGTATCTGTATAAGAGTCTTAACATATCTCATAGCTAATACAAAAGCACACATACATACAAGTACACAATTACACAGTAAAGACTTCTGGAAGTATACTCCCAATGACATTGTAAGGTGCTTTCTGGATTTATGCTGCAGTACAAAAGAGAATTTAATAGTCATCTATTTAATCACATTAATTTTAGCACAACAGCAGTTTTTGCAGGATAGCATTAGTAACTAATTGTTTTCACCTGTTGCGGTCGATAGCCAATATTCTATGAAATTATGCCCGTGATTAGGAACATTTTGGTAGTAGAAATAAGTTTCCAGCCTATACAACATATTTAACAAGCCCAACTGAAGGATTCCATGGCCCTGTCATTCTCCACTGTTTGTTACTCATTTCTACTGCCAATGTGAGGACACCAGGCTTAATGCTGGCAGTCTATGGCAGGATTACAGTCTTAAAGAAACCCTATTACCTAATTGCAGTAAAAGCACAAGAAAATCAAGTATTTTCAATGCTTACTTGCAGTTCTTTCTCCAGAAACTATTTTCTATTCACTTGCAACGTGACTTTAATATTGCCAACAAAATTGACTAGTCAGTTTCCTAGCACAGTCCTCCTTCCTTGCACAATATAGTCCTCTTTTGGGAGTATCTAATTATTGTCATTGCTGGCTTAACTTGTCTAGCACTTCCTTATTTATTTATTTCAGGTACTTATATAGCACTGTAAATTTATGCAGCGCTTTACATATATATTGTACATTCACATCAGTCCCTAACCCTTAAGGGGTGTACAATCTAATGTCCCTTACTTACATTCATACACATTCTGGGGCCAATGTAGACAGGAGCCAATTAACCTACCTGCATATCTTTGGAGTTTGGGAGGAAACTGGAGTTCCCAGAGGAAACCCACACAGGCACAGGGAGAACATGCAAACTACAGGCAGGTGGTGCCGTGGTTGGGATTCAAACCGATGACCCTAGTACTGCCAGGCGGAAGTGCTAACCATTTAGCCACTGTGCTGCCCACATCCCACAACTTTCTTACACAACCTTTTGTAGCTGCTGGGGAGGGAGTGAAGGAAAATTATATAGAATATCACTTAATTCACAACTTCTGCTTGGGCTGCCAATATCACATTCAAGATGGTGGTTCCCAGCAGTAGTCTCAGGGTTTTTCAAAGTTTGGCTTTTACATTTAAATACCATAACATATATAAAGTATGTGTAGCGCTTACCCCCAAAGGAACTGCTGGATGTATTGGGTTTCCTGTGCCAACAACTCTGCAAACAGTACCGTGCATTGTGACACACTTGGCTGGGTGGGGTATATTTATTGCAGATGTACAGTCAGGTCCATAAATATTGGGACATAATAATCATAAATCAAAATTTCACTTTTTAATACTTGGTTGCAAATCCTTTGCAGTCAATTACAGCCTGAAGTCTGGAACGCATAGACATCACCAGACGTTGGGTTTCATCCCTGGTGATGCTCTGCCAGGCCTCTACTGCAACTGTCTTTAGTTCCTGCTGGTTCTTGGGGCATTTACCCTTCAGTTTTGTCTTCAGCAAGTGAAATGCATGCTCAATCAGATTCAGGTCAGGTGATTTACTTGGCCATTGCATAACTTTCCACTTCTTTCCCTTAAAAAACTCTTTGGTTGCTTTTGCAGTATGCTTTGGGTCATTGTCCATCTGCACTGTGAAGCGGCGTCCAATGAGTTGTGAAGCATTTGGCTGAATATGAGCAGATAATATTGTCCAAAACGCTTCAGAATTCATCCTGCTGCTTTTGTCAGCAGTCACATCATCAATAAATACAAGAGAACCAGTTCCATTGGCAGCCATACATGCCCACACCATGACACTACCACCACCATGCTTCACTGATGAGGTGGTATGCTTAGGATCATGAGCAGTTCCTTTCCTTCTCCATACTCTTCTCTTCCCATCACTCTGGTACAAGTTGATCTTGGTCTCATCTGTCCATAGGATGTTGTTCCAGAACTGTGAAGGCTTTTTTAGATGTCGTTTGGCAAACTCTAATCTGGCCTTCCTGTTTTTCAGGCTCACCAATGGTTTACATCTTGTTGTGAACCCTCTGTATTCACTCTGGTGAAGTCTTCTCTTGATTGTTGACTTTGACACACATACACCTACCTCCTGGAGAGTGTTCTTGATCTGGCCAACTGTTGTGAAGGGTATTTTCTTCACCAGGGAAAGAATTCTTCGCTCATCCACCACAGTTGTTTTCCATGGTCTTCCGGGTCATTTGGTGTTGCTGAGCTCACTGGTGTGTTCCTTCTTTTTAAGAATGTTCCAAACAGTTGTTTTGGCCACGCCTAATGTTTTTGCTATCTCTCTGATGGGTTTGTTTTGTTTTTTTAGCCTAATGATGGCTTCCTTCACTGATAGTGACATGGATCTCATCATGAGAGTTGACAGCAACAGATTCCAAATGCAAATAGCACACTTGAAATGAACTCTGGACCTTTTATCTGCTCATTGTAATTGGGATAATGAGGGAATAACACACACCTGGCCATGGAACAGCTGAGAAGCCAATTGTCCCATTACTTTTGGTCCCTTAACAAGTGGGAGGCACATATGCAAACTGTTGTAATTCCTACACCGTTCACCAGATTGGGATGTAAATACCCTCAAATTAAAGCTGACAGTCTGCAGTTAAAGCACATCTTGTTCGTTTCATTTCAAATCCATTGTGGTGGTGTATAGAGCCAAAAATGTTAGAATTGTGTCGATGTCCCAATATTTATGGACCTGACTGTATATGCAGTACCCTTGTAGTAAAAGAAATATGACATACTGTATATATAAACAGTATTGATACAGCAAACAGTTAAATAATAGCAAGGAACATAATGCAAATAGGTGAACATTAGAAAAAAATATACCTTTTAAAACTAGCAATGGAAGTAAACTCCAAACGGGGGCGATTCTAACTAAACTAAACTAAATTACACAACTCCAACAGTTCAGCAGTCTGTAATATGTGCGGTCCTCTAATGCCTGCCAGTGTTTTGGAGTATCCTGCACCTTCACCCCTTTACCCGCCTGTGTTAAAGTTCTACAATAAGTTTTCAAAAGGATACCCCAAGACTGAGGGCATCATGAGCACTGAAACTCCGTTCCACCACGTTTCCGTCCAATTGCACGTTGCCACATTTACTAGGCTAAGGGAAAAGTCCCTTGCGAAGTGAAAAATTACTGGCAAAGTGAACATCCCACTTGCCTTTAATAAAGCAACCCCAAAGACTGACTATCTTACATAGCAGCATGCTATAACTGTGAAAAAACATTGGTGTTTAAAAAAAAAGGGGGGGGGGACATTCCATCTACATTTTATAGAGTCAGAATAGTGCAAATTTAGACATCTTTGCCATGATGAAACAGTAATCTTATATTTTAGGCTAACATCTTTTGATCCATTCATTTGGATAATCTCATTGATGTTCGCAAATATTCCACCCTGTGAATGGGATTGCAGTTCCCTGGGTAGAGGGAATCTTTAGGAATTTACTGATCGCTTATTATGATGAAGGTCACAATAATCCAGTAAAATCTGTTCTGTTGATAGATTTCACCAATTTATTAATTCTGAAAAATGATAACTTTTTTTTTTTAACTAAAGATTATGCCAAGTGTGTTACTTCCAAATTATAACCAATGGAAAGAACTTTTCCATAGAAATGTCACTTTTTTTAATTTCACTATATTTTGCTGTCTTTTCACCAGTTTGACATATTTCAACATTGCGACTTTCAGTGTCAAAATTATAGAAAAGCTGGCAAGGTTGGGGTTTAAACTGTAAAAAAAAGTAAAGTTCAACATGAAGCAGTTATTCAGAGGATCTTTATTATTAGCCCCCTTTCCAATCTTACCCAGTAACTGAAACATGAGACTTCAGAACTTTAACATATGAACCTTAGGTTACTACAATAGATGATCAGCAGGGACTCTGATTACAGCTGTTGGTTCGGACCCTGCTGCTGTACACGTGACCTGGAATTTCAGCAGGGAATAACTGAACTTAGAATGTGTTTTCAGGGATCCATCCAATCTTTCTTATTGCTGGTGTTTCTATTTATGTTATCACTCTATCTAAGGAGCAGGGCCCTCCTATCCCTCTTGTATTGAACTGTATTGTTGCTGTATTGTCTCCCGTTATATTGTAAAGTGCTGAGCAAACGGTTGGCTCTATATAAATCCCATATAATAATAATAATGTATAAAGTATATTTTTAATGGAGCTACGAAAGGCTGGACATGCCACGAGGTTTGTTCTTTATTATTCTGTGCACCCATTTCTCAAACAACAGATTTTTTTGTAATGTATTTTGTTTGGCTAAACCAGAAAATTTCAATTGCACAGATCATTGTATAGCTTAAAAAAAAGAAGGTACGTGTGGCTGAGGCAAATTACAGTACCTGAACAATACATCTTTTCCCCTGCACACATTCTGGTCATAGGCACACAACTTTGATCCAGACTAAATAGATCAAGACAACCTACCACCAACAGTTTCTGAAACCACCAAACTGTGTGAAGCATGAACATAACTGGAATTCACAATGTCCCATAGAAAAAATTAGATACAGTAGGTTCCCCGATGACCTCTTTCCATGGCATCTGCTGTTGTCGGTGTACTGACAGCTCTAAAGATATATGCCAGTAATTTGTGCATCAAATATGACAGGTAGATAGGCGAGTCACTACATTGACAGGTACAGGTGTTACTGTTGCGGGGAGTTGTGGGCAGGGTAAGCATTCCAGATAAGAAATTGGCATAGCTGCCTGCTTTAATGGGAGGGAGGGGCAAGTTTCGCAATTTTTTCCATCTGAATGAGTGGGGATGGTTTCAGAGTCCTATCGACATATACAGACACATAACACATGCACAAGCATACACATGGAGAAATACACAAACCATATATAGATGCACACATAGCAATAAACACACACAGGCAAATGCACTTGTATACATATACTCCACACATAAAATAACAAAAGTAGACATAGACACCACCTACATACACATAAATCTAGACAGCATATACATAAAAGCCTCCACAAATTATACTTACAGTCCAGCATAAATGTATTCTGCCCTCCTTTTGGTTCTCTTCCACCCTGCATACTAAGTCAGTGTGTGCTCATGTAGATCAGCATTGTTTTCCTGTGTTTGATATGCAAGTCTGCAGATTCCTATTTACTTCAATATTGTGTTGTTGGGATGACAGTTCTGAGGCTATGTTTGAACAGCTTTGCATTTCTTTGGATGCAGTAGGTCCATTTGGGATTCGTTCATATTGCAGGTGCAGCAGGTCAAATGCAACCTCTTGCTGCACTTTATATTTGAAAGCACGTGTTTAAGCAGCCTTGCTTCTGAATGTAAAAGGAAAAATTCTACATCAACGCCCATCTATATAAGCTCTGTCTTTATCAACCTCATAGAACAGACAGCCGGACCCCATAACAGTGATGTGGGCTGCTATACCTACAAATACGGGGGTAACTGATCTTGCAACCCATAGAGATCCGCAGGATCAGCTTCAGAGGTTTGCAACCTGTAATGGGTTAACTGTGGCAGCTCTGTGCTAAAGTCGGAGATCGGCGATCGGCTTCTTCAGCCTGAAACCGGCATATGTGCAGTTGCTTCAGGGGATATTTCTTCACATGTCCGGGATACTCATTTTACCGCTACACCGGGGGCAGCTGTCACTGTGCTAGGAATCCGGGTTCACCCAATAACTGGCCTGGACCTTCACAGAGCCTAGACGCTCTGCTAGCATCCTGCTCTTGCACCCCCTAGGGATGCCACTGCTTACCCTGACGTGTCTTCAAAGACTTGAGCTCTGTTATTTTTTCTAGCCATTGTTTCAAATTTTTAGAGTTTAATGGATAGCTTGGTACCAGTGGATACTGGCCAATAAAGTGTCTCTATTTAAAAAGTTTATATATAAAAGTCTTTACCAAGCAATTACACTCCTAACTTCTATAGTTGGAAAGAGACTTGCAACTTTGATGAAGGACCACATAGAAGAGGTTTTGCTAGAAAACAATATAATAACCAATAGTCACCATAGTTTTACAAACAGTCGAAGTTGTTAAACAAATCTGATTTCTTTTTTTGAGGACGTACGCAAAAACATAGACAAAGGATGGATATAGTATACTTGGACTTTGCAAAAGTGTTTGACGCAGTTAACACAAATGGCTAATTCAGCCTGTAAATGCATAGAAAACTGGCCTACAGACCAGGAAATAGTGATCTATGATTCATACTCACGAATAGTTCATTATGGTGTTTGCATATGACACCAAGCTATATAGTGAAATAACATCCTTACAGGATATCTCCAACTTACAAGCCAACCTTAATGCACATTTTGGTTAGGAAAATATGTAGCAAATAAGGTTTAATGTTGACAAATGTAAAGTTATGCACCTGGGGGCTAAGAATATGCATGCGTCATACATACTGGGGGGGGGGAGTACAACTGGGGGAATCAATGGTGGAGAAGGATCTGGGAGTTCTGGTAGATCACAAGCTTAATAATGGCATGCAATGCCAATCTGCAATTCCTAAAGCAAGCAAAATCCTCTCTTGTATTAAAAGAGGTATAGACTCCAGAGAGAGAGATATCATTTACCCCTGTACAAATCATTAGTAAGACCTCATCTGGAATATGCAGTTCAGTTTTGGGCACCAATTCACAAAAAGTGTTGTTGGGGAACTGAAGAGACAGCAGAGAAGGTAACTAAATGAATAAGGGGCATGAAGGAGCTCAGCTATTAAGAAATTAAACTGAATTTATTTTGCCTTGAGAAGAGGCGTTTATGGGGAAATATTATCAACATGTAAAAAAATTCAAAAATGGTCCATACAGTCATCCACCTTACTAACCGTTCCACATCTGCTACCCCTCTCTGCCAATCCCTCCACTGGCTTCCCATTGCTCAACGGATAAAATTCAAAGCATTAACAATAACATATCAAGCCATTTATAACTCTGCCCCAAATTACATCACCAATCTTGTCTCCAAATATCACCCAAACCGTACTCTCCGCTCCTCGCACGACCTCCTACTCTCTAGCTCCCTTGCCTCCTCCTCCCATGCTCATCTCTAGGACTTCCCCGGAGCTTCCCCCATCCTCTGGAACTCTCTACCCCAATTTATCAGACTATCGTCTACTCTGCTTACTTTTAGGCGATCTCTGAAAACCTATCTCTTCAGGGAAGCCTATCCTGCCCTCAGCTAATAATGGAATCTTCTACTCCTCCTACCAGTCCATCCCCCACAGTTGCTACCTTTTGCACCACTAGCCCCTCCCTCCTAGATTGTAAGCTCCAAGGAGCAGGGCACTCCTAACCCTCTTGTATTGAACTGTATTGTCTACCATTATATTGTAAAGCGCTGAGGAAACTGAGCGCTATATAAATCCTGTATAATAATAATAATATAGTGAACTGTGTACAAAGTTATTTAATTTAAGATCATCCCCCCCAAAAAAAGTGGTGCATTCAAAGAAAAATAGGTTTATCCTTTGCATACAGAAAGGCTTCTTCACAGTAAGAGCTGTGAAAAAATGGGATAAGCTACTGTAGGAACTAGTTCTATTCAATCTGGTTGATATAAAACGTAGTATGCTTTCCTTAATGCTCAGAATATAACTGGCTATTTACATTTGTAAGTAATTACACCAGAGACTGTTGATCCAGGCAAAATCTGATTGCTTTGGGGAACCAGGAAGGAATTTTTTCCCTAAGGGAGCAAATTGGACCATGCTTTATAAGGTTTTTTTTTACTTCCTTATCATTATTACAAAGATATATGGGAACTGTAAAATATACTGTTAGAATGCATTTTTTTCTGCAAATACTCCTTCAAACAGTTTTCCTTTGAAGTGTAGAATTGGATTGGTTGATAAATTGAGCCTACTGCAAGTGTTAAAAGAAGGACTACATTGCTGTCACATCACAGACACCTTTTTCTTATTTGTTATTCTCCGTACATCTACTTGTTCAACCTGCCACCCGTTTATCCGTATTTCCATGGACCTCTTGTCTTATCATGTATATCACCTACTCAAAGTCTATAACTTCTTACATTTTCATCTGGCTTTTGCTTATGTGTAATCATCATCTTTTCTCACACTTTTCCTGCCATCCCAATACCAGCTCTAATCACCTTGAGCCATTTCATTCCTCATATTGAATGGCTGCCTTTACCCTGTATTAATTGTGAATGCTCCATCCTTTACTTGGCTGTCCATGTTATATATCATGAGATTCATGGATTTCCATTCACCTTCCCTGTCAGAAGATTAAAGCTGGGTACTTGTTTTTCTTGTAACAGTTCAATAAAGTAAAAGACTGTAGATGGAGATATGAAGCCACAACACTACACAACACAATCCCTACTAGGGATGAGCAAACCAATAAAGGCAAAATAGATTTTAACACAAAATTAACTATTTTACTAATTGTTAAAATTTCACTTGGGTGAAATTTGTTTTTTAAAAAAATCAACTACATCAACTTTTTCTTTTTTTATAGCATTTTTTTATTGGATGGTATATTTAGGGTGTTGAAGTCTACTTGATTTAGTTGTCTGTTCCTTTGTTTCCTTTTTGTGTATTTGATAGTTATTTGACAACTGTTGATTTTTTTCAACTTTTTTCACTGTCCATGTTTTCTTTTTGTGAAAAAGTGTATTGCAATGAGGCAAATGAGGGGTCATTATAGACACTAGAACAGGTCCAGGATTTTCAAAAGGTACTTCTATAACCCACTGGAGCTATTTAAATCCCATAGAGTGCCCTGCCCCCCCCCCCCCCCCTTCCCATGCTTCACATGTAGTTGAGGGCTCAGTGAGTGAACTCAAAGAAGTTTCTGGTTTTAGTGAAGTTTTTCTTTAAGAAACTGCAGTGACACTGAAATTTTACATCTTTTAAATTATCTCTAACAATGAAAATGAAGCTTTATCTGCCCCCGTAATGAACTCTGCTATTCTCACCAGTACATATCAAAGGGCGCCGTGTGGTGAGCAATTCCTTTTAGGATATAACTGGACCATTACAGATGTTGGAGAGTGGATAATACAGACCTCTTGTTACATTTGCTACCTAACACGTAGCCCTCTGGTAAGTGCATAGTGGTGGCGGATTGCACGTTGGACTCCAGAGCACTGCATAGGACCGAACACGATATGCTGTGATTACTGCTATCACATCACTGATACTCAGATTTATATCGGAAGGACTTTTTTTGTTTATTATCACATGGATTGCACTGAGATACATGTATATATAATTCATATTTTTTTTCATGTTATTGCTTTATTATTTATTATTATTATTTTATTTATTTATTATTTATTTATTTATTTTATTTATTATTTATTTATTATGTTTGTTTATTGAGATCTGTTATCACTGGTGCTAGCTTAATCTACTATTATAGCTCTCGCATTTGCATTTTGAGATTGTTTCTTTAAATCCCATGGCAACGTTAACATCCAGCAAAAAATATCTTAATTTTACCTTTCCCACTGACACGAATGCATTTAGCAAAAATTATGAATTTTTGCTGATTTTTACCAATATTTTGTGGAAATGTAATTATTATTGGAATTATTTTTTCTCAATCTTATTCTATATATTTTACGGCATTGTGAACTTTGTTAAAATATCCGTCTCTGTAAAAAATGCAGCTGTTTTATTGACCACAATTTTTTGTCTTCTACTGACTACACACTATCATCGTATAATTTTTACTGCACTAGTCAATAGGAAAGTATTGCAGAAACCTACTTTTGGTCAAATGGCTCTTAACTGTGACTTAAAATTACTGTGAAAACTCCTATGTAGTCTGGGCCTTTAGGCAACAGAAGGTAGCAGCAAGTCTGATGCCCAAAATGGTGATAATATTAGGTAACATGTTTGGGACCCAACACCCATTACTCACAACTAGTTTGGGCCTTTAGATATCTGCTACATAGGTGATTCCCTGAGAATTGCTCCTACTTTCCCATGACTGATTTCAGTCTTTGGGGACAAATAGCAGTCAAAGGTCAATTCACTAAAGCATAATGCGTGCTGCGTTTTCATTACCACATGTCATTTGCTCACATTCACATTGCTTAATGATGATTTCTTTTTAGCTGAGTTTATCGCATGAATGTTATATCAGATTTTTCAGTATTGTGAATGTAAAACTGAATTTACAAAATGACCTGCAAACGGTGTTGTTTCTTCTTCCCTTCCCTGTATAACTACCCCCTCCTTAATTTAAGTTTCATTATTTGTTATATTTTTTATATAAAAAATGACAGACCTCAAAAGCTGGCCACATGTTACAACCTGATTGTACAATCTCCTTTAGATGTAATAACTAAAAATCAATTTATATTTAACCATGCAGAACCCTGCACAACATACTTCTAATTAAATATAAAGGAGATTGGACAGTCAGATTGTAGTGTGTGTGGCAAGCTGGATTGATCTTCATACAGATCTATTGTATTGATATGTTTCCCCAGTTCAAGAATGAACCTAAAGCATACATGGCTGCAAAGGAAATAACTCCACTAATGGGCAAATAGATAATGCCATTCCATTCAATATTGCATATAGCATTACAAATTTTAAGCAAGCTGTCTCTAATCATTTCCCTAACATATTTATTGTAAGAATGAGTCATGTATTTAATTGTGTTTACTGATAGAAGCTTGGTGCATTTAGAGAAATGATAAAATAACGCCAAAGAACTACCTTTCTATTAAGTCCGTATTCTTCATATCTTTTTCAGAATGAATATTATTGCTTGCCTCTTAGATAAATCAGCTGGCATTCTGGATTTCTTATTATGGTTGTTGTAGGAAGGCAGCAATACAATTTTTGGCACATAGAGGGCAATAGTGTTCCACAAAAAAAATGCAGATGATCAAAAAAATGTAAGTATTTGGAGTCAGCGTAGAAGGCGCACAAACCATTGGGCACTGAATCCTTTACTCAAATCAATACATTAATCTGTAAGCAAATGTAATTTAATATATTGCTTGTGGATACCAACAGAAGTCAGAGTTCAGAACTGCAGTAAAAGTACTCAGCCAGAATGGGGGACCAATGTGTGTGTGTCTCTGATTTTCTGGATCCCTTAAGATCATTATCTAGATAGTTCTGCAGTAAAGAAATATAAAATTTGCTCTTTGGGTTTTACTCATGGCAACCAGAGATAACCTTTCATGGCTCAGATTGATCTGAGCTGGTGAAAGGTAAAATGTGATTTGTTACTCTGGTTTACTGGAATTCATACATTATTGCTACTGTTTTTGCTGCTCTTTTAAATAACCCAGTTGAAAACACCAGACAATGGCTACTATTGATATTACTTATATTCAATTATTTAAAAATCAGTAATACTTATTTAAAGCAAGTGTAAACACTAACGGGATGACATTAGCATCATAAACAACTGCCATTTTTAACCACTTACCCTCCAGAGGATTTACACCCCTTCCTGACCAGGCCATTTTTTGCGATACGGCGCTGCATTAGCTTAACTGACAATTGCGCGATCATGCAATGCTGTAGATAAGTTACATTTGTGTCCTCTTTTTTCCCCCACAGATAGAGCTTTCTTTCAGTGGTATTTGATCACCTGTGCGGTTTTTATTTTTTGTGCTATAAACAAAAAAAGAACAACAATTTTGACTTTTTGCTATAAAACATATCCAGTAAAAAAAATAAAAAAAATCAAATTTCGTCATAAATTTAGGCCAAAATGTATTCTGCTACATGTCTTTGCTAAATAAAAATCCCAATACATGTAAATTAATTGGTTTACATGAAAGTTATAGCGTCAAATGGCGGTATATATACTGGAATTTTTTTATACTAGTAATGGCAGCGATCAGCAACTTATAGTGGGACTGCGGGACTGCGGAGGGCATTCTGACACTGGGTGGGAACTGACTAACTGCCACTGACATCCCCAGTGACACTAATACAGTGATACAGTGCTAATAAAAAGCACTGACACTGTACTAATGGCACTGGGCAGGAAGGGGTTAACATCTGGGGCAATCAAAGGGTTAACTGTGTGTTGTGTGCTGTTTTACATCATGTGCTGTGTGTGTTTTACTAGGAAAAATGCTGCTTTGTATTAGTCTGTTGTGCTTGCTGACAGGAGAGAAACCTGTGTTGTTTACACACAGGTCTCTCTCCTGTCAGTGTTACTCGGCGTCCGCCAGGTGCCGGCGTTGAATCTCTGGCCGGGACCTGGTGATTGGTATCTGAAGCCGCCAATGGCAGCGCAGATAGGGTGGTGTACACGCACGCCCCCAACCTGGAAATGCAAATCACACACACACATATACACAGTATACATATATAATATATATATATATGGGATTTAGCGCAGCCCTGCCGCCCTGTAGCAGTACTTCTATTATAGGGTGGCTGGGTAGCGGTTAAAGTAGAACCTGACTATATCTGAGCACCACTAACTGAAAATGCTATTTAATTCATTTTAAATATTAAAAGCAAACTCGCCCATCCACCCATGTCTCCTTGCCTAATTTTGTTGAGAAATCACTTTGAAAAATGCCCCCTAGCATTTCTGGCCATGGCCATGTTGATTAATGGCAAATGATTTATGTAGCATTTACTTTCTGGAATCCATCTGTCCTTAGCTCTGGCACGCAGACAGGAGAGTGTGCTTAGTTGAGAAAACCCCTCATCCCCTTCTCCAGAAGAGAGAAAGAAAATGCCATGAAGACTCTTGAGATAACATCATTTTGGCCTGGGCCAGAAACCAGGAAGCAACTGAAGAAATGTAAAAAAAAAAGTTTAAAACAAGTGAATATAATGTACCTTCTAATCTATTTACTAAGGCTAGCAGAAAAATGGTTACTGTTAATTGAGACAGTTTATGTCAATGTCAAGTAGTACAGAAAAAAGTGATGATGCTAAAGCTACTGTAACCTATAGTAATCAACAAGCTTTCATATATTTTTTATATACATATTATAAAACAATGCGACCACTGTAGTATGCTGGGTGTCCAAAACCAATGCTGCTACTTTAAAGGTATTGCTAAAAAAGAAGACAACTTAAAGTGTTACTAAACCCCTGGGTTCAATATATCCGGTCTCCCTCAGTACACAGAACATGGAAGTGTAATTATTTTAGTAAATATAAACTGTTAAATACATTTTCTCATCAGCAGTTAAAGCAGTCTTGTGACTTCTGTCAGTGTCCAGCCAAGCACTGGTTAAAGCTTGTAAGAAGAGTTTTCATTTTGATCTAGGAGGATGCAAAACCCCTGACCTCTGTCTGGACAATGATGATCGGCCCTGTGCTGATCAAATGCACTCTCCCAAGAACAAAAAAAAAAAAAAAACCTCTCCAGCAATACACACCAAACTGAGTATGTGCAAAGTAACTCCACACGATATGTCTTATCAGGAGATAAGAAGGGAACACTGGAAGAAGGGGAGGATCAGAGAATACCGGATCAAACAGCCTTTTTAAACAATGCAGAGGATTAACCCCTTAAGTTCCACAGTGAGTATGCTTTACTGCATATACAGTCTGATTTTACTGTTGTGGGTTTAGTAATACTTTAAGTACGGTCTCCATCCCAATTTCTGTTTTCTATGTTACCATCTTTCTTTACAGGAATACTCAACGATTTTACTAATAGAATGTTATGGCATTAAAGCTGTCTGCATGGAGTTTGCATGTTCTCCCTATGTTTTGTTTCCCCCCACCCTCCCCAGACACTCTGGTAGGATAATTGGTTATGGTCTAAATTGGCCCTAGTATGTGCATGTATGAATGTGAGTTAGGGACCTTAGATTGTAAGCTCCTTGAGGGCAGAGACTGATGTAAAGGTATAATATTGTAAGCTCGAAAGAGCAGGGCCCTCGAACCCCTCGTGTATTGTATTGTTACTGTCTTGTCTCATGTTCTGTCCCCCTTGCTACTGTACAGCGCTGAGCATACCCTTTGGCGCTATATAAATACTGTATAATAATAATAATATAGTATGTATAGCACTGCATAAAATGATGGAGCTATATAAATACCTGTAATAAAAAAATCAAACAAACAGCAGGGTGAGGGTGAAACTATGGATGAAGGGGTTGTGCCAGGCTCCCTTCCTCCAATAACCAGCCATCCGGCAGCAAATGAACTCCCCTATTTCTTCAATAGAGACTTTATGCATCCAGATCCGCAGCGTCTCCACAGCTGCAAGCATTTCTAACCATTGAACTGCTCAGAGAAGCTTTTATATCCCACTGACCAGGGACACCGTGGGAAGGGGAACAATAGAGGGGAGAATAGCTTGCAGGGACAGAGCGTTGCAGTATGGGACCCTATTGCTTAGGGGCATTGTGCTGTAACAACTGTTCTCATGGCACAAGACAGGACTGCTGGGGTAGAAATATATCTACAAAAACTCAAGTATCTACGTCTTTGAGTGTAACAAAACAAGAATGTCCTGCAAGAGCCATCATCAGCTGACAAAATATCATTCAGTTATCACTTTTAATCCCCCCATGTATTAATGTGTTAGTACATAGAACCGTTATTATTTTTCAACAGCTACCAATCAGATTCAGTTTTTGGATTCCAGATGTCATTTTCCAGGGAAGGCTTGAATCTGATTGGTGGTTGTAGGAGACTAATAACACTTGCTGACAATTCTTACATGACATACATAATGAAACAGGGAAGATCTATTTTATATGTTGGTGCCAAAAGGCAAGACATTAAAATGCAGAAATAGTAGGTTTAATGTTGCTTTAAGGATGAAGATAACAACATGAAATAGATCCACTGTTTGTAATATTCTTACATTTTATTGCAGGTTCATTTGTTTAACGATATCTATCATAAAATTGGTAGTTTGAGGTTATTCTAACAATCTTTTGATTGATTGGAATCCACAAGAAAGAATTCCCCTTTAAATGACATTATACAAGACGCAATATGCAATAGGTAAATTCTAGGGACGGTTTAGTGTATTTAAAGTGTTACTAAACCCAGGACCTGCATTCACTATATCTGGTCTCCCACAGTACACAGAACATGGAAATGCAATTATTTTAGTAAATATAAACTGCTAAATATATTTTCTCATCATCAGCAGTGAGAGCAGTCTTGTGACTTCTATCAGTGTTCAGCAGAGCAATGGTTAATCTTGTAGGAGGATTTTTAATTCTTTATAACAAAATACACACAAACATATACATATACATCTTTCTTTTGCTTTATTTAATATCTTTACACTTTTTTCTTATTACATACTTCGTTTTCCAGTTTTTCATCTTCTTTATTATATATTTTTTTACATTTCTTTTCTTTTCTTATTGCATTTCTTCTTTTTTTTCTTTTTTGCTCCCTTTGTTTTTTGTTTTTGCTTTTGAGTTTAGAGATTTTATTAGTTTTTGCTCACATTTGATATATTCTTCTCTAAAGTTTTTTCATCATCCTTCTCTTACACCCCAGTCACATCGCGTACGACTTGGCATGTGATTTGCATGCCATGCGACTTGCAAATCGTATGCCAAGTCGCACCCTATTGTCTGCTATTAGAGCGGTCATATCGGTGCGGTTCCGACATGGTCGGAGCCATACCGATTTTTAAAGTAGTGCATGTACTACTTTTGTTGCGATTTACCATAGACATCTGTGTCAGATGTTTTGCAAATTGCAACTGAAATCGGTAGGTCACCCGATTTTGAAATCGTGTGACTTCACTGTAAGGCTGGCCGTACATTATACAATTTTCTTTAGAAAATTGCTTTAGATTTACCAAAAATCATATAATAGGAGGTCAAACCTAAACAACACTTTCAGTTGTATCCAATTAAGCAGGCCCTTGCACTACATAGTTGAAGGTAAAAAAATTGGGCAGAAATTGAATAGAAAATTGTATAGTGTATTGCCAGCCTTTCACACGATTTCAAAATTGGCTTTGATGTGACCAGGGGCTTAATCTTTTCCTCACATCACCTGCACACACACCTGTTTTCATGGCCAATGATGCTATATCTAGCACTCAGGCTGTCTGTTTCCTAAGCCTCGGTGACCAAGCCCACTATGGGCGGGGCAAAACATATCAGAGGGCATGGCTGGAGCGACGGCTGAGACCATCCATCATACACCCCCTTCCTGAATAGGACATTTTCTGCGATACGGTGCTGTGTTACTTTAACTGACAATTGCACGGTCATGCAACACTGCACCCAAATGAAATTTATGTCCTTTTTCCCCACAAATAGATCTTTCTTTTAATGACATTTGATCGCCTGAGTGGTTTTTATTTTTATAAACAAATAAAGACAAACAATTTGAAGAAAAAAAACAATATTTTTGACTTTTTGCTATTAAACGTGTCCAGTAAAAAAAAAAAAATTTTGCGATAAATTTAGGCCAAAATGTATTCTGCTACATGTCTTTGCTAAAAAATATTCCAATACATGTAAATTAATTGGTTTACGTGAAAGTTATAGCGTCTACAAACAGCAGTATGTATTCTGGGATTTTTAATTTTTTTTATACTAGTAATGGCGGCAATCAGCGACTTATAGCGGGACTGCAGCGGGCATTCTCACACTGGGTGGGAACTGACTAACTGCCACTGACATCCCCAGTGACAATAATACAGTAATCAGTGCTAATAAAAAACACTGACACTGGGCAGGAAGGGGTTAACATTTGGGGCTATCAAAGGGTTAACTGTGTGCTGTGTGTGTTTTACAGTGTTTTTGTGTGTGCTTTACTGTGTCAGCACATTGCTTTGTATTGCTCTGCTATGCAGAGCAATGCAAAGAAATGTGCAGGAGCTGACAGGGGAGAGATCTGTATTGTTTACATACAGGTCTTTCCTCGTCAATGATACTCGGCGATCGCCAGGTGTCGGCAGGTAATCACCGGTCGGAACCCGGTGACTGACAGCTGAGGCCGCCAATGGGGGCGTGGGTAGGGCACGCGAACACGGGAAATGCAAATTCACGTATATATATATATATATATACACGTGATTTTGCGCAGCCCTGCCGCCCTGTAGCAGTATTTCTGCTATAGGGTGGTGAGAAAGCGGTTAAGCTTTGGCAATAAGACCTGGAAGCTGGTTTTTAGGCAGAGCTGCACCAGATTTTGCACTCTCCAGCTTAGGCTGCAATAAATAACCCCCTGTGTGTTCAGATCCATGCACCTGCTCCTGCCCATAATCCATAAACCTGATCAGCACAACCATCGTGGCTCTAAAATCTCATCTTTCTTCAGTAAACCGCAGCGTAAAAAAGTTACAGTAACAGTCAGTTAATGCGTTTCAGCCAACATGGTTAAAGCCGTGTAGGCTGAAATGCGACAACTGGCTGTTACTGTAACTTTTTACACTGTGTTTTACTGAATAAAGATGAGAACCACATCTGTTGTACTGATCAAATTTATGGATTATGGGCAGGAGCAGGTGCATGGATCTGAACACACAGGGGGTTATTTATTGCAGCCTAATCAGAGCCATGTCACTCGTGCTGATCAAGTTTATGGATAATTGTTTTCAGCTATACGACTGAGGATCGAGCACCTGCTGGCTCTATGAATGGAGATCTGCATAGGTAGAAGCACCACTTTTTTCTTTTTTTCAATATTGGACCTGCTTCTGCCCACATGTCAAATTTTGACATACAACTGTGTCCATGCAGCTTCTGCATCTCCATCCTATTCTTTGGGCTGCCTGAACGCAGCTCCAAGGTGGATGCAGATGCAGCAAAATGTGGCTCTGCATGAAGGACGTGCCTGTCTGAATGAGCCCATAAAATGACAAACTATACAGAGAATCAAGGATTTCCAACTATCATACTTATTGTTATTATTCATTTACCATTTTTATTCTTATTTACAGCATACTGATTTCTAAAAAAACACTGAAAAGACTATTAATTCTTTTAAAGACTTTATAACTAGAAAACAACCATGAAGAAAACCTGTGACTTAAAAAAAATAATTAATTAAATATTCTTGCAATGGAAGTCTCAGAATACTTACATCTACGCTAGTCCAGCCCCAGGGGCGGACTGACCATTCCGGCACTCGAGCACTGCCCCTGGTACCTTTCATAGGCTTTTTTGGGTGTGGTTTGAGTGTGGGCGAGGACACAGGGGCCCCATGATCCCCTATTGCCCAGGGGCCCCATGAATTTTTCAGCACTTGTCACATCCAGGAGTGTTGGATGCCTGCCCCATAGTTCCATCTGTCAGCCCTAGGGAGCACAGTAGTACAGTGTGCAGCAAGGGTCAAGATAGCTTACACACACAGATGAGATGAATCTGAGGAACACCTTAGCATTTGAAGACAGTTGAGTTCAAGCCAACTGCCCACCGGAGAGGTAAGTATTCAGAGGATTCTATTGCAGGGACCTTTTACTACATTTTCTTAAGCAGCAGAGTTCATTTCCAAATTGGGTAAAAAAAAGCATACTCATGCAATCTCCGGCGTTGTACCCCATAGACTCCCCTGCAATGGTACATCACTTTTCTTTAGGGTTACATGACACCCAGCATAATTTATCCCACATGTGAACCCAGGATGTCCCCCTACCAGGGGCGGACTGACAACTCATGAGTCCCCCGGGCAATAGGGGATCATGGGGCCCCTGTGTCCTTGCCCAAACTCAAAAAAGCCTATGAAAAAGGTACCAGGGGCATCTCATGGGGCCCCCTACCCTTGATTCACAAAACCGTCGCTGGAGAAAGCAGCAGCATGTTATTATGATGACAAGGGCAAAAAGGACCCGTCACCCGTGACTTCAGAACACAAAAGAAACCTAGAAAAATGCTATGTATACAGTTTTTCTTCTAATGCTGTAGGCAGGGGGTGCTCTTATAAAAGGTTTGGGGTGGAAAACAAAGGCTGGGATGATTTTGCTGAGAGCAACACTTTGGGCTTCATTTTTTAAAGGTAAATACACTAAGCATGTTGCAAGGGAATTTGCTCCAGAGCTTAGTAAATGAGGCGAAGCTTCACTTTGCAAAGAATACCTAATCACATGCAAGGAAAATTTAGAAAAATGTATTTTAGCTTACACATGATTGGATGATGGAAGTCAGCAGAGCTTCCCCTCATTTACCAAGGTCTGGAGCAAATTCCCAACTGCACTTGCAAAGTGCACAGTCTACTTGCCTTTAGTAAATCAACCTGTGTGGAGAGTTAAATAGTATTTAGCATACATGTGTTGCAACTGATACAGTATATGATGTCCATTTGCTGGTTCATGTATGCCATATGTGTCAAACACAAGGCCCGTGGGCCAAATCAGGCCCCCCAGGCCATTTCATGTGGCCCTTGCACCTCTCCTGCAGTTGTGGCACCCCCCTCGTCTCCACCACCACCTTGTTTCAGCATTTATCGGAAGAGAGGACAGAACTCCTCCGCCACATCCTGTGCCTCTATGTGCAGCCGCAGTACCCCCTCATCTCAGCCTCCCTTGGACTCAGCATTCAGCAGACTCAGACAGCTGACTCCTCCTCCAGACTCTGCACTTTCTGCTTCGCAGCTCCACCCCCAGCTTCTTCCTGGCAGAAGCACAAGGTAAGGTGGTCCACTGTAATGTAAGGAAGGGTGGGGGCCTCTTGACTTCAATGGTGGGGAGGCTCTTGACATCTGACGTAAAGGGGGGGGGGGAGTCTGGACATCTAGTATTACAGATACAACTGGCTCTTTGAGGGCGATGCTGATGTGGCCCATGATGAAATTTAGTTTGACACCCCTGATGTATGCTGTACATGTAATGGCACTTGTAGAGAGTGTGCATGCTAAGACTCGTACATCCTGTATGTGTTCATTTACAGGTACTGCCAGGGGCGGACTGACAACTCATGGGGCCCCCGGGCAATAGGGGATCATGGGGCCCCTGTGTCCTTGCCCAAACTCAAAAAAGCCTATAAAAAAAGGTACCAGGGGCATCTCATGGGGCCCCCTACTGACCCCGGGCCCTCGGGCAGTGCCCGAGTTTCCAAATGGTCAGTCCGCCCCTGGGTACTGCTACAGTGTGGTGCGGTTGTCTGTGTGATTGTGACTCCGTGTGGATTAATCCAGCTCACTATACAGGGAGTAGAGTGCTTGGTATGCAAAGACTGACACTTTCATTTTTCTACACCTCGTTTAACCTCATTTCACCTTGTTTCATTGGGCATGTTTTACAGATAAGGTGTGAAGCAATGTGACGTTCACCTGTATTTAACTGAAATCCAATCTTTTGAAGTATAAGCTCTCTTACATCAAATGTTCCTGCACATGATTGGAAGTTTGGACTCGGGTTCCATTCATTTCAACCTGCTGCACACTGATAAATTAGCCTGTGTGTATGTCTAGAACCAAAATTTGGAGGAACATGAGCATATTGGGGCTGGAAACTGCACTCCAGGTAGATATAAAAACATCATTTAACACATTTGGGAACTCCCGTTAAAATAATTCAATATTTTCAACTAGCACACCTACCTGAAAGTGTCTTGGTATCAGTCTCTGCCATTACCAGTACAGCAGCACTCAGACTGGAAGAGGAAGGAATAGGGTACTTGAAGCCAATCAGACTCTGCTTTATGAGTCTGTGGAAGTTGCTAATAGGAGGAGAGAACAGATTGACTAGAACCAGGGGCGGACTGACCATTTGGGAACTCGGGCACTGCCCGAGGGCCCGGGGTCAGTAGGGGGCCCCATGAGATGCCCCTGGTACCTTTCTTAGACTTTTTTGAGTGTTGTTTGAGTGTGGGCGAGGACACAGGAGCCCCATGGTCCCCTATTGCCCGGGGACCCCATGAGTTGTCAGTCCGCCCCTGACTAGAACTGTTGACTTATTAGTGTTTTGCTACTCCTTCATTGTCCAATAAGCAAGCTGTGATGTGTGTGTGTGTGTGGGGGGGGGGTTTGTGACACCACTGCTGTCACTTTGTACTGAAAGCTACTATCATGTGGTGCAGTGAACACAGCCAGGGCTGCTGTTAGAAACCATGGGACCCCATACAGCCAACCTGACAAGGCCCCCCACACAAAAAACACAGTTTACGATGATTCAGTTATGAATGAACACAGTGACCGATCACTTGTTGTGTTCAGTCAGGAAAAGAAGAGGACGCTAAATGTGATGTATTTACTGCACCCTTCCCCGCTGTCCATCCTGAAGTATCCTATTGTGTGCTTGCAGTTGCTGGTGGGAAGGAGAGGAGGAAAGCAAGCAGCGCTGCGGGGCCAAGTAGGGTACACAGGGGCCTTGGGCAATAGAGGGAAACGTATGGTGCACAGGGAGGGTGATCAGTGAGGTGGGGGGCAATTACCCCCTGATCCCCTGTATGGCTCTCTGCAGCAGAGAGAGAGAAAAAGAAGCCAGCTTTCAGCAGCTGCAAAGAGAGCCATACAGGGGATCTGTTTCAGTAATCCCCACCCTCGCATGCCGATCACCCAGCTGCCTGGGCCCCCCTGCTGGCCTGGGCCTCATACAGGAAGACTGGTGGTACCCACTTTTCCCTGGCCCTGAACACAGCCAGAGGCATCTGCACCTGTGTACACCTGCTTTTGGTATTCTCTGCTTCGCTTGAATGTCAAGCTCCTTTGATTGCACAAAGTTTCAACACTTTTAGTTAGTGGCAGATACTAAGCCCCACCCCCACACATTCATATAGGTCCATCACTATGATGTGTTGCCTCACTGGCCAATAGAAATGTGTGTTCGGGAGGGGGGGGGGGTTCTTGGCTATACAATGACGGACATACATAGATCTTTTGGCAGATTGGCACACATATGTGCTTTTAAACCGTGTATTTACCTCTTTGCCTTGAGTCCAGCTTTAAGTAATATTTTCACTTAAAGATACTATGGTTCCCATTTACTCTCCATGCTCAGATGCCCATTTAACTTAATTTCCCAGCAATCCCTGGCTTCCTGGACAAACACACGGAAAATTCGTTTTTTTGCTTCCCTTCCTTGTCTGTTCATAAAGGCCACATCTAATGAGGTAGTTAGGCAAATGATCTGCTGCCAGGTGAGAGGCCCTCTACTGTCAGAACCGTTGTGCAGGCAGCTGGACAGGAGTCTAAAAGAACTGAGGTTCTCCAAAAGACCCAGCTACCGTAGGGAGCTCTGCTCAGATTTCTACTGCAGTACGGCAGTTCTAGTAGGGTGGCTCTTTGTCCTTAGGTGTTGGGACCCTTTGGCTGTTTACCTGTGTTCAGGGGTGGACTGACAACTCATGGGGCCCCCGGGCAATAGGGGATCATGGGGCCCCTGTGCCCTTGCCCAAACTCAGAAAAGCCTATGAAAAAGATACCAGGGGCATTTCATAGGGCCCCCTACTGACCCCGGGCCCTCGGGCAGTGCCTGAGTTTCCAAATGGTCAGTCTGCCCCTGCCTGTGTTACCAGAGCTGCCCTGAACTTCATGATGAAGGATGTTATTTATGAGGATAATAAAAAATAATTGCTTGTGGTCTGAAGTGTTTAACAGTGGGTAGCACAGTGACTAAATGGTTAGAACTTCCGCCTGGCAGTACTAGGGTCGTTGGTTAGAATCCCAACCGCAGCATCACCTAGCTGTAGTTTGCATGTTCTCCCTGTGCCTGTGTGGGTTTCCTCCAAGTACTCCAGCTTACACCCACACTCCAAAGACATGCTGGTAGGTTAGTTGGCTCTTGTCTAAATTGGCCCTAGTATATGAACGTAAGTTAGGGACTTTAGACTGTACGCCCCTTGAGAGTTAGTGACTGATGTGAATGTACAATATATATGTAAAGCGCTAAATAAATTGATAATGATATATAATTACCTGTAATCAGGGGCGGACTGACCATTTGGAAACTCGGGCACTGCCCGAGGGCCTGGGGTCAGTAGGGGGCCCCATGAGATGCCCCTGGTACCTTTTTCATAGGCTTATTTGAGTTTGGGCAAGGACACAGGGGCCCCATGATCCCCTATTGCCCGGGGGCCCCATGAGTTGTCAGTCCGCCCCTGCCTGCAGAAATAGTGATTCTCATCTTAATTATCTGTTGTTGCAGAGACTTTGCTATACCTCTATATGTTACCCTGATTGAGTTACAGAGACATTGTCGTGAAGAGTCCATGTTTGTGCAGCTTTTAAATTCTGTTTTGAATTATTTTACTTTGTATGCATGCTCTTTGCCATCATTGATTCTACTTTGCACCTGTTTAGTAAACTACTTTTACTCTGTCTCACCATTTGGCCTTATTACACATTCTGGCAAAATACCTTAATGTTTCAGGTAGGAAAAAATATTATTTAGTTACTAGTTGTTTGTGTTTGATTTGCATAGTCACATCTTTAGCTTCTGAAGAATTTATTAAAGTGGAGCTACACTGTATCTGAGCAGTGCCAAAAATGCTATTTCATTTCTTTTTAATATTCAAAGCAAACTCCCCCATCCATCCATGTCTCTATGCTTTGCTGGGATATTACTTTGAAAAATGCCCCCTAGCATTTCTGGTCATAGCCATCTTGAGTAAGGGCAGATGCGGCATTTGCTTCCTTGAACCCATCTGCCCTTAAAGTGTTACTAAACCCAGCACCCTGCATCTACTATATCTGGTCTCCTACAGTACACAGAACATGAAAATGCAATTATTTTAGTAAATATAAACTGATAAATACCTTTTTTCATCAGAAGTTAGAGCAGTCTTGTGGCTTCTATCAGTGTTCAGGCAAACACTAGCTAAAGTTTGTAGGAGTTTTATTTCTGCTCTAGGAGGATGCAAAACCCCTGACCTCTGTCTGACCAGTGCTGATTGGCCCTTTGCATGCACTATCTCAAAAAAAAATAGAACCTCTCTAGCAATGCACACCGAAGTGAACATGTGCAAAATGCCTACCGTTCAGTCTGTCTTATCAGGAGATAAGATGTAGACATTTGAACAAGAGGAGGAGCAGAGAAGTCAGGATCAAATGGTCTTTTTACATAATGCAGAGGAATAACCCCTTAGGTTCCACAGTGAGTATGCTTTACTGCATATACAGGCTGATTTTACTGCCGTGGGTAAGTCAGGCACAACGGCAGGAGGGTGTGCTTCACTCTTGAAGACTTCTGGGATTTATGACATCATTTGCCTAGGCCTGGAAACCAGGAAGTAACTGAAAAAAATTTAAAAAACAAGTTAAAACAAGTAAATATGATGTACTTACCCATCCAATTACTAATGCTAGAAGCATAAGGATTAAAAATAGTCACTTTTGACTGAGGGAGTGAAGTTCTGCTTTAAACCAAGCTTTTCATAATGGAGTAGCACAGTATGTTGGGCTTCTATGTACTGCGCTACTGCCACACCAGCAGAAAATTCTTTTTTTCTTGTTAGTAGTTTTTCAAATAACCTGAAACCATCCATCTGATATGAAACCTCTACATAGATCTGTCATTCCCAAAAAAAGAAAAAAAAACCAAAACAAGGAAATGGGTTGTTTCAGAAACAATATTAAATGAACTGATGACTGCCCAAAAACACTATAGGCTTTCAGCAAAGATGCATTTAATAAATCCCACCTTTTGTACTTCAGTAACATTTAGCCTGTGAATGATATTGTAGTGTATTCCAAATCAGTTTAACCCAGAATGCAATGCAGTCCTCCCTGACCAAGCAGGGGATTAGATGGTGGTAATTACGGCTCTCCTTTGCTAAGGGGGAGGAAGGTGGATCACGATTCAACACAGCATATTGATGAGCAGATAAAACGCACACTGGCACTCTCTAGGGAGCTCAGGGAAAAGGAAACACTAAGTAAAAGGAAAATACTGCAGTGAGATAAGAGGAAACATAAGGAAGTAAAGAAAGTGTTAATCAAGTGGCCTGCAAGGACAGTGGTGGTGGTGACACCTGATCGAGAGATTGGAAGTCAACGATAGTGAACACAGATATGTCAATCACGTGACTTCCATGATAACAGGTTTGGTTCTGTCTGCTGTATAGCACCTAGGAACTTCAACAGAAAATGTGCTGTGAGATAATGTGGGTCATAGAACACCCATCATTAAGTGTGGCACACCTTCCGAAAACACTGTGTGGTCGTATGTACATTGTTATCACAAGAACTGGTGCGCTTATTCACCAGTCTTCCTGCATGTATTCACATTTAGATTCCTTGGGAATTCATAATAGGGTAGCCTTATCCATCGCAGAGCAGTGGTGTGACCCATCGTGCCCAGTAAGCAATTTTATTTTTTTATTACAGGTACTTATATAGTGCTGTCAATTTATGCAGTGCTTTACATATATTGTACAGTCACATCAGTCTCTAACCCTCAAGGGGTGTACAATCTAAGGTCCCTAAGAGGCCATTCGAGCACTCGGGCACTGCCTGAGGGCCCGGGGTCAGTAGGGGGCCCCATGAGATGCCCTTGGTACCTTTCATTGGCTGTTTCATAGGCTTTTTTGGGTGTGGGCGAGGACACAGGGGCCCCATGATCCTCTATTGCCCAGGGGCCCCATGAGTTGTCAGCCCACCCCTGGTCCCTAACTTACATTCATACATACACATACTATGGCCAATTTAGACAGGATCTAATTCACCTACCAGCATGGCATTGGAGTGTGGGAGGAAACTAAAGTACCTGGAGGAAACCCACACGGGCACAGAGAGAACATGCAAACTCAAGGCAGGTAGTGCTGTGGTTGGGATTCAAAACCAATGACCCTAGTACTGCCAGGCGAAAGTGCTAACCATTTAGCAACTGTGCTGCTCTAAGCAATGAGCTTTTTTTAGTGTGAAGAAAGCTGACTTTTCATTGGTTTCTGTAGAATACTACACATCATTGCTCATTGGACTGTTTTAATCACTTCCCGTCCGGCCCATGTACATAACTGGGAGCAGTGCAGGAGCGGGTGGCCATTTATAAATGTCCTCCCGCATTCCCTGTCTGTGCGTGCTCCCTGGGAGTGCGCAGCACCGCGATCCGGTGCCCACTGTGTCCGGAGAACACCGATCGCTGTACGGGACCTCTGTGTGAGGTCCTGATCATGTGATCACTGATTGGCCAATCAGTGATCACATGAATAGCAGTAAGCAAGATGTCACTTCTGACATCATTGCTTACTACTAGTGAAGATTGTGAATGATCACAGAGGTCACATGGTACAAGGCTATACTATACACAACAGCCTTGTACCATGTAACAAGCTGTGACCAATCACAGCTCTCACAGTATTTCGCAAGAATGCAGCCACAGAGAAGGAGAAATTATTGCTTTCACAGCCTTTATCGGTGTAAAAGCAATCAGTGTAAAAAAAAAATCATCACCCCCCCACAAGTAGTGCAGTGTCACTGTACTGCTAGGGTGAAAGTATGTTAAAAAAACATAAATAATAATATAAAAAAAATTAAATAAAAATGTAAAAAAATGTATTTCAAAATTATAATTTTTGGTTATAAACTAATTTGTTTTTTTTTTTTTTACCAGAAAGATAACTGAATAAATTTTGGTCAAGATGTATGAAGAAAGATTATTTATTTGCAAAATGTTATAAGAAAAACACTTTTTTAAAAAAAATTGTTTGGACTTTTTCATTTATATAGCAAAAAAATAAAAATCCCAGTGGTAAATAAATAACACCAAAATAAAGTTTTATCTGTCTCAAAAAAATGCTAAAAAATATAGGTACAGTGTTGCATGACCCAATAATTGTCATTCAAAGTGTGATAGCACTGAAAGCTGAAAATTGGCCTGGACAATAAGGGGGTGAAAGTATCCAGACTGGAAGTGGTTAAAGGAAACTCAGTTCTGTGCCATGTGTTTCTTTTGTAAGCATGGATTAATACTCCCATAGCCCGACCAGACTGCTATACATTAATATACCATCTTACGTTATTAGGCATGCTTCTTGTAAATAAGGCCTCATGTGCACAAGACATTAAAAAAAACTCATCTAGAATTTGTCCTCCTGGCAGCAGCACTATTGCAGAAAAAATGCCTGACGCTTGTAAAAGTATCTAACACTTTTACAAGCGTCAAACGCTTGGGCGTTGATTCATTTAATTGGCCAGAATGAAAATGTATTTTGGTCATTGAAATGAATTAACGCTCAAGCACAAAATGTGCTTAGCGTTTAGGCACGTTTAGCTGCATCAAGCATTTTTTCTTTCAAAATGCTTCTGCTCCTGAACGCATGGGCCCTGTGGGTTTTTTTTCCTGCTGGTAACCGCTACTGCTACTAAAAGCTTCTAAAAGTCTATGCTTGCATGGACACATAGGATAACATAAAGGGCCGTTTGGAAGCAGTAAGAAAAAAAAAAATGCCTAATGTCCCTAAAAGAGGCTGCAAAAGCGCCCTGTGTGCATGAGGCCTAACACTATAAATGTATTTCTGGGACACACTGGGGTAGATTTACTAAAACTGGTGCACTCAGAAATTGATGCAGCTGTGCATGGTAGCCAATCAGCTCCTAACCAGCTTCTTCAATTAGGCTTTGACAATAAAATCTGGAAGCTGATTAGTTTCTATGTTAAGCTGCACCAGATTTTGCACCATGAAGTTTTAGTAAACAACCCTTGTTGTTTTTAAATGTAATAGTATTTACAATAATGGTTTAAAAAAAAATACTTACTGTAAAACAATAGAATTTTATTAGTTTTGGGTGCACTGTTGAAAGAATGTGGCTGTTTCTTTTACCATGAAACCATTTTGTACCTTTGTGAACATGTATAAATTGCTCAGCTGATAACAAAGTTTAGCTACATTTCGTTGGTTAAAGTGAACCTGTATTCTTCCAGAACCAATTAAATTTTAATTTGAATCCTAAATAGACGCACAACAGCACCTTCATTGATCTTCGAGAAGGCCTCACATGCCCCAACATCCAGAAAGTTGCATAGTCAAAGTCTAGGAAGTTGCAGTTCTGTTATCCCCCACCTTAACCATTGACTCTTTCAATGCAACCGGGGAAATTTACTAAAACCGGAGCGTGCAAAACTGGTGAAGCTCTGCATAGAAACCAATCAGCTCCAGTTTTTTTTTTAGTCAAAGCTTAATTGAACAAGCTGAAGTTAGAAGCTGTTTGGCTACCATGTACAGCTGCTCCAGATTACTTCAGTTTAAGTAAATCTCCCCCTATGTTTCATATCTTCTTGGACATTGCAGAGCCATGCATTACTGAGGGCCAGTACTCTGCTGCAGGCTGCCATTACATATTAATCATATTCATGGGTTTAGGGGCACCCTGAACATTTTGGAAGATGAAGGGAGAGGAATGTAGGCACGGATGTAAGCCTACTTTTAGATATTGATGTTGTTTCCACTGGTTTACTTCCAACTGCAATTGCACAGGGTGTCCCTAAAGTCTGGACACATAGAGAAAATACATATTAAGAAAAAAAACCATATAGTTAGTGATATTTCCTATGTGTCCAGACTTTAGGAACACCCTGCAGTTTGGGAAGAAAGCATACACTGTAACTGACACATGTCAGGATGATGAGATAAGCAATGTTCTACTGAATTATGAAGCTGTTAGTGAATTTTTGAAAAGTGTTATTGAGCCTTAACCTAAAATGGTCATTCCTTAGGTTGATTTCACATCAGTGCTAAGAGCTGTAAAGTGCGGCAACCCATAGTAAGCAATGAAAAAAGAGCTTTCATTAGTCTGTCAACTCAAAGCTACCAATGGTTCGTTCTTCTTTGACGACCTTGATTTTTTGTTCTGTCCATGTTAAATAGGGACGTCCCTGAGTATAAGAGAGTTACTGTCCATCTTAACAGTGAAGTGATAGTATACACATGTGCACACATACACACTCACGCTCTTACTCTCTTGTTCACTGCACTCAGTCACTCACTCACACATTTTCTCTTTAGGAAGGCATACCACTTTTTATTTAAAAATCTTAGTTTTTTTCCTCAATGCTCCAGCATTACCAGTGCTGACTTTATTAAAGTACTCATAGTTAGCATACCACATTGAGAAATCTAGCCTAACAAGTTCCACAGGAACACCTAGATTTGAATGGCTATCTGTGTTAACTATCTTCGAATATTATATGATATAATGTAAAATATCAGCTGGTACAATTGCAATGGATATCATGCAAGAATGTATACATTTGTTTTTTATTATTTTTTGTTAATCTCAAAAACATTAGAAAAAAAAGTCACCTTTGTGGTCATTCTACCGCCTAGAAAAACCTGCAGTTGTTTTGAGTCAAAATAGCATCAGCATCTGAAGCATAGCATAAAATGTTTAAATCTTCAGTTGAGATTGCATTCACTTTTAAACATATTGTATTTATAATAATCAAAACTAGGTCTTCGCATTATCTTCGTTTTATGTGACTCTTATTAAGATATTCATATTTTCCTTCTTACCCTACATTCATCACTGCCTTTCCTATCTGTCCCTCCTACTTCTCTTTTATAAGATTTATTTCTACTTACAAGACCTAGCAAGGTGGCCAAGGAAATCTTCACTAGTTTGTATGTGGCATAAATAGTGACAATAACTATTTTAAAATATGGACATATGTATTTTATTCCTGGAATGCATTGAAGCTTCCACTGGACACAAAAGGCATCAATGAGTCAATGAAGGCAGAAATCTTAGAAGTATATGGCTCATTATTTGCATGGTGGATGACTTGAGGGTCACCCTTTCCATGGTGACACTCATGTAACATGCTAGACTCCTTTTCATTTCTAGGGAGATGTAAAAGAGTGCTTCTTGTAGGAGAAAGCTGTGGAGTGTTTAGCTCACAACATTAATCACTCTCCCATTACTGGAAATCACCATGCTGTTGGTTTTAATGATGTGGACATCTGAATCTGTACATGAGAAATCACTCAATGTACACAGACTTGTAATTTACATTATATGCCTGCTACATACACTTCATTAAAGCATTTCAGCAAATGTAACCTCAGAATGGATTTTTGCAAATGGTGTCCTGTAGCAACCTTGAGCTCACTCACTTTATGTAATGGCTTTCTGGAGATGGCAGGTTATATGATCAAGAAAAATAATACATGATTTGTATAGGTTCTTAATTGTCAGACTGATTGCTGAAAAAGAAAGAATAGATAGATAGATAGATAGATAGATAGATAGATAGATAGATAGATAGATAGAAAGATCAGCTGGTACTGTTATTTTCCAACTAGCATCTTGAAAAATACTATACCTTAATGTGAAAATAATTTACTCTGGTGAAAAGTCTACCCCCAAAACTTTAGGTTTTGACATTACCTAAACTGATAAAAGAGAAAAGGGAAATTAGGTTCCCAGTAAGGTATACCTTGTATGCCTTATAATGGTGAGCCTCTGAGAGCTTTTTTCCAAACATCTACGCCATGCTGCCAAGACTGACTCACCAAGACTACTCTACCAAGCGTGTTCCATAAGCCAAAAGAGTAAAGTAACACTGGTAGCCAAAAAAATATATAATATTTTATTGATATGACTATATAATTCAAATTTATTCTGACTGTGCTTCTGCACTTTGTTCATCATCATCATTGTGGTCCGCACTACTTTACTGACTAAGTCAATTTAGCATTAAGTAGACATTCCAACACACCATGTTTGCCTCAGATGATAGTAGCTTTTAGTAGTAGCTTTGACATTGTGGGATGTCTTTCAGTGTGGTTTATTGCTTCATGGTCTTTTAACTGTAAAGTTGCATCCATGACCATGAAGCCTCAAAGTTGCCACATAGTGAACCAGTTTTCGGTGACCAGTCTTGAAACCATTAAAAACAACCATCTCTTCTCTGTGCCTGTGAATATTAAATAGGTGGTCTTTGAGAGATATGTTCATCATGTATCTCATCAATTCAGTAAGACTCTGTTCCCCTTCCCCCATGTGCGTCAGCTGGTGAGTTGAGCTGGCTGACTGACGCACACTTTGTAATGGGATGCAGGGAATGCTGCATCATTCCTGTTTCCCTTTTAATGATCTTTAAGTACTATGAATCTTATCCGATAATGCTGTACATGAACTTCATAAAACATCTGCAGGACAGTGACCCTGCTCTCATGGCCTATGGGCACAACCCTGAGCTTTTCTTTATTCTTATATATTGAGGGTAGGTCTTCTAACTTTTAATTTGATGTACAGTGGCTTATGAACTGTACTGTCCTCTTTTCCTATTTGATGAATAGCCAAATATACAATTTACAATCAACTTAGCATGAAAGGCTATTGTGGCAAAATAATTTGTTTACTTCCCATGCAGTGCATCGTGTGCCGTATTTATTTGCTCATTCCATTACATTATTAAAATGTAGTATTCTTCATGGACCCAGGAATTAGTCCATTTGCTGACTGCAGAGCAATGGTATTGTTTGAGGAATCAATTCATTTAAAAAATGTGGAGTTTAGCATATCAGAATGCTTGCCTTATGCATTGTGGGTGCCTCCATATTCTGACTTACCAGGTGATGCACTATACCCATGGCTACATGAACCCCATGCCATTGTTGTAATTCAAAATATAATATAAACTAAAACCAACTCTATTACATTATCAAATAGTTCTTTATTGTTCCAAAGAAAATGCATTTCCAGGCCTTTGGTAGAAATCTATTCACTATAAATATTTGTAATATTTGAAAACTCATTTATTAGGACAAATTGATCCAAATGAGTTTTGAATTGCTACTGAATGCATCTATTCCACAAAAATCAATCCATAAGCAAAACTTTACATTCCTAATTCTCTAAAGGATATTAAATTGTAGGCCTTTGTAAATGATAGAATTGGGAAATATCTGTCACCTGTGTTTTTGTAGATCTTAGATCTAATAGTTGATTTTAAATTGGCTGTAAATGACTTCTCCCCACAAAGGTTAATTCATACCTTCTACTAAATTCAGTAACTTATAAGCTATCCTTACATTGGGATTTAACAAAGCTTTGCTTGCTTCAAATATTTAATTGCCTTAAGGAAAGAAAAAATATATTTTCCTTAACATGTTTACTTGCTGTTTGGTGGGTTCTCTGGCCTGACAATCCTTAATAATTGTTAAATCTTTACCAAAAACAACTTTTTTGCAAACGATTATCAGCCAACACAAAAGAGAATAAAATGTAATTTCTCACTGTCACCAAAGAAGTGTAGTAGCCACAGTGTTGAACTTCAAGCTTTCTTATTTAGTAACATTCTATTTTTCATTTTAATATGTATCTATATATTGGTTCAGAGGAACTTTTCAAGTATTTTGTAACCAACAGAGTTGTCATATAGTGCTAAATTTGTTGGTGTCTATAAAAAAAGAATCATTTAAAAAAAAAAGTAAGACGTAACCAGTTTAGTAGCCCCGCATTTACCTTTAGCAATGTATATAATATATATCTTTAAATCCGCAAGGCTGTTTTGGTGCAACATAAAGGTAGAGCCTGAAACTTTGCATAAATTGTAAATCTCTTAAATCAGCTCTTTCTAAACAAACTAAAATTACACCAAATAAAAAAGTCTTAGCATCCCCCTGATTACTAAGAAAAGTCAAAAATTCCCACAAAATGGTATTTTTCATAAAATATTTTGTAGCATGCAAGATAAACATTTTCAAAATTCTGCATGTGCTAATACTCAAGCAGCCAAAACATTACAGAGAACAGCATGATACAAGTTGAAATCCACAGCTTGTCATCTTACCTCCTTGCCAGTGTTGACATAAATGCAATATATTCAAATATACAATATATTAATGGCACAGGGCTGTGAAATCTGCTATGCATGAAATTAACCCATTCCCAGGAGGTTAGCGTGTATAGCCTAAAAAGGATTTAAATATTATTGCTTTTATGTTTTGCCTAAGTATAAATTGTTATTAAAATGCTAAGGCATGTGATAACTTCAGAAGTTATTAAACAGCAGTGAAAGCACCTCCTGGCAATACTCAGGTCTATACTGGAGTAGGTAAAGGAGAAAGTGCCCAGGAAGGTTAGCTTCAAGCCATTTGAGAGCAGTCATTAGCCAATAACCAAATTATCTGTACCAAAGATGGATTTTATATTATTTTCTCCCTGTGGCTAATACCACCCATCTGCTCTCTAAATAATGGAGTTGTGTTAATTGTTCATTTCTACTCTTTCAGGGGGTTTTAGATTGTTTTTGAACTAGTTCCAGTACATCAATATAAAAAAAAAAATCATATGAGGGCACATTAAATCACATATACATATATTACGCTATTTGTGTTATATATTTACAGAGATTTGATAATAATGTATCTGTCAGCAAAAAGTCTATATTAGCTGTAGGAATAAAATGTATTTTGATGATTGTCTTGGAAAGCACATCTATGCACATTGCATTTCAAGATAGTGCATTACATTACAGACATGAAAATGTTAATAAACTATATACTGTGTATCCATCGCATTAGGTACTTGATATATTTTGAAGTGTTAGCTACAATGCTAATATTAATAAGGTACTTTCGTAAAAAAAGTTTTACAAGTAATGTGCATGGAATATATTTTTTATAAAGTGTCAAATTACGGTTTGTGGTATATAGTAATGTTATGAAACAGTATATGTTGCATTAGTTCAAATGCTACAGACTTTCAAACATCCATATTTAAAAAAGCAGTATGGCAGTGCTATTATTTCCTACTCAGTAACTTGAGATAAGTGCATTTTAAAAATGAGTCTAAAATAAAAGCATATAGATAGATAGATGATAGATAGATAGATAGATAGATAGATAGATAGATAGATAGATAGATAGATAGATAGATAGATAGATAGAAACAGAAAAACAGATATAGATAGATAGATAGATAGATAGATAGATAGATAGATAGATAGATAGATAGATAGATAGATAGATAGATAGATACCACTGTGTTAGAAATGACTTAAAGGTATATTTTAGCATATGTGAGCGTATAAAAGTATGCCGCTTTATTATGTCTTATTAATATTAAAATGAAATCATGATTTATTTATAAATATTTTATTTAAAAGAGTATGTACTGTGTATATATATATATATATATATATATATATATATATATATATATATTTTTTTTTTTTTTTTAATTTATCTTTTTTTCCTATCTATCATCTATCTATCTATCTATCTATCTATCTATCTATCTATCTATCTATCCCTTTGTATTTATATCTTTTTAAATAGTGCACTGTTTAATACTAATAATAACAGCAATAATAAAAACAGAAAAACTAGCAACAACTGCAACAATGCCTGCCCTTTATAAAGAAGTGTGTTTTATTTTTATAGTAACTCCCTTAACCTGTAGCCACCTGTACAGTCACAAGATTTTAGTGCTTATGACTGTACAGGTGTAGGATGAAGGAAGCCTTCCTCCTACACTTGTCCACAAAAATGCTACAATGTATGTAGCTCAATTCACTGACATAGAAGCAACAATGACTGTTTTTATGAAGCAAATGGAACCATGATCGTGTACCTCCTAAAGGATACATGATTTCAACACAGTAGGGTCAAGAGGAGGCCATCTAAAATAAAAGGAGACAAACATTTTTGCAGCAGGAAACATAACATAGGAAGTCATTAATTTAGCACAGGTGATGAAAAAGAAAATCACATAATAAGCAAAATTCACACAAATAAAAAATATATGGAACTTAGAAGACACCAACCTATTTTTTTGCAGGCCAAAAAAAAAGAAAAGGGCTTGGTAAGGTCAATAGATTTTGCATAACATTAAAAAGAAAAGATATATATATATATATATATATATATATATATATATATATATATATATATATAAATATATAAGATTCACCAGCATTTTGCGAGTTAAAAACATGTATATGACTTGGTAATTCAACCCCACAACAATAAACGAATTTAAGGCGATGTAAGAGCAATCTGGTACTTCATCAAAAGATTCTTCGCCATGTGATCATAATTTGAAAAGATTGCAATTCCCATTTCTAATCCAAAGGATAACTTTTATGCTATAGAGTTTGTAATGCCAGTAACAGAAGTGCTTCCTCATAAACTGCATAGGTAGGCTACTGAAAACTTTTCCCAGTAAAAACAAAAAAAGTACTTCAAAGGTACATTACACCTGCTGTTAAAAAACACTACCATATGGTCAAAGCATTGTAATCCAGTTAGCAAACAAAGTTTCATCAAATACATCATCAACTTAATCCAAAACAAAATCTAAAAACCTAGGAGGGAAAAAAAAAAAAAAAAAAAAAAAAAAAATATATATATATATATATATATAAAATTTAAATAAAGATGCCTATAGCTTATATGACTTATGGCTTAAGGAAGCATTACAGATCAGGAAAGAGGAACATAAGATAATTTCCCTATTAACAGATATTTCACTTTAATGGAACCCAAGATATATATATATATATATATATATATATATATATATATATATATATATATTTAGTTAGTTATGAAGGTTTGTGGCTTTATTTTAAATATGTTTAAAAATTATTATGTTACTATTCCCCAATTGACACAATTTTACAATATAAAAAATACTATTAACCGATACTACAATCCACCATATATTATTTACATATTTGTGTTTATGAGTTTGTAGGAAGGCTGCATATTATCAAAATCAGGAAAGACTGACTTCTGATATGTTATCTTCGAGCTATTGTGGGTTGTTGGCACCATCAATTATGCTGAGGCAGCAAAGGAGACTTTTTTACAATACATATGCATTTATTCGAAATATTATTAAGACATTCTTGTTTTTGATTTTAAATTCAAAAGTCAACACTCTGGTTGTTTCCATATATATATTTACATAGTTATATAAAAAAGACACAAGGCTTTCTTAAAGGAATTTCTTTTTTTTATGTAAGTAATACAATATTACTTTAACATAAATATAAAAAGTAAATTGCAAATCTACATTTGTAAAAGTTACAAACAGAATTCACCAAACCGAAAAAAAATATATTGCAAAGTATATTACACAGCCAAAAAAAATGTGAAAATAAATAGAAAGGGCAGGTTTATCTGGAAATAATATTAAAATATTCTCTTAAAATTAGTAATTGTACAAAAGTGTGTAGAATGAAAACAGAACGAAAAAAAAATACACAAATTTCAAAAACATACATATGTATACATATAACACATATTTACAATGTTAAGTCAATGTTAAGTAAAAAAAAACATTTCTCCTCTTTTTTTAGTTTATTTGCTTTATAATGGAATATGTAAGTCTCCTTTGATCTTTGTTTTCTAAATAGTTCCCCTTTTGTAGAGTATACACCATATACTTTTTTTTAGCTTTTACAGAGCTAGGCAATTGTCTGAGGTTTTGTAATCCTTTAATCTATTAAAGCATATGGATACAGTAAAATAATGTATCTTTAGTGGCAGTATGAAAAAGACTTAATATTAAACAGCGAACTGGCATTCTGACCTTACAAGTCATAGTATAACTATGCCAATTAATAAGGATCCTAAATAATGTATGCATCTCATTAATTAATGCATAGCAACATCACTTTGCTGCTTGTCCCAGGATGTACTTTTTGGTATAAATAGGGTATTTGCCAATGACTTTGAAAACATACACATAATACCAAAAATAACAAATAAAAAAACAATTAAATAAAACTTTGGATATTTAATTTAATTTTTTTTTTAAAAAAGAAACTTTGTGGATCTGAATAAATAAGTGTAACTTTTATTTTTTTGTGTAAAACAACAGGGGTTTATAGCATCCACTTCCATGCCAGAGATATTTCCCTTGTACTGCACTTCAGGAGCTAAATAGTCTAATTAATAAATAACACACATTTCCATTCAAAGCTGCCAACAAATTTGTGAGAATGAGAATTTACATTAATAATAAAAATATTCACAGTTCTTATAATCTGCCTCTATCCCACAATATTCTGAATCAATAAATTACTTCCCTCCCCTTCTCCTTTTTTTTTTTACCTTCAAGAAGAAACAAGATTATTAAATGAGCTGAGGTGTACCCAAAAAAAAAAAAAGGTTTGGGAAAAGGGATTTTTATGGTGGTGTCTTAATTTATTCTTCTGGCCAAAGGTACTCCAGTCTCTTTCTAGGGGTCCTGTTACAATTTTTTCTTTTGTAAAATCCAAAAGTACTTACTTCATCCCCCACATCCTCCCTTTATAGATTTCTTAGTCATTGTACAGAGGTCTGCAGCGTGTGATGGAGTGGAGGGGTCTCTGCTTGTGAATACACATCCTCCATGGGGGGGTGAGGGACCCCTGCTGGGGTCATCCTTTTCTCTTTCTGCCTTCTGTTGCAAAACCAAACTCTCACCACCTCCTTCTCCAACTGGAGACTGTCTGCCAGGCTGGTGATCTCATGGGCTGAGGGTTTAGGACACTTTAGGAAATGGTTCTCCAGGGCTCCCTTCACCCCAACTTCTATGGAGGTCCTCTTCTTCCTTTTCCTGCCTTGGGCTGCGATCTTGTCTAGGTTGGTGGGGCTCCCTGTGGTGGAATCGGTCTCCTCTAGCCATTTGTTCAACAGGGGCTTCAGTTTACACATGTTCTTGAAACTCAGCTGCAAAGCTTCAAACCTGCAGATGGTGGTTTGGGAGAAAACATTGCCGTACAAGGTGCCCAGGGCCAAGCCAACGTCTGCTTGGGTGAAGCCCAGCTTGATCCTCCTCTGTTTGAATTGCTTGGCAAACTGTTCCAGGTCATCGGAGCTGGGGGCGTCTTCATCGGAGTGGTCCTGATGGTGGTTGAGATGCTGGGGAGGCGACTCGACATGGGTGTCGTGGACTCCTGGGTCATCGTGTAAGGGGTCCCTCATGCTGTGGTGTAGGGAGGAAGCCTGGGGCCCCAGCATGCCGTTCAGATTCGTGTAGGAGGACTGCGAGTAGAGGAGAGGCTGGTGGCTGTTGGAGCTGGGGGACATCGGAGACAGGTGGTGGCTTCCTCCTTGCGCCCAGGCGTGAGTGCTGGGAGTCTGTTGGTGGACCAGGTGCGACCTGTGGTGGTGGAAACTGGTGCTGAGGTCCTCTCTGCTGTTCTGCACCCCACCTTTGTGGTCTGCTTGCCCGGCCAGGTGAGAACCGCTCCCCCAGTCACTGGTGGGATTGGGCAACCACTGGTGATGAGTGAGGCTCATGGGGTGGCCGGCGTTAGTGGCTAAGCCTTGAAGGTACTCTTGGTGCATCATCTTCTGCACCTCTCTGTAGGTGGTACCTTGGTGCATCCTATCGGAGTCCGGATGCATCAGAGGATTGGAAGGCAATGTGTTATTCCTGGGCAGATACTGAGCAGTTGCAGCCATGGCTCCTACTCCTTAACTGGCTGCAACTTCCTCGCTTTCTGGGCTTTAGAACCAAGCTCCAGCCCTGTGGAGAGAGCTCGTGCGAGAGGCACCGCCCACCGCCTCCCCGATTGGCTCCCGCCCCTCTGATTGACACGCCGGGCTCACCCCTCTCACTTTCCATTGGTTTCCAACCTCCCCGCCATTGGCTCCCCTCGACATATTGACTCGGGAGCGCTCTCTCCCATTGGCCGAGCGCTTTCATTCATGCTGTTTTGCAAACAACCACGTGGGGGAGTAAGGAGTGTATTTTTTGCAGTTTACATAGAAATCTTGTAAATAGTACATTGCCATTTTTACATTGGACTGCATGCCTGGGAGATGGGCAGGTTTGGCTGGAATTATGCATTATTAATTCCTCTTATTATGATACTTGATCAGCGCTAATTGAGAGTATTCAATGAAAAAAAAAAGAAGAAGAAGGGAAGGGGGGTGTCCTGGCACGACGATAATTACGTATGATCTCATCTGGGGTTTTACAAGATTAAAGGGGGGGTCAGGATTAGATGATCTGCAGCCAGCATGTACACGTTCCAATGAACATTAAACCAATAACGAGGGATCAATCCGTACAGACTCAGGACAACCTGGTAGGTACGGCCGATCTGCTTTATTTTCCTTTACAAGTCTGCAGTCCGAACTAGAACTTCCACTAACGCTGTCATCCTCATCACACGATCGCATCGTTCATCCCAAACCTGCTGCGATCATCCCATTGATCATCCTCCTGCTGCCGGTGTCACCCAGATAATCATCCTGCACCCAGCAATGGGATCTGGAGTGGATCATCATCCTACAGCCGGTGTCACCCCAGATCCCTGATAATTTTCAGCAATGGGATCTTCCTGCAGCCGGTGTCACCCCAGATCCATGATCATTGTCAAGCAAGGGATCATCCTGCAGCCGGTGTCACCCCAGATCCTTGATCATTGTAAGGGATCATCCTGCAGCCGGTGTCACCCCAGATCCTTGATCATTGTAAGGGATCATCCTGCAGCCGGTGTCACCCCAGATCCTTGATCATTGTCAGGCATGGGATCATCCTGCTGCCGATGTCACCCAGATAATCATCCTGCACCCAGCAATGGGATCTGGAGTGGATCATCATCCTACAGCCGGTGTCACCCCAGATCCCTGATAATTTTCAGCAATGGGATCTTCCTGCAGCCGGTGTCACCCCAGATCCATGATCATTGTCAGGCATGGAATCATCCTGCAGGCGGTGTCACCCCAGATCCTTGATCATTGTAAGGGATCATCCTGCAGCCGGTGTCACCCCAGATCCTTGATCATTGTATGGGGTCATCCTGCAGCCGGTGTCACCCCAGATCCCTGATCATTGTCAGCCATGGGATCATCCTGCAGCCGGTGTCACCTCAGATCCCTGATCATTGTCATCCTGCAGCCGGTGTCACCCCAGGACTGTTTCAGCAAAGGGATCTGGATCACCATCCTGCAGGCAGATCCCAGATCATTGTCAGGCATGGGATGTGAAGTATCATCCTGCACCCGGTGTTCCCCCCAGATCGCATATAATTGTCAGCAATGGGATGTGGATCATCATTCTGCAGCCAGTGTCACCCCAGATCATTAGGGATCATAATTCTGCCGCCATATCCCAAATCATTGTCAGGCATGGGATGTGGAGCACCACCCGGCACCCAGATCCCATATAATTGTCACCAATGGGATGTGGATGATCATCCTGCATCCGGTGTCACCTCGGATCCCAAATAATTGTTAGCAATGTGATGGGGATCATCATTCCGCACCCAGATCCCATATAGTTGTCAGTAATTTGTTGTGGATCATCATCCCGCACCCAGATCCCATATGGTTGTCAGTAATTTGTTGTGGATCATCTCGCACCCAGATCCCATATAGTTGTCAGTAAATTGTTGTGGATCATCATCATCCTGTACCCAGATCCCATATAGTTGTCAGTACTTTGTTGCGGATCATCATCCTGCACCCAGATCCCATATAGTTGTCAGTAAATTGTTGCGGATCATCATCCTGCACCCAGATCCCATATAGTTGTCAGTAAATTGTTGCGGATCATCATCCTGCACCCAGATCTCATATAGTTGTCAGTAATTTGTTGCGGATCATCATCCTGCACCCAGATCTCATATAGTTGTCAGTAATTTGTTGCGGATCATCATCCCGCACCCAGATCTTATATAGTTGCCAGCAATTTAATGCGGACCATCATCCTGCACCCAGATCCTATATAGTTGCCAGTAATTTAATGTGGATCATCATCCTGCACCCAGATCCCATATAGTTGTCAGCAATGAGATGGGGTATAGGGATAATCGTTCTGCACCCAGATCCCATATAGTTGTAAGTAACTTGTTGTGGACCGTCATTCTGCAACCAGATCCCATATAATTGTCAGCATGGGATGGGGGTCCTTATTCTGCACCCACTTCCCATTTAATTGTCAGTAATTTGTTGTGGATGATCATCCTGGACCCAGATCCCATATAGTTGTCAGCAATTAGATGGGGATCATCGTCTTGCACCCAGATCTCATATAGTTGTCAGTAACTTGTTGTGGATCATCATCCAGCACCCAGATCCCATATAACTGTCATCAATGGGATGGGGATCATCATCCTGCACTCCGATCTCATATAGTTGTCAGTAACTCGTGGATCATCATTCTGCACCCAGATCCCATATAGTTGTCAGTAATTTGTTGTGGATCATCATCCCGCACCCAGATCCCATATAATTGTCATCAATTGGATGGTGATCATCATCCTGCACCCACATCTCATATAGTTGTCAGTAATTTGTTGCGGATCATCATCCTGCACCCAGATCCCATATAATTGTCATCAATTGGATGGTGATCATCATCCTGCACCCACATCTCATATAGTTGTCAGTAATTTGTTGCGGATCATCATCCTGCACCCAGATCTCATATAGTTGTCAGTAATTTGTTGTGGATCATCATCCTGCACCCAGATCTCATATAGTTGTCAGTAATTTGTTGAGGATCATCATCCTGCACCCACATCTCATATAGTTGTCATCAATTGGATGGTGATCATCATCCTGCACCCAGATCTCATATAGTTGTCAGTAATTTGTTGTGAATCATCATCCCGCACCCAGATCCCATATAATTGTCATCAATTGGATGGTGATCATCATCCTGCACCCAGATCCCATATAGTTGTCAGCAATGGGATGGGGATCATCATCCTGCACCCAGATCCCATATAATTGCCAGTAATTTGATGTGGATCATCATCCTGCACTAAGATCCCAAATCATAGTCAGGCATGGGATGTGGGAGATCATCCTGCACCCGGTGTCACCCCAGATCATTGCTAGCAATAAGATGGGGATCATCATCCTGTAGCCAGGACCCTAGATCATTGTCAAGCATGGGATGTGGGTGATGATCCTGCGCCCAGTGTCACCCCAGATCCCAGGTCAGAGTCTGGCATGCTGCTACTATTGACTAAGCGGTTGGGGATGTTTGTTTAGCGCAGGGCACTGCCATGTATATCTGTAATGACAACCCTGCGTACCTGTGATCACACAGCACTGTTTGTCTTGCAGCAGGTGAATAGCAGACGGCAGCCAATAGCTGATCGGAGCTGGCCCTGTTGGAAAACTTCAGAGAAGCAGCACAAATGAAATATTCTGCTTTCTAATGAGGCATAGCCTGATGATCTAATGAAAGAAGAGGCTGCTCCTGACAGTATTTGAAATACTAGAAGAATAACCATTATTTCCAAACGCTGGGAGCCTTTGCTTTCCCCTCCCTTCCACTGCCTCCCCCCTTAAAAAAAAGTCTTTAAATCAAAATAATGTAATTACAAAGGCACTGAAACAACCGCAACTAATTATTTTGAATTAAATTTTAATCCTGCTGCATCTATCAAGGCATGAAAAAAAACAAACAAAAAAACAGAACAAAAAAAAAAAAAAAAACTGTTTACTAGGCTGGGTGTTATTTAAGAAATAAAACTGCATTTTGTGCCTTTCAAAGTCAATTAGATAGTGATGGCCATTTCTCTCGTTTTCCTCTCTGCCTGTGTGCTCTGATTTCTGATTGTTTTTCTGTTCACGTTTTGCCCTAACTGCAAATTACCAGTTGTATGAATTGCAGAGCAGCTGCCATGAACAGAGCAGAAAGGGAGCTGAGCACACACACACAATCACATCCCTTATGTACATTCCCAGCGCATTCACACCCTCTGCCTACAGAGACTACTGGACCCACTACTCAGCTCATCCCCTTCCAGCTCTGACCACTACTTCCAACACACTCCTACTAAACAATGTCACTTTTATGTCACCACCTCAGGAGCAGCACAGCAACTTGCTAAAGGTGAGTCATTGCCTTAAAAAAAAAAAATCCTTAAAGCTTAATGATTATTATTTTGTAGCAACTGGTTTTATACTGATTCGGTCATTATTTGTTGTAGTAGTATTTAATTTATTCTTTGGATGCGCTTGTGATATTTATTTAAACTGAGCCCTTTTTATTTTAAACAGGAGGATCAAATTTTGTATTTATTTGATCCAACATTTAATTTATCCAATAATATTTTTATTTACACTCTATATAATCTATCTATCCATCTATTACAGCAATTATAAACATGTATATATGTATGTATAAAAATGTATTGTATGATATATATATATATATATATATATATATATAATGTATAAATAGAAATGTATTGTATGTTGCATATATATATATATTTTTATATATATATAGTATATATATTGTAATCATAAATATGTATGTAGAAAAATGTATTGAATTATATATATATATATATATATATACTATATTATTTAAATGCAGTAGTTAATAAAACAAGTGGAGTATTAACATATATTTAGATTTTTACTAAACTTTGAAAGTTTGCTCTGCCCTTAAAGTGGACTAAAGTGGCCAGCGAAGGTCAGCTTACAGCATATGAATTCACAAGCAGTTCTTATGATTAATATTCCTCCCATGTTTTTTTTTTCTTTATATATAGCTACATTTTGCAGAGCTGATCTATTGGATTTCTATGTTATTTTCAGTTAAGTCTGTGTGTAATGATTCTAGGGTACATGTTAGTGTATATATTTGTATTCTTTTTTTTTCATTGATGCTGCTTACTAATAGATTTGTTTAATGCAATGTTTATGTAAATAGTTTATAACTGTTCACTATTTTATAGCTATGTGCTGATTATAGTGCACGTGGTCATTTATAGGACTAACATCCAGTTTTTAAAGCAGTACACCAATTCAACTGAAATTGTAGTAGTACTACATTCAATTGAAAGCCTATAAACTTAGTTGTAGGGAAGTCAGGGATATACAGAGAGTAACAGAAGGCAGTATTGTTGCTACTTTCCTAATTGTGATCTATTTATCATTGCAACTTTGAAAACATCAAGTTACAAAAGTACATTCACATGCACACAGAATTATACAGTGTGTGTGATTCGATAGATAGATAGATAGATAGATTAGATAGATAAATAGATATGAAATAAATGTGTGTTTCATATATAGATTTCATAGAATTAGAATGTGCATTGCTAAATGGTAAGCTTTATTTTTACAGTTTTGTTTCACAGTGGAGATGTTTTGTTTAATATTCTCTATAGAATTGCAGTATCACCTTAAGCTTGGTTTAATGCATTACATTTGTATAACTACTGCATATTTATCAATATAAGTGGTACTGCTGATGAGAATAAGAGCTTCAATTTTAAGCAATAGATGAATAAATTTTGTCTCTTCCGACGCATGATAGGGGCTATACTTTTCCATAGGTGTATGGATTCATATAAGCATTTGTGTTTGTGCTATAATTTAGACAATGATCTTTTATTTTAACACAACCATTTACAAAATGCTAACAATGATCTTCTTTTTTAAATGAAGTCATCCTTAACTGCACTCTTCTTTGGTTTCCAAATCGATTAGATGATTCCCCAATATACTAACTGTATCAGTTCATATGTATATTATTATATGTTTATTCTGTTTTAATGTTGACATGTTGTAAAATTAAGTTAAAATGCTGTAGACTATAGACCCAAATCAGCTATATATAATTTTGCCTATTTTGGAGATATTCTGTTTGAGTGGAAAAAAATAAAAGTTACTTCTTATTTGATGCCATTATAAGCAACATCAAAATTCCCTGATTTGCCTTTACAGTTATCCTAATTTGTAGACATGAAAAGCTTGAGAGATGGTTGGAGGCCAGTAAAAAGAAAGACTAGCTGCTATGGTGTTACAGGGACAAGCAGTAAAAGTTGGTTAAAAGTGTCCAGATTGGCCATTGTGAAGAATATGGCCTTGTCTTTGTGAAGGGACATATTTGTCAGGATCCCAATGGTAACTATGGAGAGAGAATTAAAGGCCTTACAGAAAGCATGCTGAATGGGGTTCAATCAGAGGGAGACAGAGAGAGGGAGAGTGTTAGAAAGGCTTCTGTTTAACCTAATCAAGTCCACAACTCATGCGAAACTAGGAAAGGATTCATCCGTTTATTCAAAAACAGAATTTTTCTATGTTTGTTAAAATATTCTAACAGTATTAAAACATCAGGAATGCTACACTAGAAATAGAATTTTTAAGATAATGTACACAACAGGCAGCAAGCTTATTCAAAAGGACAGAGCACAAGGCTATTCAACAATGATCTAAAGTGCATCAACTGACAGCAACCAATTAGGGCTCAGTTAACTGTAGTCGCATGAGTGAAAGATGGATTCTGATTGGCTGTTACGGACTACTGCTCTTTGATTTTTACTTTATTAAGTAAAGCATTTGGCTACCCACTAAAATCATGTTGAATGCTGTAGTATAAATTCATACAAGTAGTATGCAAGAATGTACAATTCATTTCCATCATCAGCATCAAAAGTGCTTTAGTATTTGCCCTACCATATTGTTACATGGCAGATAGAGTGCCAAAAGACATAAGCATGCTTTCCTTCTGTCCCTCTCCTCTCTGAAACAAAAAGAAAGGCTGGTCAGCTAGTAAGAATATATGGCATATGGAAATTCGTATTTACTTTGAACAGACTGTTCAAGCAGACTAACAATTTTATTGTTTCTTTTGCCCCCTAGTTAAACCTACTGATAACAAAAAGAAAAACAAAAAATAGCCTATAAACTTTTTGCTATCAAAGTAACCTTTTTATTATCTTAGGTTAACACTGTTTAAATAGTCATTATAAGGAAAAAAAATTAATGGATCTTGTGTTATCACTAATTTGGCGAAAAACATTGACTCTTGAACTGTGCAGATCTTAAATATAACCTATTAAGGCAGAACATGTTTCTGGTCAAGCACTTTGCAGAGCACAGGTACATATGTACTCTCTAAATAGGTATCTATCTATCTATCTATCTATCTATCTATCTATCTATCTATCTATCTATCTATCTCTGTTTCACTGCAAAATATTACTTTGTGTTGGGTTATTGCCTTTAAAAGGTTACCCTGTGTTATATTCTGTTATTACATTTTGGGGGAAGCTTCCGCATCTACCGAAGATTTAGATTTAAATAAATAGGTAGACAGCAAGTGCAGGCATACGCCATACAAATGTATATTATTAGATCTACAATCCACCTCTATTATTCAAAGCCCATGAATAATAGATTGTGCACTATTATTCATAGATTGTATCCCTGGCATTCCCACAGTCTCTGCTAATCCACTGGTCCATAGGCCTCACTAGTATTACCATTTCAGTGTTTACTAACTTATAAATCTTAATGTATCTTGGGTCATGTAGTACAAGTATCAGCTACAGGTACAGAGCAAGCAGTCACAGGTTTAACATTCAGCCCATAAACAAGTCACCTGTATTCAGGCTGAATGTTGCGAAGTGCAGTGATGAACTGTAGAGCCTCTATGGCTCACATTGGTTGGTTCATAGAGCTGGCAAATTAATTATTTTACTATAGTTCTTGTTATGGATATAAAGATTATTTCTGGGTCTGATAGAAATGCCATACCAGTGCAGAGTGATATTGCTGGACTATGTTTTTCATAATTTATTAAGGTTTTTTTTTTATAAAGGTTTATTTTAGCTCAACGAAACTGCCTCGCATAGAAAACTAAAATGAACACAACACTCACAGACACACACACACTTGTGCACAAACGCATTCACTAACGCATACTCACAACACATACTTAAAATGGTATTAATAACTATTTAATAAAATGCATATTGTATTTAATTTTTCTTAGTCCTTTATATGGCAATTTATTTAAATTTTTCTATAAATATATAATATATGCTTTAATGACAGATCAGCTACAAACAATATAGTACTTTTTTTTGTCTTGAGTGGGCAAGGGTGTAATAAAAACAGGGAGGCTCCAGAGTATTGTACCAGCTTACTTCATCTATTTATTTCCTTTTTTCAACTAAACAACAATAAAGGACTTTAAGACTTTAAAAAAAGGAAAATCTGTGTATTATATATTTATAATAATACAGGTGGGATCTTCATAACCAAGTCTTAAAGAAAATGGCTATTCATGCCATCAAGCTCAGAACCCTATGTACTTCTTTCAATGTCTGAAAAGTCATCTCCAACTATAGTGAATAGAGCTTCTCTGGCATTAAAATAATACAAAAGGGCTTCTTCACTTAAATGTATTATTTTATTCTATACTGCTCAGACGTCTCGGTAAGAAATTGATCTAAAATTTGGGAACTGATGCTGGGAATTTATGTAATAAGATTTTTTTTTTCCAAAATGTAATTTGACCTAAATAATGTACCTAAAAAGGGAGCTAGTAGGTAATAAAAGAAACATAAAATAGTAATAGAGTACACACACACAGACGCACACACCAACAAATGATTTACATATACAGTGGCAAAGTTTTCCTTTTCTTGATTTCAGATTCAAATTTTATTTTATTAAAAACCTGAAACTTTTACGGTTATCTATAAGCTACTTGCCTATGTGCTGCTATTTTCAAACTTTTTAAATGCTTTCCTTTTTAGCATCCCCTCAAAGTTATTTTCAGTCATCCACAGATTAAATTGATGCAAACTTTGCAATTATTAGGAAAGATGCTTACAAAGTCTTGCTTTTGTATATGGTTAAGTCCTTAAGGTCTAATTTATTTGGGAAAACAGCTTGTGTTAAGTTTAAAACCAGAAAGCTATCACCTACGTTATTATAGGCCAAGCTGATGCTTTCTAAAACTATTATAGTTATCAATGTGAACAGTGCAATATTATCAATGAAAACTTTGATGTACGCTTTGACCTTCCTTTAGATCAGAGGTAACCGCTCATCTATCACAAGTATTGTGCTTGTCCATGACTACATTAACCATAGCTATTCCCTGTGCTCAGAACATCTTGCCAAATCGAGTGGGATTATGTGTTCAATCACAAAAAGCTTCCAGGCATTTTACAGGGACGAGGTGTTGCTGTTGTGTTTTATTGCACAACTACCAAAAAAATGCCAACACAAATATAACTCCCTAAAGAAAGGAGGAGTATCAGATAAAGAAAAACAGGTAACACCTGTACTGGGACAGGGAGAAACAGGTGTGTGCAGGGATGTAGTAACCTGCTATAAAGTAAAAGTTGGATTTTAATTAAAATATTTCTACCTTGGATCTGCATTACTTTCACCATTTACACCTTTCAGTATTTGTTGATATACAGTGACATGTATTATCCTCCAGTGAGCTCACAAGCTGAATATTTTTTCCACTTTGAAAAATGCGTGCGCGCACACACACAGGGGTTGACTGAATAAAGGAATATTTATTTTATGTAATTATATAGACCCATCAATTTATGCAATGCTTTTACATATATATTGTACATTCACATCAGTCCCTAACCCTCAAGGGGTGTACAATCTAAGGTCCCTAACTTACATTCATACCTACACATACTAGGGCCAATTTAGACAAGATCCAATTAACCTACCAGCATGTCTTTGGAGAGTGGGAGGAAACTGGAATACCCAGAGGAAACCCACGCAGGCACAGGGAGAACATGCAAACTCCAGGCAAGAGGTGCTCTGGTTGGGTTTGAACCAATGAAGCTAGTACTGCCAGGTGGAAATGCTAACCATTTAGCCACTGTACTGCCCATATAAAAACTGTTCACTTTGAAAAATTGTATTTTCACATTGCAAAGTGAAGGTTCAATGAAAACGTTGAAATTTTGTTTACTTCAGCCCTGCGTGTGAAAAAAACCCTTTTTAAAAAAATCTTCTTTGCACATGGTTGAATGTTCAAAATTAACAAAGTGTCACCTTTTTTTAAAATAAAATATATGAACATACGCTTTGCAAAGTGAAAACTGAACAGCCGCTACCTTTTTAGTATATCAACCCTATAGTGTTTATTCTTGTAGCTGCATATATCTGCCGAAAAAAAAAGATCAGCATCATGCACACACCTGGAATATTTTATAGACAGTCTCTATCCATCTTTCATTGATGACCCTTCACACAAACTAGCCCCATACATAGTGAGTCTAGTATTGGCCCACATAAAGGTCTTAGTCTTAAAGCTGGATTCTAGTCAGCCATATAAAATTCCCATGAAACGCCATCCTCCCAGCACTGCAAGGTTAAATGCTATTTTTATTTCTAAGGGATTGCAATAAGAAGTAATAGTTAGCTGGTCGTGCATTGTATGTGATGACGACAGAAGGCCTATGACTGGATAAGCGACGGTGATGGCCTTTAAGAGCTAATTGTTAAGCAATACGACCCATAAAAACCCTTAGAATCTATTTTAGACTTCATCAGAGTAATACTGCACTTAAAAATTAGTATGTAGAGTAAGGGCCCTTTATGTTATAACAATGGTTACAGAGAATGTTTACACGATATCAGTAGACCTTATCTCACTGGAAACATTTGATTTAATTAATAGAAAACTCATTATTTTATTTCCCCTTCTCCTGCTAAGGTCTCGGAATGGAGTGCATTTGTTCAGCTGCTGTAAAATATTTTCATCTTAGCTAAGTGAGCTTATTTTGTAAGACTGTACAATTTGATAATAGGTTGTAACTGATAGCATCCAATCCCATTTCAATTCCCTTTGTCGGTTCAGTAAAACACAATTTTAGATAGTTAACTGTTGTGTGCTGCACTTGTTTAGTTATTGTTCTTTGCATTACCATATTAAATATGGCCTTATGCTTTGAGTAATGCAAGCTTACCTATGCCATTCAGACCCCCTGATAGCCGGTGTCACCTTTAAGTTGGGGTGAATTGACAGGAGAGACGTACAGTGGTGTTTATAAGAAAGGGATTTGATTTTTACTATCTTTCCTATCCTTAGGGGGAGTGCTAATCCTGCTTGTAGACTTTTTTATGTAAAATCTGGTGGATGAAATTTAGGCTCCTGTCATGGACACATAGGGGTTGATTTACTAAAACAGAAGAGTGCAAAATCTGGTGGATGAAACATAGGCTCCTGTCATGGACACATAGGGGCTGATTTACTAAGACTGAAGAGTGCAAAATCTGGTGGATGAAACTTAGGCTCCTGTCATGGACACATAGGGGCTGATTTACTAAGACTGAAGGGTGCAAAATCTGGTGGATGAAACATAGGCTCCTGTCATGGACACATAGGGGCTGATTTACTAAGACTGAAGAGTGTAAAATCTGGTGGATGAAACATAGGTTCCTGTCATGGACACATAGGAGCTGATTTACTAAGACCAAAGAGTGCAAAATCTGGTGGATGAAACTTAGGCTGCTGTCATGGACACATAGGAGCTGATTTACTAAGACCAAAGAGTGCAAAATCTGGTGGATGAAACAAAGGCTCCTGTCATGGACACATAGGAGCTGATTTACTAAGACTGAAGAGTGTAAAATCTGGTGGATGAAACTTAGGCTCCTGTCATGGACACATAGGGGCTGATTTACTAAGACTGAAGAGTGCAAAATCTGGTGGATGAAATATAGGCTCCTGTCATGGACACATAGGGGCTGACTTACTAAGACTGAAGAGTGCAAAATCTGGTGCAGCTCTGCACAGAAACCAATCAGCTTCCAGGTTTTTTTATTGCCAACGCTTAAATGAACAAGCTGAGTTTTAGAAGATGATTGGCTACCATGCTCTGCTGCACCAAATTTTGCACTCTTCAGTTTTAGTTAATACCCCCCATAGTGATTGGTGGATAAATATCACTAGTCACAGCAAGCCCTGAGGACCTCCAGCTCCCTCATTAAATCCCTCATTGATCAGACAGGGAGTATCTTTAACTTGCAATCTACTAGCCTGGTGCAAAATTTGAAGCAATAATACGAAACAGGTTCAGAGTGGCACCGCAGAATATTACAAAACAGATCATGAAAGATGCAGAAACATGGACTCTTCGCAGAATGTCTCTGTGACTCCATCAGATTAACATATGGCTGTATATCACAGGGGTTGATTTACTAAAGGCACATAGACTGTGCACTTTGCAAAGTGCGGTTGCTTCAGAGCTTAGTAAACGAGGTAAAGGTTCACTTTGCAAAGAATACCCAATTACATGCAAGGAACCCCCCCCCCCCCAAAAAAAACTATATTTTTGCTTGCACATGATTGGATAATGCAAGTCAGCAGAGCTTTTGCTCATTTACTAAGCTCTGGAGCAACTGCTCTTGCAGAGTGCAGCTGCACTTACCAAAGTGCACAGGCTATTTGCCTTTAGTAAATCAACCACAAAGTCGCTATAAAACGCTATAACAACATGGGGAGATTTACTAAAACTGTTGCATTTAGAATCTGGTGAAGCTGTGCATGGTAGCCAATCAGCTTCTAACTTATTTACTTATTTCAGGTACTTCTATAGCGCCATCAATTTACGCAGTGCTTTACATACATATATTGTGCATTCACATCAGCCCCTAAACCCTCAAGGGGCGTACAATCTAAGGTTCTTAACTCACATTCATACATACACATACTAGGGCCAATTTAGACAGGAGCCAATTAACCTACCAGCATGTCTTTGGAGTGTGGGAGGAAACCCACGCAGTCAAAGGGAGAACATGCAAACTCCAGGCAGGTGGTGCCGTGGTTGGGATTTGAACCAGTGACCCTAGTACTGCCAGGCAGAAGTCCTAACCATTTAGCCACTGTGCTGCCCAGCTTGTTCAAATAAACTTTGGCAAAAAAACTGGAATCTGATTGGTTTCTATGCAGAGCTACACCAGATTTTGCACTCTCTAGTTTTAGTAATTAACCCCCAAAGAGTCTAGCTGAGAATCACTTTATAGCAAAAGAGTTCAGAACACAAACAGTTATTTGCAAGTATTCTCATAGACAGTATCCCTCTCACTAAAGTCCAGGGTAGCTCTGGTAAGGACAGCAGACAGCTGGAGGGATTCAAGGCCCACCCCACTAGAACTGGTGTACTCTAGCAGCAATCGGAGAAGGACTCCCTATAGTAGCTAGGTGTTTTGGAGCAGCTGAGTGATATTAGGCTGCTGCATGGCTGCCTGCACACCAGTTCTGACAGTGGAGGGCCTCTCACCTGGTTGAAGATTGCTTGCCCAGCTATTTCTGCCACATCACATGTGGTCTCTCTAAGGGAGGGAAGCAGAGAAACATTTCTTTGCTGGATATGTCCAAGAACTGAAGAGTTGTGAGGGAAGGAGTTAAAGGACCTACATCTGTATCTGAGCATTGTGAATCATTGAAGGTACTCTGCTACAGTTGTAATACAATAACTTCTACACTTTCCAAATCTTAGATTCAGAATAAGTATGCAAATCAGTTGTTATAGTTTCACTCTGATTTCACTTACTGCATGATTGTTCCAGTCAGACAACTAACAATTTCAGAAGGTGGTTAACAGGGTTTTTCTACTTTTGTTCTTGGTGTTTTGTTTCATCTTCTAAAAGATAAGTTCAGCTTTAATAACGTGTTACATGTTACATCATTTCCCCGCACCTACTGTCACATTTATAAAAACGGCACGATTGTGTGGGGCTCTGCCTGCACATCCGCGCTATATATTCTTGGCAATCTGTGAATGAAAAAAACTACATGTCCCACCTGCCACCACAGCTAATGGACTTGTAATTTCAATGAATTTTGAACTCACTGATCAGTTTGCCCATAGAATAGCCATTCTTCCTCTAGCTTCGTAACAGAAAGTTTATACAGAGGTATGGGCACAAAGCTGGAGGAAGAGGAGCCTGACATTGCATCCATGATCTGCTTTTAAGGGTCCTGTAAAAAAATAAAAATAAATGCACATTATTTTAAAATCATGGGCATTTATTATTATTTTTTTAAGGTGAACTTAGCCTTTAAAGTTGTAAATCTGTACACACTCCTGCTGTTTTATTTCCACTGCATGAACAGAGAACTGTCCTGTAATGATCGGGTAGTGTTGAAGAGAACTATACGCAGTCCTTTTTGTGGGACTAGTCTTATTAGTGAACACCACACAATATGATTGTAGCAAGTTATTGAAGACTGATCACCATCATCTCTGATCAGACCTTGTTTACTGTGGCAAAATAAACAAATGAAGCCCCTGCTACCATCTCCCCGTTGGCCTGCTATGAAACCGATCGAACTAAAGGTCTGCGTTAGCAGATTTTTAATCAAGGCACAGCATAAAATTATGCTCTTGAGGGCAAATGCTACTTTCTAAAATCAGTGTGATACAAATGAGTTACCGGTCAGGGAGAGGTTAATCTGCTGCTACGAAGCGATATAAAAAACCACTAGTGTAGTTTAGCTGAAAAGTTGCCCAGTTGCCTGAACGACTTTACAAACTAAGCTAGGAAGATTTAAAACATGTTGTGATAAAACAATGGAGGCTGTCGTTGCTGACCTCACCTTCCGAGAATGGCAATTGGCAGGGTGTCATGCTGCTGCTTTGGCTTTAGTACGGTCTGAGTCACTGACCTGGCATAAGCATATAGATAAGGAGTTCTGACTTTCTTTTGCTGCATTCTTGTTCTGGGTCTGTGATTCAAAAATATTAAAGTCAAACGGAGTCAGAAACCTAGAATAATGGGAAGTATGGTAATGGCAAGCTGCTTATTTATAACTTGTATGGTCTGTAGAGTAAACCCATACTTTTTCCATGCAGGGCAAAGCAACAGTTTCAGTTTAACTGCCTCCATATGTCCAGTATCATTTACCAAACTTTTCTTCTCTCCTGCAGCTCCATTCAACATCAGGAGACAAAGGAAATACCAGGTAGTGATTGGCCAGCGCTGTCACACAGGGAGTCTACAGCCCTGTCTAAGCAGCAACTCCAGAGGCTTGTAACCTTCAGATGGTTTTCCCTTCATTCCAGGTGGCTTAATGAAGGAAAGAAGGCAAGTATAAGCTGCTTCAGAGGACTATTTTAATGTGACCCTGTTGCTTTGCCCTGTATGACCAACAGAAAGGTCCACATTAGGGATATTGCCATTAATGACTCACTCTGGTTCTGCTTTGGCAGATTTGGTCAATGATGAGAAATTATATTTTTTATATGATATAATTAAAAGGGCATTGATTTAATAAAGGTATTATATGTTGTTATTCTTATAGAAATTGTTATATCTCGCCTTGACTATTGTAACTCCCTCCTCATTGGCCTACCTCATTGCAGGCTATCCCCTCTTCAGTCTATCATGAATGCTGCTGTCAGAATCATCCACCTTACTAACCGTTCTGTATCTGCCACCCCTCTCTGCCAATCCCTCCACTGGCTTCCCATTGCCCAACGGATAAAATTCAAAACACTAACAATAACGTAAAAAAGTCATTTATAACTCTGCCCCAAATTACATCACCGATCTTGTCTCTAAATATCACCCAAACCATACTCTCCGCTCCTCGCAAGTCCTCCTACTCTCTAGCTCCTCCCATGCTCATCTCCAGGACTTATCCAGAGCTTACCCTATCCTCTGGAATTCTCTACCCCAATTTATCAGACTATCGCCTACTCTGCTCACTTTTAGGCGATCTCTGAAAATCTATCTCTTCAGGGAAGTCTATCCTGCCCTCAGCTAATACTGGAATCTTCTACTCTTCCAACCAGTCCATCCCCCACAGTTACTAACTTTTGTTCCACTAGCCCCTCCTTCCTAGATTGTAAGCTCCAAGGAGCAGGGCCCTCAAATCCCTCTTGTATTGAACTGTATTGTCTCCCGTTATATTGTAAAGCGCTGAGCAAACTGTTGGCACTATACAAATCCTGTATAATAATAATAATAATAATAATAATAAAAAAGGATTCATTGAATCTGTTTCAGATAGAATGTTTTTTTTAATTCAAATTTTCCCAAATCCGACTGGATGTTGGGTGTAATTATAGGCTAAGATAAAAATGTATCCTTTGGAAAGTCAGCCTGGGTGTACAAAATGTGTGTTTCACAAGCCAAGTAAAGTTAGTACCCCTAAAAGACTGTATGATTCAGACCCAAGAGTTTTGTCAAGCCAGGAGCATTAGGCAACAGTTAAAGTCCACCCAAATTGAGCTGACTTGGAGAGCTTTCCTTTCATAAAAACAGTTGTTTATAGAACTACTGAATGTTGCTCTCTTTAAATTACTACATTTGCTGTTAGTGACTCACTCTGGTTCTGCTTTAGAAGATTTGGTCAATGATGAGAAATCTTTTCTATATGATGTAATTTAAAGGGCATTGATTTAATAAAGGATTAATTTAATCAGTTTCACATAGAATGGGTTTTTTTATTCATATTTTCCTGAACCCGACTGGATGTTGGGTGTAATTACAGGCTAAGATAAAAATGTATCCTTTGAAAAATCAACCTGGGTGTACAAAATGTGTGTTTCACGTGCCAATTAAAGTAAGTAAAAATGTACCCCTAAAAGGCTGTATGATTCAGACCCAAGAGTTTTGTCAAGCCAGGGGCTGTAGGCAACAGTTAAAGTCCACCCAAGCTGAGTTGACTTGGCTTGAGCTTTCCTTTCATAAAAACAGTTGTTTGTAGAACTATTGAATGTTGCTGTCTTTAAATCTCATTTACAGTGTCCTCTAAAATATAAGCAACAGAATGGAAAGAGAAACACCAGACTTAAAGAGGAATTACACTCCTACATTCCTGTTTTTTCTTTTAATCCCTCTTACCTGGTATCCAGGGTTGCCCTCAGTTCACCTACTCATCTGTCCTGAAGATCCACAATTGTTCTGTTGAGATCCACTGCACCGCTGTCCCATACTTCTGGGTGCCTCTTCCTGGTTCAGGTAGCCTAGCCCAGACCAGGCCCACCTTCCTCTATTTGCTATGAATGGAAAGTGAAGCATCCTGATATATGTGGTGTACACATCTCAGGAGGCTTCAGAGGGGTGGAGACATCATTCTCACTTAGGCAAAAATAGCACCAGGGGGTGGTATAAACAAAAGAATAAAAAAAAGGTAAAGAAAGGAAAAAAATATTCAGTTTTAGATAGTGGAGGGGAAAAAAGAGAGCAATGATGCTCAGTGCATCCAGTAGGTGAAGGTCTGCTTTGAGAAAGTGCTGTATTATCATATACCCACACACACCTATTCCCATGTGCATATATAAATTGAAATGTTGCAAAGAAAGTTTTAAAAACCCGTGCTAATAACTTACATCACCATGAGCCTGAACTGCACATGATGGATCCATGGATACATTGACAAGCTGGAACTTCACGTGGTCCACTGCCACCTATCCTGTCCAAGGTACGAAGTATTGTGTGTTTAGAGATTCCTTCCACGCATCAATAAGAAGAGAGGTTATCTGAACGGATGTGGACTTCTTTGGACTTCATTTTAGCCCAAGGCTTGCTTGAACTTTTTTGTAAAAAAGTGTGTTTGAAAAACCGGTGAGCAAATACTGTGCGACATAAAAAATTGCATAACCCACCATTTTATTCTCTAGGACCTCTGCTTAAAAATATATTATTTGTGGGGGTTCTAAGTAATTTTCAAGAAAACAAATGCTGATTTTTTCATGGAAACCAAAAGTGTCAGAAAAGTCCTGGACTTAAAGTGGTTAAATGGGTTAATGGGCAGCTATATCTAATTTATGGTATAATGTATACATTTACAATTTTGCTGTTTGAAAATTTTTATTTTGCATGATGTATGCTTTATATCTGTGCTTCTACAGTATAGTCTCTCTCCCTCTACTGGTTCTCTCTCTCTCTCTGTCTCTCTCTCCACCATGCTGGTCTTCTAAGATGGAACTATGAGATTTAAATATGAGCTGCAGGCACACAGTTAAGTGCACAGATGAGTTACATATAAGGGAGTTGTTTTACCTGCCAAATGATATGTATCTCTGTCCATCCAGTCCTGAGATTTACACAGCTATGCCACACAACACAGTCCTGTCTGGCACAGCAGAAGATCTGTTTTTTAAAGCCGCAGTTAGAGTGGATGTAAAGCCCACACCTTTTTTTACATTTGGATAGATTAGGGAATGGTTAAGACCTCTGTGAAGTGTTGGGGAGATTTCCCTTCAATTCCTGCCCTAGAAACAAACAGGAAGTAAGAAATGATCTCCCCAAAGTGAAGAGATTAAAAATGTTGTCTTTTCCATTACTTTCTTTACTGGAATAAATAGTGAGGGTGAATCTCTCCAAAAATGACATAGATAGGAGTAAAAAGCTGACAGAGGTTTTAGTCACCACTCTATTTAAATCTAAAATTTAAATTTGGATTTAGATATATTTTATTTTTTATTTTAGATATATTTTATTTAGCTACATTTGGATTTATATATATTGTAAGAAACACTTACAGGCCACATTCCTTTTTAGCATACTAGCACTGCAGTACAACTGGTTGCTTCTTTTTTGCTGGTTTTCCTTTCTCCTGGGGTTGGATTTACTTAAGAAAATCTAGCTGTTCACTTTGCAAGGGAAAAGTGAAAGAGATGAGGTTCTGCTGATTTCCATCATCCAATCATGTGCATTCAAAAATGCTGTTTTTTTAAATTGTACTTGCACATGACTGGGTATTCTTTGCAAATTTCATGTTATTAAAGTGTAGCTCCACCCAAAAGGAGAAATTCTGCTTTAAGGCTTTGGCCCCTGCTCCCCATTAACGATTGGCACCCTTGTGGAGTGAAGGGGGAGTGGGTACTCGTATTTGACAGGTACACATTCACACTTCTGCTGTGATCGCATAGGCAATCAAACATATCTGTAGTCGTCTGGGACACGTGACAGGTCCCAGAAGACTATGGGGCCATTCACAAAGTGCAGTGCTGCAAGCTGTCACAGCCTGGTGCCCACACTGAAGATGCCGGCACCAGGTAGAGAGGATAACCAGTGAACTCTGAGGACACCGCGGGAGTCTGTATTTTAAAAGTCGGCAGCTACAATTTCTACAATTTTTTTTTCTTTGACTGAAGCTCCACTTTTATATTATTATTATTATTGTTATTATTATTAATATTACACAGGATTTATAAAACGCCAACAGTTTGCGCAGTGCTTTACAACATGAGGGTAGACAACACAGTTACAATACAATTCAGTACAGGAGGAATCAAAGGGCCCTGCTTGTTAGAGCTCTGGAGAAAATCCCCTTGCAAAGTAAACAGCCTATTTAATCTGAACTCTGATGTACAGAGGATTGCAATAGGTCAAAATCAGATTCTTAGGCTTTCTTTATGCTAGCGGTGCTCTCTGAAGAGCTATCCACGTTCAGATCGCTCTTCAAAGAGCATTTCACAGGCATTGAGGAGGTGTCACCTTTTCACTGCCTTCTTTAACCCCTTGAGCTCCTCCATGCATATGACTGTGGGGCATCCCTATTCTGTAGAATGTGTAGAATAATAATACATCATTAAATGATTTCTTAAATGCAGTCAGGATTAGGCCTCCTTTACACTAACAGTTGGGGGGAGGTGTGTGTTTTAAAACCATGTGGTTGATCTGCAGTTTTACCACCCCCTAATACTGCAAAGGCAGCAGCCAGGAGTGTATACATGCTACAGCAAAAATGACTGCCCAGTAAATGCAACAATGGGGATAATTTTTGCCATGGCATGTGTACACTCCTCGCTTCTGCCTTTGCGGTATAACGGGAGATGGTTGGGGGATGGTACAACCGAGTATCGACCACATGGTTTTAACGCCTCCACCACCCAACCGATAGTGTAAACGAGGCGGAACACTGCATGTATTTAAGAAATAATTTAATGATGTATTATTGAATACAGAGCTTGATTGATGTTTGTCTTTCATTCTTTGCCAGGTGACAAACCTTCTACATGTAGCTACTTCCCCAGCCCCCCTTATACTTAACTGAGCCCGATCTTGATCCCTAGTGAAGTGCATGAGAGCAGAGGCTCTCCTGGCTATCTCTCCTCCCATTGGCTCCAACTGCTGAGAAGGGGGCAGGGCCAAGTCTGTTTCTCTGTGTCTATGGGCACACAGAGCTGGCTCGGGAGTAAGCCCGCACAAGCGCCCCAAAGCAAGCAGCTTGCTAGGGGGACACTCAGCAGGGAGGAGGAGCCCAGAGCACCGGTGGAGGACCCCAGAGGAGGAGGATTGGGGCTGCTCTGTGCAAAACTACTGCACGGAGCAGGTAAGTATGACGTTTAATATAAAAAAAAATTAATCCCACATTCAAATATTTGAATGCGGGTAAGTTTATTTACAACATCCTACCTGTTCACTCACGTATAGGAAGGTTTCGCGGTTCTAACAGTTTTACTTATTGGGTTGTGCTTTAATTCACTGTCCCATCTTTATGCTTGGATGAGGCAGTTTTAGATTCATTTGTAAAATACAAATCAACTGACTATATAGAGATATTAGAGGGAAGACAAATGTGTAAAAACAAATGCTCACTGCCGGATAGACAAACACAGCCATCCGCGTTCATGAAATGTGACTTACGAGAAAAACATAATTCCCATTTATATACAGCTTGTTTCACTCTTATTATGGCTTATCAGTGAATGGTTTCTGAATGGCACTTAACATGCTGAGGAGGAGGCAGCCCCACCGAAAAACATTAGGACAAGTTTTACATTTATTCTAATCAGCCACCCCTCCTTTTTTTTTAAACCAAACATCTCTTCTGCTGAAGAGCAGCTCAGCTGACTCGTAGATTTGTCAGTTTAATAGATTGACAGGCTGAGTGCGTGTGAAAAGGATGACAATGACAGTGCTATAATTCTATGTAATAAATGTATTGAAGAATAAAAAATGTTTCAGTGAAAACATTGGTTGCCTGTTAATTTATTGAAACAATTTATACGTCTTCATCTACTTCCTTGTAATAACTTACAGATAAGGTCATCTGTTCATTAGAGGAACTAAGAAACACAACGTTTTTATTTTACAAAATAAAAAATTAACTTTTGTTAGCTATTAGGGCAGTTTATTAACGAACAAATGCAGACAGCAGTAATGATATGTCTCATTCAATACTCAAAAGAGACTGAAATGATGAAGCCTAATAATATATAGTAGAGAAAAGAAAAATGGAGCAAAGGAGGAGCCCCCCACAGCTATTTCCTCCTGTACCACTATTCCCTCCCTCCTAGATTGTAAGCTCCAAGGAGCAGGGCCCTCGAACCCCTCGTGTATTGAATCATATTGTTACTGTACTGTCTCCCATTATAATGTTATAATGTACAGCGCTGAGCAAACTGTTGGCGCTATATAAATCCTGTATAATAATAATAACAATAATGATAATAATAAAGCTGTTGTCCGTACTGACCAATCATATTTCTTATTTTTTATTCTTGGAGTATATAATAAAACCATACTGGACTTCAAGATATAGCAGCTTCCCTTCATCTCATTTTCCTTTCTCCAGTATAAATAAGATCCAGTGTCCTTACCAATGTATTTGGACTCTTTGTTTTAGGTTTCTATACCTCCAAATCAGCCCACAAACCTAACCATTAAAGTGGTTGACATGATATATGAACAAAGTATATCCTATGGTGTGTACTGGTCTCAATCTAGAGCAAGCGTCTTTTCTCTCTGCTTCCTTGTTCCTCATCAGTATGAATTACTTCTGACAAGTTTTCCTGACAGAAAGAGAAAAAAAGTGACGGGGAGGAAGCTTCAGCACACAGCCTGAACTCTGTTCCTGTGTGCTGTGTGTGTGTGTGTGGGGGGGGGGGGGGGGTCCCCCTTCCCTCCAATCAGCTGTCAGAGCTCTCCTCACTGAGCTCTTCAGTGTGTAATTTCAGCTCTCTTTTTTTTTGATGGCTCAGACAAGATGTATAAATTCTCGAATGGATGTAGAGAAGAGAATACTGTAGATAAACAGGTACAACTTATAAAGGAGGATTTATTTCATATCTGTGTATCACCTGGGGCCAATCCCTTCACTGGGTATATGGAAGGGTTTACAACCACTTTAAAGTGTTACTGAACCCAGCATTCACTATATCTGGTCTCCCACAGTACACAGAACATGGAAATGCAATTATTTTAGTACATATAAACTGCTAAATACCTGTTCTCATCAGCAGTTAGAGCAGTTTTTTTTACTTCTTTCAGTGTTCAGCAGAGCACTGGTTAAAGCTTGTGGGAGGAGTTTTCTTTAGGAGGATGCAGAACCCCTGATATCTGTCTGGACATTGCTGATTGGCCCTGTGCTGATCACATGCACTCTCCCAAGAAAAAGAAAAACCTCTATAGCAATACACACTAAACTGAGCATGTGCAGAGTGTCTCCACATGATATGTTTTATTAGGAGATAAGAGGGAGACACTGGAAGAAGGGGAGGATCAGAGAAGTCAGGATCAAACAGCTTTGTTTACACAATGTAAAGGATTACCCCCTTAGGTTCCACAGTGAGTATAACAAACATACTTTACTGCATATACAGACTGATTTTACTGTTGTGGGTTTAGTAACACTTTAACAGGCATATTTCTTCTCAATATTGATGAGTTATCTGTCAGTAGTTTCAGCAGTTCCAATAATTCCAAATCAGAATTTGATTTTTATTCACATTTCATTCATCTTTTATTTTTATTGAGTGTATGGCAAAGTGGTTGCTTCCCTTTCTATGAGGCAAAATGAATGAGCATGCTGGCAGAGGTCTGTAATGTGTCATGTATGTTTCTTGCTTTTGTGGGCTTCTGTGCTTGATTGTTAAAGTGACATTAAAAGGCACCTTTATTCTTCAAATATCATTTATACACATTCACTACCTAATTGCCCTGTTATCTATTTTTCATTGAACTATTTCATACTGTGTTTTTTGCCTTCTTGTAATGTCCTCTGTGGGTTCTCAAACCTCTCCTTTTCCCACTCATTTCCATTTGTTTGGACCAAGAAGTACACATTAGTTGTGGTTATGTGTACTGCTCTATGCACTCTACAATTCCCATAGCCCATAGTCTCTGACAGGGGCAGACTGACAACTCATGGGGAAATAGGGGATCATGGGACCCCTGTGTCCTTGCCCACACTCAAACCACACCCAAAAAAGCCTATGAAAGGTACCAGGGGCATCTCATGGGGCCCCCTACTGCCCTGGGCCCTCGGGCAGTGCCCGAATGGTCAGTCTGCCACTGGTCTCTGGTCAATCTCAGAAGCAAGCAAGAGTAGGGTGGCTACATTCCTACATCCAGTGGGATCGTGGAGACTAAATGTAGCCACCCTCTAACAGATCACAGCAGCATCAGCAAAAAAAGGGAATATGGAGATTTGGAGGAGATTTACAGCAAAAGAATGTACTTTTTGAGTTAAGAATATTTTACTTGAATAAGTTTTTTAATTAGAATTTGGTGTCACTTAAACCCTATCCTCAATCATTACAGATGATTATTTGATCAGCCTCCACACTAGGGAAAAGCAATCCAAGTTTGTACGGCTAACCAAAAAATTGTAGAGAAAAAATACGACTGGTAATGCACTCCATTGTTCTTTCTTTGCTGAAAAGTATCATTCTAAAGTTATTTCTAATGAATTCTGTTATTCTGATAACAACGCCTCTAACTTTTCCACCCTTGCCATATTTGCTTTAATAATAAATATGGTGGTACTGAAATGATATCACAGGGACCCCAGGGAAGCCGCTCTCCACAGTTTCCTACGTCCTAAAAGTGATCATGTTCCTAGGATCCTCCTCATTTCTTAGCTAGAGAATTTCCTCCTTTAAAAGGCACCTGGAATAAAGCAGAAACCAGATTCAGAACGTAATTAGGAGACAGTGAATACTGTAACCTTTTGTTCTGTATCTGTGTTTTATTAGAATTCTCTTTATCTGCATATATGGTGAACTGATCAGTTGTCCAAGGGGCCCCAAAAAACCAATACATGAGGGAAAGAGTGGCCACCTACCTGCCCATTGATGCTTTGAGAGGGAGTTGTCCTTTTATGTGACTTCTCCCAAACCTCTCTTCCTCTATTCCCAGTTCTGAAGGGCATGCAATCCATGCGACTGGTCTGTAATATCATAAACAGTGGGGGTTGTGGTCACATATATAACTATAGGGTTATAGGTTATAAAGGCTACATGCTTCCTCATCTCTCTTTATAGCCACCTTCTCTGATATGTCATATGTTTAGAAGCTTCTTAAAGGTAGCAAAGCTAACAGCGATGAGCAGAGCGTACCCAGGTTCAGTTCAAGGTGTGTTCACCAAACAGCTCACAAGTTCCAAATGTTAATCTGCACCCCATTGAACTCAATGGGAGCCAAATCCTTAAAATCAATTTTTGGAATAATAGGAAAGAAGGAGCGCCTGATTTCCAGAAGAATGCAAGTTTATTAGAAGAGGCATTTATTGAAAATAGCAACAAGTACATCAAGCCAACGGAGAAAGGAATCTCCCTTCTTCTGGGCTATTGTATAAAAAATATACAGAAAACAAATATATGAAAAAAACGAGAGCATAGTACTGAATATGTCAATATATCACCATCAAAATACCCAAATACCACCCAACCCGTACTCTTCGCTCCTCACAAGACCTCCTACTTTCTAGCTCCCTGGTCTCCTCCTCCCATGCCCGACTGCAGGACTTCTCCAGGACTTCCCCCATCTGCTGGAACTCTCTACCTCAATCCATCAGACTATCACCTACCCTCCTCACCTTCAGGCGCACCCTGAAAACCCATCTCTTCAGGGAAGCCTACCCCACCCTCACCTAACAGCCGATCTCCTCCACTCCTCCTACCACTCCATCCCCCACAGCCATTTCCTCCTGTACCACTATCCCCTCCCTCCTAGATTGTAAGCTCCAAGGAGCAGGGCCCTCGAAACCCCTCGTGTATTGTATTGTTACTGTATTGTCTCATGTACTGTCCCCCACTATAATGTACAGCGCTGAGCAAACCTTTTGCCGCTTTATAAATAATGTATAATAATAATAATCAAAATAATCACAATAGAAATAATATCAATATTATTAATGATACCAGCAAAAAAAATCTGCATTAGAAATGTTTATAAACTGAGGCAAAATTCAAAAAAAAGAATTGTGTATAAATAATCATGATAATATTAATATTATTATTATTAATAATAATACAATAATAATAGTAATCATTGGGCCAATAGACTCTGCAATGGAAATGTGTGTAGATTGCTCTAATAGGTCAGTTCTTCAGGGGTATATACTGTAGGTGTGTATGTGGTTCTGTGACATATACCTGTCTGTATTCTAATTTAAGGACTGTATACCAATTTAATTTAAAATCAATGCTAACCATTTCCAAGGCTAATAGGCAAGAGATTGTCAAACAAATGGCATGGAGGGGGGGCTTTTTGAAATACCTTTTTTGCAAGGGGCAGCAATTTTAATGATGTTTAAAATAAAACATAAAAAAATTCCTTTAAAAACAATTCATGGGGGGTGCCTTACACCTGCCTGTGAAGTGGCACACCTGTATGATGTATACAATGCACTACAGCAAAAGAGACATTTGTAAAGATAAAGACTGGTAAATTACATTTTCTTGTCAACTTGGCTTTGTTTTTAAATGGCATGGAGATCCACCCCATCCCAAATTCATACCATAATCCTCATCCTTAAAAAGAGTCTGTTATGGGTTTTAAAAAAAGCACTATTGTGCCCCCCGCCCAAAAAAAAAATTCATGCAAGTCCCTCCAAGTCTAGTTGTCTCTGAACTTCCCGTGCTTCATTAGTTAACAGCTTTGGATCAGCAGAACAGCAGTACAGATGGCCCAATGGAGACACACCACCTTCTCCCTCCTCCTCCTTCATTGAGAAAAGTTTTATCATTGATTACACTGCTTGTAACATGATCTGAGAATGATGGAGAGAATCATGTGACTGATCAGACTCTTCCCCATTCTCAAGTAATGTTACTAGCAATGTAATGAAATTTTCTCAATGGAGGAACCCATATGAAAGAAAAATATATTTGAAATGTATTTTAAAAATATTATTTTCAAATATATTAACATATATTTGAAATACTACAATTTTGGCCATATTCAATATATTAAAAAAAAAAAAAAAAAAAAATATATATATATATATATATATATATATACACTGTATGTTGAAATGCGTTTTTATTACAAAATATATGAAAAATAAAGTATATTTTAAAAAATACATGTCAAATATACTGTATGTCTTTAAAAATACAAATCTACTTTTTTGGAATGCATTTACAAATATAGGTAAAAATATATGTTAAAATGACTTTTTATATGTTAAAACAAATCTGAAGAATATATTTAAAAATATATATATTTTTAAAAATATTTTTTATATATTTTGTAATACATAAAAAATGCATTTCAACATGCAATATATATATATATTAAACTATATTTTGAAATATATTGAATATGGCCAAAAAAGTAGTATTTCAAATATATTTTTCTTCCATGTGGGAAAGAAGGAGGGGTGGTGTCCCCATCAGATCTTCTGTACCACTGTTGTGCCTGAAGACCTGAAGCTTTTAACCACTGCAGTTCTGGATGTTCAGAGACAAGAAGAGGACAGGAATCCCTGCAATGAAGATTTCTTTTGTATCCAGTTGTCTTCACAAAATGGGACATACTTCATCACAGGTGACTAAAGCTGTAGGGATCTAAACTTTAGCTTTAATTAAAAATCCAAAGGAAACATCAACAGATGATAAAATGGCATCTAAAATATGGATTCTATGGTACATTTGGTCACCAACTGATTGGAATATAAGAAGTACCAGAAAACTATCTTTTAAAACCATAGGATTGTCTGTAGAAATCAGGGAGCACTAGCAACTATGCACATTAGAGATGATTTAAAAAATGTGGAGTCCATGCTGTCCATAACTACCAATCTATATCCAGCTGTTCTGCCTCTAAAAAATCATCTAATTGGTATGTATGCAACACACTTTCCTCCAGTTTTTTTTCAAACGTGCCCTTCTAGCCTACAGTTAAAGCTGTCAACAACACTACAGCCTGAGTCTCTGTTTTCTTCTGCCTTTCATGTCCTACGGTGAACCCATTAAATTATCCTAACAGAAAAGATTTTTCTAAATGTTTTTTTTTTGTCTGGAACATAACTGTAACTGTGAATTTCTTCATCTGAGCGCAGAAAATTTTTAAAGCTGAACTCCAGACAAACAAATATATGTAGAGTTGGAATATACACATGAAATACCAAAGAATTTATAATACTGTCCAGCTTGTAGGTAGGTGTTGGACTGCAGTATATTCACTGACCTGAAGGTGGCACTGTGAAATTTCATCAGGCTGACAAGAGACCATTGAGGACTAATTTGTCCTCTGCTATGAACTCCAGGCAACCAATTTGGGGAGGAAAGGCATGTCTTATTGGATGCCAAAATGCTGTGAGAATTGAGTGGTCATCTTGACATAGAAGTCCTTAAATAGGAGTTTCTGTATCATTCTGTGTACCTGCAGTGTGGGAGTAAGACCGGGTCAGAGCACTTGCTGGATAGGCAAACAGTAGGAGTAGCAATAGGGAGATATATCTGTCCATGAGGGAAATAATAGGTTTTCCATTACAGTGTGTCTCCTCTGTCACTTTCTTCAGTCTCCTATTGGCAGCAGGATATCTGCAGAGATTTTTGGGTATCGCTTGATGCAGTAACATTATGACCCCTCCAAGGGAAGTGCTCATCTGGCATTCTGTGATCTGTAAGTGTGTATCATAACACTTCTGGGGAATTGCCTTGCTCATAAACATTGCCTTCTCTGCCAGAAAAACTGAATGGTCCACAACAAATGTAGTACCATTGCCATAACTGCCTTAATTGTGCCTATTCAGTTTCTACAATATAAGCCAGGGGTCTCTAAACGTTGCACACAAAGGGCCAGTTTAGTGCCCTGCATAATTTGGGGGGGGCAGACTGTGACCAGTGGGATTAGAAAATAGTGTTAGAAAGAAGAATAGCGGCCCTTCTTTGGTGTCAGAGAAAGAATAGTGCCTCATTGTTGGGGTCATGGGAAGGAGTAGTGCTCCATTGTTGGTGTCAGTGGGAGGAATAGTGCCCCATTGTTGGTGTCAGTGGGAGGAATAGTGCCCCATTGTTAGTGTCAGTGGGAAGAATAGTCCCTCATCATTGGTGTTAGGGGAAAAATAGTGCCTCATCTTTGCTGTTAGTGGGAGGAATAGTTCCTTTTCCTTGGGGTTAGTTGGAAGAATAGTGCTCCTGTCATTGGTGTCAATAGGAGGGATAGTGCCTCATCATTAATGTCAGTGGGAGAAATTGTCCATCATCATTGGAATAGTGCCCCATCTTTGGTGTCAGTGGAAAGAATAGTACTTCATCATTGGTTTCAGTGGGATGAATAGTGCCCCATCTTTGGTGTCAGTGGAAGGAATAGTGCCCCATCATTTGTGTCTGTGGGAAGAATAGTGTTCCATCTTTGGTGTCAGTGGAAAGAATAGTACTTCATCATTGGTTTCAGTGGGAGGAATAGTGCCCCATCTTTGGTGTCAGTGGAAGGAATAGTGCCCCATCTTTTGTGTCTGTGTGAAGAATAGTGTTCCATCTTTGGTGTCAGTGGAAGGAATAGTGCCCCATCTTTTGTGTCTGTGTGAAGAATAGTGTTCCATCTTTGGTGTCAGTGGAAGGAATAGTGCCCCATCTTTTGTGTCTGTGGGAAGAGTGTTTCATTATTTATATTGATGGGAGAAACAATGCCTGATTATTGGAGGCAGTGGAAGGGATAGTGCCTCATTTTTTATTTATTACAAGTACTTATATAGTGCTGTCAATCTAATGCAGTGCTTCACATATACAGTATATTGCACATCTGTCCCAGCCCTCGAGGAGCTTATGATCTAAGGTCCCTAACTCACATTTATAAATTTTAGGGCCAATTTAGACAGTAGCCAATTAGCTGACCAGCATGTCTTTAGAGTGTGGGAGGAAACCTACACAGGCACAGGGAGAACATGCAAACGTCTGGCAGATAGGGTCGTGGTTGGGATTCGAACCAGTGATCCTAGTGCTGCTAGCTAGAAGTACTAACCACTTAGCCACCGTGCTGCCACATCATTGATTGGTGCATTGTATCAGTGGAAGGAATGGTGCCCTAAGGGCCGGATAAAGGCAAGCACAGGGCCGCATCCGGCCCCGCAGTTTGGAGACCACTGATCACCATGTGGTGATTCCTCCCAATCTTTGGATACACTGATTAAACCCTGTCTACAAGATACTTTTGTGTCAGCTGTGGCATGTGACGTCACCATGTTCTGGAGGTATGGCGGCCATTTTCTTGGTTGGAAACTTTGTTTAATGTTGGTAACCATCCATGACAATGTACGAGTAACTTGTAATAAATTGGTATTTTAATTTTAAATTAGTACACTATGAGTGGTCTTCTTTTCATATTCCTCATCTAAACACTGGATGGGAGTCTTTTTTAAGGCCTGTAGTGATCTTTTGAGAGGAAGATTGAAATTTTCTTGGGGAAGATTGCCAGCTTCATCATCTGCATTATTCATGCCTCATTTTGGGCTGCGTTTATTGACCAGTGTGTTTTGGTCAGAACTTCCGGTAGGAGGCTTAACCATTCGGGTGCTTTGGTGATGGTGGATCGTGTGAACTCCGCTTTGGACACTTCGGCGTGTGACGTCACCACGTTCTGGAGGTACGGCGGCCATTTTCTTGGTTGGAAACTTTGTTTAATGCTGGTAACCATCCATGACAATGTACGAGTAACTTGTAATAAATTGGTATTTTAATTTTAAATTAGTACACTATGAGTGGTCTTCTTTTCATATTCCTCATCTAAACACTGGATGGGAGTAAATTTTAAGGCCTGTAGAAATCTTTTGAGAGGAAAATTTTAATTTTATTGGGGAAGATTGCCAGCTTCATCATCTGCATTATTCATGCCTCATTTTGGGCTGCGTTTATTGACCGGTGTGTTTCGGTCAGAACTTCCGGTAGGAGGCTTAACCATTCGGGTGCTTTGGTGATGGTGGATCGTGTGAACTCCGCTTTGGACTTTAATATGATTTTTTTGATTATTTGGACTTTATCATTATTTAATTTGATTTTGATTAGTCTGCAATTGCAATTTTTGTATTATATAATAATACACCTATACCTGACAGCATTGCCAGTAGGGTGACACCACTTGGAGTTAAAGGATCAGCTCACTTTAGAATTAAATCTTTGCAGCCCCATTCCCTGGACCTGCAGATTATTCTAAACTCCCCCCACATTTTGTCCAAAGATAGAAGCCTTCTACAGCGCTGACATTTTTGGTGCAGAATTCTTTTTCTATGTGGCTTGTATTTGTGTAGTAAATTCCAGTATGAATGGGGCCTTGCACAAGGTAAAGGTACAGACTACTCAAGTCTATGGGAAACTATCGTGCAGGCAAGGGCAGTGGCAGCAAGCTGCCTGCACCAAATTGTAAACCCCGCGGGAGGCTCCTGCCTTTAGAAAACAGTAAGCAGGGAGTGGGTGGGAGGTTAGCTTAGAATAGACTACTGCAGTGGTGGGCAACCTTTTTTTTCAACTGAGCCAAATCTTGCCAAAACCACGATTGAAATTTATTTTGAGAGCCACATTTTTAAAACTGAAAATACATAGGATGGTACACTGTTTTTAGTTTCAATAAGTTTTTATAGTAATTCATCCCCCATAGTAATTCATCCCCCATATAGTAATTCATCCCCCATATAGTAATTCATCCCCCATATAGTAATTCATCCCCCATAGTAATTTATCCCCCATAGTAATTCATCCCTCATATAGTAATTCATCCCCCATAGTAATTCATCCCCCATATAGTAATTCATCCCCCCCATAGTAATTCATCCCCCATAGTAATTCATCCCCTATATAGTAATTCATCCCCCATAGTAATTCATTCCTCATATAGTAATTCATCCCCCATAGTAATTCATCCCCCCTATAGTAATTCATCCCCCCTATAGTAATTCATCCCCCCTATAGTAATTCATCCCCCCTATAGTAATTCATCCCCCCTATAGTAATTCATCCCCCATAGTAATTCATCCCCCATATAGTAATTCATCCCCCATAGTAATTCATCCCCCATATAGTAATTCATCCCCCATAGTAATTCATCCCCCATAGTAATTCATCCCCCACATAGTAATTCATCCCCCCTATAGTAATTCATCCCCCATAGTAATTCATCCCCCCTATAGTAATTCATCCCCCATAGTAATTCATCCCCCCTATAGTAATTCATCCCCCCTATAGTAATTCATCCCCCATATTAATTCATCCCTCATATAGTAGTAGTAAGTAGCAAGTAGTAAGCCAAGTCCCCCTGTGTCAATTCACTTACCTTTGCTCCGCGCGTTCCTCTCGCCATGTTCCCGCGCCGTTCCGGTCTTCAGGGCGGACTGTGAGAGGAGCCTAGCTCCTCTCACGTTCGTCACGCTGCCCCGCCTACACACATCCTGACAGCCAATTACTGGCTATCAGGATGTGAGTGGCAGCGAGACTGGCCAATCATTGCATTTGAGCGCGCTGCCCTGGCTGTTTTTTTTGGATCACGCTGCAGAGTCCCTGCCGCCCAAGAGGAGGGAGGGGAGCGGGCGCCCGGCACACAAGAGCCACATTAAAGCGTGTAAAGAGCCGCATGTGGCTCGCGAGCCGTGGCTTGCCGACCACTGGACTAGGGGGTTAGGGTACTTTTATTTTAAAGTGAGTCTGTCCTTTATGGAATACAGCAGTGTCACCTCCCATGATTTAACCAGCTGATTGAACAGTGAATCAGCAATACATTCATGAGGTTATCTCTCTGCTCACTTTAAAATGAGAGCACATGCAGCAGAGCATGATTGGGTCATAGTTCTGCTCTTCTTTCTCCCAGTTTGAGTTCTGCTGTGCAAGGCATAACAGGAGGCTAATATCAAGACACATTCAGGTATTTATTCTAGTTGTATTAAAAAATACATATATAATTTCCAATAAATAGACAACTACTTAAAGTGGCATTAAACCCAAAACTAAACATGTAATATATTACAACTTACCAATCATTAGAAGTGATGACTGCATTAGTTTTTTTTCTTCCAGTAACATACCTCCTGTATTAGTGAGACACCACTCTGGATGAATGAGCACAAAAGGCACAGCAGACAGCAGCATTGTCAGTATGGGGGTGGGGGAATGGGAGTGTTAAATGTACTAGCAGATTTAAATACAATAACGAATTGAAGCCAAACTCTAGCTCACACTTTATAAGCAGTTGCAGCAAACATTTTTTTTCCTTTTTCGGATAAAGGTTTTACATGAATAAATCAAAGCTGATCATTTTGATCACCCCTGTCAGTGTTAAATGGTTTGTCTCATCCATGTAAAATAATACATTCTGTTGTAGAGCTTGTGCTTCTGAAAAAATAACAGACTTGCTGGCTGGATCACCAGATGAAAAAAGAAGACAGAACGCCTAATAAAGGAAACAAATACAGCCATCACATCTAAGAAGTGGTAAGCTGTAATATAATAAATGCTTTCTTTTGGGTTTAATACTGCTTTTGGTTCTTTTTAAAGAGAACTGCCTATCTTCCTTTTTAAAATACCCCAACCTAAGGGCTCACAGGCTGAGTGGTGCCCCCTATTTCCTCCACATTCTTATACTGGTAGTGGCCTTGATATTTTGGGGTGGTGACCAGGGGCGGACTAACCATTTGAGCACTCAGGCAGTAGGGGGCCCCATGAGATGCCCCTGGTATCTTTCATTGGCTTTTTCATAGGTTTTTTTGGGTGTGGGCGAGGGCACAGGGGCCCCATGATCCCCTATTGCCCGGGGGCCCCATGAGTGGTCAGTCTGCCCCTGGTGGTGACACAGCAAACAATGGGTATGTTTGTGATTCTTCAACATTTTTTTTTCCCGCTTTATCATACAATGATCACCACCTGTAGATACGACTGTCCATCACAAAGGTCTTCCAGGCAGCTAGTCCAGTCACAACAATCACCTCTGCTCTGGAACACGTGAGGTGCGGAATCTTCATAACAAAACAGAACCGGAAGTGGCAACATCTTTCCCCACTGCAGCTAGGGAGAGTGACAGCTACCCATTACCATTGAGAACTCCAAGCGACTTGATGGGTAGTAGCCCGAGGATTGGAAAGGGAGGTGGGAGGTGACAGTGATGTGGAGGTAAAGAGTGAGTGTCAGCAGGAGGGGTGCCACCACCGGAGTATGATCCTCTGACCCCAATCACATCTCACAATAATGATACATGTTGTCCAGGCCCCTCAGGACACCCCTGATGGTGGCCCTGTGTTTTGCATTTGGAGTGGCTGGTAGAGCCACATCACTTCCACCAGCCAGTGCACCTCTGTTTCCTCACTTCAAATAGCAGAATGGGATTCTGCTGGACACATAGTGTGGATCTCATGCGTGTCCTATATTAAATCTTCCTCTCCGTAATGCTAGTCTGCTCCAGGTTGCTATGGGAGATGGACCACTAGGGAGAGGGCTGAAATAGTGGCTCCCTTGCTACCAGAGGACACCTTACCAGGTACCACACCTCTCCTGGTTGCTTACTGCCATAAATGTTACTGTGTTACTCCTGACAATGACCTTGTTCTTCTTCAGCATATTAACTTGACACTGTCAATACTTGATACCCCTCTAGTGCTATTACAGGCCCAGGTTTTTTGTATACACCAGCCCCATTATACACCCCTTTGAGTGATTTTAGACCAGGCTCAAAGACAACATTTTAACAGTCTTTACTGATCACTTAGTGCAAACATGATACAAAATGTAATGGTTCCTACACTAGCCCTAACTATCTACTAGTTGGCCGAAGCATACCTTAGAGGTGTCAGATCATCGAGAAGGAGTCCATAGATAGTGGCATAGTCTATGATTACTGGCATAATCCATAGATGGTAGTATCCTGGGGTCCTCGGTAAATAAAGCAGGTGGTTAGGACTTCTCTTGGAAGCAGGTAGAGCAGCATAATATAGGAACTTTCAAGGGGCTCTCCATGGAAAGCGGGACCTCAGTCTTCCCCCAATTTATATCACAGGTGGGCTGGCTGACACTCTAAAAAGCCTGTGCAATGGTAGCAGAGAAATTAATCCATTCCCAACCAAGGCCGGTGCTTCCACTAGGCAAACTAGACAACCGCCTAGGGTGCACTGCCACCTAGGGGCACCTGGGAGCAGCACAGGCAAGCACTCTCTGTATGGAACGCCACCACATCAATGATCCTTCAGCTGAGAGGAGGGGTGGCAGAAAGGATAGCAGCAGATGCCGGATGTCTGGGGCCAGTGTAGCAGCCAAGCTGCTGCTCCTTCCAGTGTTCCTCTCAGATTTAGTCCCTTACTTCAAGCCGGCTGGCAGATGCTGATCACTGTGGAGTTCCAGCCCTTCTCTTCTCATTCATTGGCAGAGGCGGAGCTGAGCCTGTGGAGAAAAGCAATGTCCAACTCTGATGTCTCGTGTCTGTGTGAGTGTGACCCAGCCGGCAATGTGTCAGTAAATGATGCATCATCAGACATCATCATGATCCCACAGCTTGCTTTTGTAGTGCCTGCTGATCTGTGTTGGTGTTGGTGGTGGTGTGTTGTGCTGGATCTGTCAGTGTGTGGGATCGCTCAGTTCAGCTGCATGCTGTGACAACGTTTTATCTCCCCCTATTAGTTGGGAAATTCCAGCCTGGGATTTGCCAGAGTGTGGATCCATCATCCTCCACTCACTACAACTGTCACCCTGCCACTGCCAGCCACAGATACAGTCCGTCTGTGACACTGATTTTGTCTTTAATACTGGTGCTGGTGGCATGTTATTTTTGCAAATTAAAAGAAATTCAGCAGTTTCATGTTTTGTTGACTTAATATTTTCTACTGTTTTAAGAATGTATTTTTTTTGGGGGGGGGAGGCGCAAGTAGCTAGTCTTCCCTAGGGTGCAAAATAATGGTAAGCACCATCCCTGTTCCCAACCCAGCCTGGGCCACATCCTAACTTACTAGCAGTTTCACCCTACTTACAAGTCAATCCCCATAGATTTCTATAGGGCCAATTCCTGACTATGCTAGTGGAAAGATAGATATTGGCTGTGGTATATACAGATTGTGCCTGGTCAAGGCCATAAGATTCAGGTAGGTATAAATCTAGGATGGTGGAGGGGGCTACTTTCAATCTGCTAAGCTATGCAGTTGGAATAACTGTACTTAAATAAAGTTCAGTTATATAAAAGTATGGTTATTCCTTAAAATCATTCTGCCTGGGGTCCAGATGTTATTCCCTCACTCTCATGCAAAAATGGCCATGCCCCATTGTGGTAACATTGCATCCATTCGCATAATTTCACCTTCCTTTACATGCTATGTTTGACAGGACAATGACATTTCCAGTAAAATATAATAATGGTAAGAAATAGATTTACTTCTTAGCCTCGCATGCAAACTTCAAAGGGATTTTAATATATTGTGTCTTTATCACTAGTGAGATATTATGCCTGCTGTCTCCTGTTTGCCCAGGGCAACTACTTCTACTGTCAACCCTCTATTACAAAGCTGGCTGGAAATCTAAAGATGTACAAAAAGAAGCAAGAACTGGTCATTCTGAGCAATGCTTGGATAATGGTGGCAAAATCTCTTGTTCCTTGCCAATATATGCAACAAACTGATCTACGATTTCTACCAGCTGAAAGCATCCAACATTTTTCTTTCATTGAACATTCAGCTTTTATCATACAGATAATTTACAGGAGCTGGCAATTTAGAGATGCAGAAAGAAGACACTAACCTGTGGGAAGGTCAAGGTGAATGCAAAAGGCATTGTTCTTAAGAAAGCAAACCAGCAAATGAAATCCAGCTATGCGAATACATATTTGACAGACAGGGAAAGGAGTAAGCATGAACAAAATCTGCCAAAAAATCTAATATTATAGGCAAAAGAAAATAAAAAAGTGTTTTAATTTTTATCCCTTGCATGTGGTTGGGTTTTCATGGTAAAAATAACTTCACTATATTTTCTAAGCTAATGAACACTGTCTATTCTGTTAGTAAATTAAAGCGGTATTAAACCCATAATCAAAAAAGTCATATATTGCAGCTTACCAATCATTAGATGTGGTGGCTGTATTAATTTTCTTTTTTTAGGGTTTTGGACTAGCAGATTTAAATACACTAACAAACTGACACCAAACTCCAGCTAATGCTTTATATTCAAAATCTGCCAAAAATCTGCTATTATAGGCAAAATAAAATAAAAAAGTGTTTTAATTTTTATCCCTTGCACGTGGTTGAGTTTCATGGTAAAAATAACTTCATTATATTTTCTAAACTAATCAACACTGTCTTTTCTGTTAGTAAATTAAAGCGTTATTAAACCCATAAACAAAAAAGTCATATATTTCAGCTTACCAATCATTAGATGTGGTGGCTGTATTAATTTTCGTTTTTATAGGTTTTAGGACTAGCAGATTTAAATACACTAACAAACTGAAGCCAAACTCCAGCTGATACTTTATAATCAGTTACAGCAAAAAGTTTTTGTTCCATTTTGGGCTAAAAGGTTTACATAAATAAAATAAAGCTGTTCATTTTAAGCACCCCTATCAGTGTTAAATAGTTTGTCTCATTCCTGTAGCTGTAAGAGAGCCTGTTCTTTTGAAAAACAACAGACTGGCTGGATCACCAGATGAAATTTTAAGAAAGGAAGCCTTAAAAAGGAAACTAATACAGCCATCACATCTAAGAATGGATAAGCTGCAACATAATAAATGTTTGCCTTTGGCTTTAGCAGTGCTTTATCCTCATAGCAGGGGCAGACTGAGAACTCATGGGGCCCCCGGGCAATAGGGGATCATGGGGCCCCTGTGTCCTCACCAACACCCAAAAAAGCCTATGAAAAAGCCAATGAAAAGTACCAGGGGCATCTCATGGGGCCCCCTACTGACCCCAGGCCCTCGGGCAATGCCCGAGTATTCGAATGGTCAGTCCGCCCCTGCCTCATAGTCTTTAGTTGTGAGTACGAGTGGTAAAGCACAACCACTGTGTAGCAGTGGAGGAAGCAGAGCCCACATATGCAATTAGAAAATTAGGCTGTCTTGATGAAAATATATTATTAGAGATTATACATAGAAAAGAAGGTTTACAAAATATTAACACTCAGATAAGATTAGAAATTGTAAATCAAAGCTGAGCTCTTCTACACGTATATCTGAAAGAGAAAAAAACAAGTCTATGCAGTCCCTTTAAATAGTTCCTGTATATTATCTTCACCTTTGCCTTTAAGGTAGTCTCCCCTGCTAACTTATGAATCCTGAATTCATCCATTACACAATGAAGCTGATACTCGATATACAGTATATGACATTCAGCAATGGCTCTGTGGGTCATTATGGAATACTGATAATACAAATTTTAAACTCAAATTTTCTGCTTTGGGTTTGGGAACGCCTATTGAGTCTATGCTCCCACCTATGTAATTATTCAAAACATATGAGCAATAATGATATCCTCTCCTATCAACCTTTCTTTCTTTTTTTTCTTGGTACCTGCATTTCGTTTATACAGTATATGGATGAGTTGACTCTATTGATGGTATAACCAGCACAATTACAGCAGCATTAAACTCTCTGCATGTTCCACCCGTCCCAGTGGGTGCAGATCTGCGGCAGGCAAGGACAGAAACACTTCTATTTGCAATCTGTTAGCTGGAGGGCTGCTGGAAAACTTTCTGTCAGCTTTTAGTTATAACAAATGAACATCTGAGGGTTACCGCCTGCTTCAGATCGTTCCGCATCTTGTGGTGAGAGAGCTGTGTTTTACACAATCCTCGTATGTTTGATAAGAGAGCAGACATAGGGAAAAGTATGTTTCACACCGAACACTTACACATGTGTTTTATAGATCACAGGTTCTGTATAGATTATGCCATTGTGGATCTCTTTTTGTCAGCCTTTACTATTATATAATTACTTAAGCACTTCACTGCCAGGACCTTGAAATGACAACCCTTTAAAAGCCTAGCACTTATTAAATCAGCAAATAATGCTATACCATTTCTTCACATAAACCAAGATTTTGCTATGGCCTGCCAATCTCTGTCTGACATGGACACTTCTAATGGTTCTAAAGTCTGCAAGTAATGCATATACTGTACGTAATATATATATATTGTATATATACACGATTAACCCCCCTTGCAAAAGCCCACTGTTTTTTTTCAACAAAGCACAAAATAAAGCAGAAAAATGTTAAATGAATGAAACATGGCCCTGATAAATTAAAAAAGAAAAAAAAGGCTAAAATGATGGGGCTCAGAGGCTAGCAAGCATGCAATCACACTGCTGATACTGAAAACATTGTCCTAAGAAGGACAGTTATGTCTGTGATATTGTAAGAATTGAGGGAGCAGAAGGAGAGAGATGGGGGGGCGCTGGAGGAGATGAAGGAGGGGGCCACTGGAGGAGGTGAAGGAGGGGGCTGCTAGGGGAGATCAAGGAGGGAGCCACTGGAGGAGATGAGGGGGTACTGCTGGAGGAGATGAAGGAGGGGGCCGCTGGAGGAGATGAGGGGGGGCACTGGAGGAGATGAGGGGGGGCGCTGGAGGAGGTGAAGGAGGGGGCCACTGGAGGAGATGAGGGAGAGGGCCGCTGGAGGAGATGAGAGGGGGACCACTGGAGGAAATGAAGGGGACCACTGGAGGAAATGAAGAAGGGAGCTACTGGAGGAAATGAAGGAGAGGCCCGCTGGAGGAGATGAAGGCAGCGGGGGGGAGCATACAGGAGCCAACCGCATGCAGGAGATTGATAGGAGAGGCTCCTGCAAATGCCCGGTGTGCCCTATGGCCATTCCAGGCCTGTGTCCTGGGGTATTTCCTCCCAGACAAGGACCAAGGCATCACTGAGCTCCTGGACAATATGAGGTGCAACCTGGTGGGGTGGGATGGACCGAAACATGATATTCCAAAGGTGTTTTATTGGATTTAGGCCAGGCGAGCATGGGGGCCATTCAATGGTATCAATTCCTTCTTCCTCCAGGAACTGCCTGCATACTCTTGCCACATGAGGCCGAGCATTGTTGTGCACCAGGAGGAACCCAGGACCCACTGCTCCAGCGTAGGGTTTGACAATGGATCCAAGGATTTCATCCTTATACCTAATGACAGTCAGGGTGCCATTGTCTAGCCTGTAGAGGTCTGTGCATCCCTCCATGGACATGCCTACCCAGACCATCATTGACCCACCACCAAAACGGTCATGCTGAACAATGTTACAGGCAGCATAACATTCTCAACGGCTTCTCCAGACCCTTTCACATTTGTCACATGTGCTCAGGGTGAACCTGCTCTCATCTGTGAAAAGCACAGGGTGCCAGCGGTGGACCTGCCAATTTTGGTGTTCAATGGCAAATGCCAATCGAGCTCTATGGTGCCGGGCAGTGAGCACAGAGCCTACTAGAGGACATCAGGCCTCAGGCAACCCTCAGGAAGTGTGTTTCTTATTGTTTGGTCAGAGACATTCACACCAGTGGCCTGCTGGAGGTCATTTTGTGCGGCTCTGGCAGTGCTCATCCTGTTCCTCCTTGCACAGAGGAGCAGATACCGTTCCTGCTGATGGGTTAAGGACCTTCTATGGCCCTGTCAAGCTTTCCTAGAATAACTACCTGTCTCCTGGAATCTCCTCCATGGTCTCGAGACTGTGCTGGGAGAAACAGCTAACCTTGCAAAAGGACTTATTGACGTGCTATCCAGGAGGTGTTGGACTACCTGTGCAACCTCATTGTTGCCCATCTAGTGCACCTGTTGTTAATTTCATTAACACCAAAGCAGCTGAAACTGATTAACAACCTTCTCTGCTACTTAAATGACCAGATCAATATCCTAGGAGTTTAACTGACTTGATGCTATACTCTGATTAATAAGTGTTCCTTTAATTTTTTTGAGCAGTATATATATATATATATATATATTAATATTTTAATAACTATTTATTTATTATTTATTACAGGAAATATTTGGGTTGAAGTGCACTGTAACATGATTGGCTGATTGAAGTGAACAAAGCTTCAGTTTATTTATTGAACAGTCTCTTTGCTAGGAATATATATTAAAATCCTTGTTTATATTGTGCTGCATTGCACTCTCTAAAGCTCTCTGTAACTAGAGATTCAGCTTCTAGACTTATACAACACACTGTTTTATAACAGGGCTGATATAGGGGAATGCTAATGCAACAGCTTTTAAACATAGCACCTGAAAAGTAAATTGCCAAAGAACCCAGAAAAAGGTACAAAAATGTGCAAATTTTGTTAGGGTGGTTAAGAAAAGGTAAGCCAAAAGTTGCATTATATAAGAATAAGGATGATGACATTCATAAACATTTATGTAAAATTTCTCATCATTGGTAAGAAGTTGAGATACTCCTCACTGCATGTGCAAATTATATGCTTGTGCTTCTTCTATGTTCCCTAAAATAGGCCAAAAGTTAGCATATAAACATATAAACGTTTAGCTCTTTCATATCAACCAACGTGCAACCATGCCATTTATTTATTATTTATTTATTTCAGGTACTAATATAGCGCTGTAAATTTACACAGCACTTTACACATATATATATATATATATTGAACATTCACATCAGTCCCTAACCCTCAAGGGGTGTACAATCTAAGGTCCCTAACTCACATTCATACATACACATATATTAGGGCCAATTTAGACAGGATCCAATTAACCTACCAGCATGTCTTTGGAGTGTTGGAGGAAACCGGAGCACCCGGAGGAAACCCACGCAGGCACAGGAAGAACATGCAAACTCTATGCAGGAGGCGCCATGGTCGGGAATCAAACCCATGACCCATGCTAGTGTATTAAAGTAAAAAGATGTTCAAATGGTTTGGTTTGTTCAGTGTAATGTTTACCTGTCCTGAGAGGCTGCCATTGCTGACCTCTTAAAAATGTTAGCTCCTGGCTGTCTCCGGGTTCTATCTGAGTCACTGATCTGGAATAAGCTAACAGAGTAGAAGGTCTGTGCAAAGTCAGAAATCCTGAGCATCCTTGATTTGACAGCTAACTCCAAGAAAGTAGAAGGCAGCCAGCATTTTTAGAAGAAGAGGTCAGCAATGACAGCCTTCTCACATCTTCAATAGTGTTGGGTTCGATTTACTTACTTTTGACTTGAACATTGGCCATTCCTGTGACGTTCGCCTGCTGAGCACCCCACAATGCACTGTGCTCTCACAGTGCATTGTGAGAACCATAATTGGCCAAAGTCATGGTGACTTAGTAGAGTTAGCGGTATGTTAGAAGTGTAGTGTACTGTAGTGCAGTGTTGTGAAGAGCAGTGTATTGGTGTCAGTGAAGTGTCAGTGTGTTTACAGCACTTCTGCATCACCGCTGTTCCCATTTTTTTCTTTACTATATTTTTCTTTATTTATTTTGTTGCAGGATCAGGTTCTGTTGCTGCATCATTAGTGTCCCCCCTTCTATGTCGGTGGTGTTCCTCCTTCTGCATCAACAGTGGTTTCTTTTTTTTTGCTTTCTTATTTTTCAAATTTAATTTAATTAAATTTTTTTTTTGCCGCAGCAGCAAAAATATTTAATCCCTTTTTTTGGCTTTCTGAATTTATTTGGCTTTGTTTATTTGTCCAGCAGCAGCAGCAGCAGCAGCAAAAAAAAAAAATTCTCCATAATTGCTGTTCCTCCTGATTTGCAGGTGTTTTTCTTTTGTCCTGCGTCACCACCAGTGTTTTCTTTTTTTGGCCTTCTTAATTTTTTTACATTCATTTTATTTTAATTTTTTTTTTTTTTTTTTTGCAGCAGTAACAAAAATTCTTAATAATTGCTGTACCCCCTATTTTCCTAATTAAAAAATAAAATAATAAAATGCACAAAAGTATTGCAAGCACCACATTCTAAAATAAAAAGGTATAAAAATACCAGAAAAAAATCCCCATCATATCTGAAAGGCCAACAAGGAGAGGCAGATGCTCACAGGCAGCTAAAAGAGGGAAAGCCACCTCTGTGTCCACAGTGAAAAGTGGTGGTCGTGGACATGGTGCATCCTCTGCAGGCAGGGCATGCTTGTCCTTTTTTTTTACTGTGCTGGCCCTGTTATTGAGCCACAACATGCAGAAGAGGTGGTGGAGCGGATAACTAAGCCATCTTTATCCTCCTCATCCTCTGTCACCCAGGCTCATACTAGATCGCCTTCCACCGCAGCTGCCAAAGCAGCCTATTCCCCAGGCTCCTTATCCACAGCTACTCCTTCCATAGCTTCCATCATGCATGGAGGAGTCACCTGAATTATTCAAACATAATGTCAGTCCCATGCTGCTGGAGGATGCGCAGCAATTTCAATGCTCCAATGTTGGTTCCTAGGTTGAGGAAGGGAGTGAAGAGCCTAGAAAGAGGGTGTGCCAGTGACAAACAAAAAACTGTCAGTCATGTTCCCCCAGCTGCAGCCTACTGCCAAGTTGGCTCCAGTGACAAGGGGGGAGGTGATGACGAGGTCACTGACTGTACTTGGGTGCCTGAGAGAACAGAGGAAGAAATTGAGGAGAAGGCACAACTCCAATGAGGCAGGATGTCCTCCAAGGGCAGGCATTAGGGCAGTCACCCTATTGCATGACACAACATAGTTCCACAGGTGCAGGGCGCTGCTGACTCCCCGCTGACTTCCAAAAAATCATTAGTGAGGGCTTTTTTTCAACATGTGCAGCAGACCACAGCATTTCTGTTTGCAGTCTTTGTCTGAAGTGGATCAAGCGTGGCCAAAACACCAGCCGCTTGGGCACCACATGTTTGACAAGACATATGACGACCTTCCATGCAGCCCGTTGGCAACAGCGTCTGAAAGACCAACATCATAAAAAAGTGCAGACTTCTCGCTGCTCCTCATCTGGGATATCTACTCCTACTATACCTCAATACCTCAATTCTTCTCAAAAGCCTCCTCTGAGAGGGCTGATGGTATAGTAATGGGTGTCATAGGTCCCTGTACCCAATTTACTAGCAGTACACCACCTGTTGATTTCACCAGGCAAATTTCGCTATCCCAGTTGCTGAACTATAAAAAAAATACTGTCCCACCCATCCACATACTCAGCTTCTAATGCTAGCTTGGCCGAATTGCTAGCATTACAACTGCTTCCTTTCCGTTTGGTGGACTCTGCCCCCTTCCGTGAATTTGTCGAATGTGCTGAACCACAGTGGCAGTTTCCACTGTAAGGCCATTCCAGCTCTGTACCCTCATGTGGAAGGCATAGTTTTGGCCTCGTTGGGCAGGGCGGTCAGCAGCAAGGTCCACATTACTGCTGACACATGGCCCAGCAGGCATGGTCAGAAACGTTACATTTCCTTCACGGTGCACTGGGCAAAACATTGCCTTCATGTGAAAGGCAATGTTTTGGCCTCCTTGGACAGGGTGGTCAGCAGCAAGGTCCACATTACTGCTGACACATGGTCCAGCAGGCATTGTCAGGGACGTTACATTTCCTTCACAGTGCACTGGGTAACTCTGGCAGCTGGGAAGGATGCAGGACAGGGTTCAGTGCTGGACCTTGTTCTGCCACCACGCCTCCAAAAAGCCGGTGGTGATTCTGCCACATGTTTGCTCCCCTCCCTCTTTCTCTTCCTCTATGGCATCTTCTGCTGAATTGCCCTCTGAACCAGCAGTGCTCCTTAACATTCAAAGGGCTACACAAGCAGTCAGGCTAAAAGATCGGTGCGATGCTTGTAGCATTTCTTGAACAGGTACCCAGGCATACAAGCCAGAAAGTCTGTGTCCATTTCTGGCAGTCATACACGGCCAGTGTTCGGCTGGCTGACATTCAACAGGAATTCAAACGGCCCACCAACCGGCTTATTTGTGACATGCCCACCAGGTGGAACTCAACATTGGCAGTACTGCAGTGGCAGCACACGCAGCAAAGGGCCATTAATGAGTACCTGTGTGAGTATGGCACTTTTAAGGGGAACACCACCCCAAAAAAATGGGGGAAAAAAGCTTGGGGTCCCCCCTAAATTCCTACCAGACCCTTGTTCCGAGCACAGGCCTGGCAGGGCAGGAAAGGGGGGTGGGCAGATCCCGTGCTAATGGGCACAAGGGCCTCCTCCCCACAACCCTGGCCTGGTGGTTGTGGGGTTCTGTGGGCAGGGGGGCTCATTAGCATCAGGGTACCCCTTTAAATAAGGGGGCACCCTGATGCTGCCCCCCTTGTGAATGAGTAAGGGGTATTTGTACCACTACCCATTCACAAAAGGGTTAAAATGAGAAAAAATAAAGATGCCAGACTTTTGAAAAATCCCTTTATATTGGAAAAAAATGAAAACAACAGTTTTGGACAAGTTCTTTAATTAAAAAAAAAATCCATATAAAATGGTTCTATTGATGCAATCAATCGTGAATCCTGGCTTCTAGCAATGTCCCCATGTTTTCGATTTGCCAAAATAGAAAAAAAAACCTGATGCCCGCCGACCCGTCCACACCCAGTGAGCACTGACAGTTGCTGGTTAGATGTAAACAATTGGGCGGGGCTAGAGGTGACATCGGCGGTGACATCACCTCTAGCCATGCCTATTTGTTTACATCTGATGGCAAATTTCAGACCTGTCATATTGCGGAGAGTACTTGGTGTGTGTGGAATGGTCAGTGAGCATGGTTTTTTTTAATTTCGTCAAGCCTGAAAAACTGTATTCACAAGGCGGGAAGGGGGGGGGCAGCATCAGGGTTCCCTCTTATTTAAAGGGGTACCCTGATGCTAATGAACCTCCCTGCCTGCAGACCCCTCACAACAACCAGGCTAGGGCCACAACTATTGGCATAGGGCCACCTTCTCCATGCCGAGGGTATGTGGCCTGGTAAGCCGCGGGGGGGGGGGGAGCTCGATCTTCGGATGCTGTGCTCGGATTAAGGGTCTAGAAATAACTTAGGGGGGACCCCATGCTTTTTTCCCCCATTTTGGGAAGTGCGGTTCTTCTTACAAGTCCCACCAGGCCTAAAGGGCCTGGTATGACTTTTAGGGGAACCCCACTCACTTAAAAATTTTTTTATTTTTTTTTTATAATTTAAGCAATGAAAAATGACTGCCCCTTTAAAAATAGTACCCTTTTGAAAAACTTTTTTTCACTGATTTATGTCCCTCAGAGCAGTACCTGAGTCCCCATATCACTTTTATGGCCAATAACTTGCATATACTGTAAGCCTTCAAAATGGCCACTTTTGAATTTACAAGTTCGGGTTCCATAGACTTGCATTGAGTTTGAAATTCGCGGTTGAAAATTTATTAGGTTCGAACGTTCGACCGTGAACCAAACACTTCAGCACAAGTTATTTTTAAAGCAAATGGAAACCCTTAACGTATACATGACCCCACCATTTCATATTCCTTTTATGTGTATGTTGTACCATGTCCTGTTCTTTTTGTATTTTTTTCTTCCTTTGTGTGAAATACCTCATGATCCTGCCAGTCCCCCTGCTTTCCTATTTCAAACTGACCACGCTACTAGACATAGAAGCATACCTAACCTGGTGTGGTCAGTTTCCTGGCTTTGCTGGGAGCACAACCTGCCTGTCTTTCAATGGTCAAGACTTTTGCTGACATGCCCCCTGAACAGCCAATAACTGGGATCAATGTACTGCTGTTTATATATATTAAAATATATATATATACAGTATACACAGTATACAGATGAAAAAAAAAAAAAAAAAGGTACAGTGTATTTATAATGTATGTATATATATATATATATATATATATATATATATATATAAAATATATATATATACAGTATACACAGTATACAGATGAAACTCGAAAAAATTAGAATATCGTGCAAACGTTCATTTATTTAGTAATGCTACTTAAAGGTGAAACTAATATATGAGATAGACTCATTACATGCAAAGCAAGATAGTTCAAGCCGTGATTTGTCATAATTGTGATGATTATGGCTTACAGCTCATGAAAACCCCAAATCCACAATCTCAGAAAATTAGAATATTGTGAAAAGGTGCAATATTCTAGGCTCAAAGTGTCCCACTCTAATCAGCTAATTAAGCCATAACACCTGCAAAGGGTTCCTGGGCCTTTAAATGGTCTCTCAGTCTGGTTCAGTAGGAATCACAATCATGGGAAAGACTGCTGACCTGACAGTTGTGCAGAAAACCATCATTGACACCCTCCATAAGGAGGGAAAGCCTCAAAAGGTAATGGCAAAAGAAGTTGGATGTTCCCAAAGTGCTGTATCAAAGCACATTAATAGAAAGTTATGTGGAAGGGAAAAGTGTGGAAGAAAAAGGTGCACAAGCAGCAGGGATGACCGCAGCCTGGAGAGGATTGTCAGGAAAAGGCCATTCAAAAGTGCAATGCAGAGCGTCGAATGCAGTGGTGTAAAGCACACCGTCACTGGACTCTAGAGCAGTTCTCTGGAGTGTTGAATCATGCTTCTCTTTCTGGAAATCTGATGGATGTGTCTGGGTTTAGCAGTTGCCAGGAGAACGGTACTTGCCTGACTGCCTTGTGCCAAATGTAAAGTCTGGTGGGGGGGGATTATGATGTCGGGTTGTTTTTCAGGATCTGGGCTTGGCTCCTTAGTTCCAGTGAAGGGAACTCTTAAGGCGTCAGCATACCAAGACATTTTGGACAATTTCATGCTCCCAACTTTGTAGGAACAGTTTGGGGATGGCCCCTTTGTGTTCCAACATGACTGCACACCAGTGCGCAAAGCAAGGTCCATAAAGATATGGATGAACAAGTTTGGGGTGGAGGAACTTGACTGGCGTGCACAGAGTCCTGACCTCAACCCAATAGAACACCTTTGGGATGAATTAGAGTGGAGTTTTCGAGTCAGGCCTTCTGGTCCGACATCAGTGCCTGGCCTCACAAATGCGCTTCTGGAAGAATGGTCAAACATTCCCATAGACACCCTCCTAAACCTTGTGGACAGCCTTCCCAGAAGAGTTAAAGCTATTATAGCTGCAAAGGGTGGGCCGACTCAATATTGAACCCTACGGATTAAGACTGGGATACCATTAAAGTTCATGTGCGTGTAAAGGCAGGCATCCCAATACTTTTGACAATACAGTGTGTGTGTGTGTGTATATATATATATAGATGGATTGGAATTTGGCAGGGCTCTGTTGAACTTCGATCCATCTATTGCCAATTTAAAGTAGTGTATATATTACTATATATAGTGAGGGTTAATATATACACTACTTTAAACTGGCAATAGATGGATTGAAGTTCAACAGAGCCCTGCCAAATTCCTATCCATCTATGCCCATTCCCACTTGGGAAAAGTCAATCTAACAATCAGCTTCTCTATGGTGTCCGTTTATGAACCAGCAGTAATAGATCTCTGCTCAGTTCTCTGGCATTCTCGGAGAACACAGTTCTCCTGTGAATGCTGTTTATGAAGCATATGTAGATCAGTTCTCCAAACGAAGGGAGAACGGTCTACAAACGCTGGAAAACGGCTGCTTTTACTGTAATCTCGCGAGATTACAGTAAAAGATCAGTTTACTAAGCAGAGGTAAATTATCTCTGCTTAGTTTTCGGTCCCTCTGATTCTCCAGCTCTGGGCTGGAGAATCTGGAGGGAGAACACAGATCTCCAGTGAAGGGCTGAACATGTGCTCCTGAGTGTCATAAACTGTGAATGACCAGAGAATAGCTGCCATCCTCTGAATCGCAGCTATTCTCTGTGTCCTAAACGGACACTTTTAGTGGGAATGCTGGAAAATTTTCATTTTATTAGCACCTGCAGCCAATTGGCTGCAACACTTGTGGGTAGGTGCAGCATGGTGTAGTGTCAGTGATTTCACAGAGTCTGGTTGCAGATAACAAGAGTTTGTATTAAAGGAAAGGCTCAACTTTACAAACACCCCAGCAGGGAGAGTACTATGCCAGGAAACACTCACAGTTTTGTGCAGCTTGGAGGTACAGCAGGTTCAGATGCACTGACAGCGTCTGTATCAGAGGACAGAATGCGGCCAGGCCAGTCCAGTCCCAATAGGGAGGCTTCCAAAAAGGTTAGCGTGTCTCTGGCCTGACCCTATACATCTGGAACCTCTCCCTAATCACTTTTCCTGTCGGATGGGTGCTCTCTCCCTACATTATCCACTTTGCAAATGTGTACCAAAACATGGGGGAAGGGACCTAAAAAGGCTTTGTTTACCCAATATGGCCACCAGGGTTCACCTGGATGCAGCATAGCCAACCGGAATGCTGCTCCAGAGGGCCAGGTTATAGAGAAACCAGTTTTCTCCTAATTTCCTTTCCAGCTGTGGTACCGCTCCAGTCAGGCACCACCTACAGTGGAGTAAGCAGACTGCACCTGCCTACACTCCCCCCTCTTTGACAGATGCTGTCCTCTGCATTGCAGTACAGTAAGAACAACATTAAAATATGTAAACAGAAGTAGGGTGAAGGCAAAACAGTAAAACAAGTTCACACAACATAGTCAGAATATCTTGCAGGAAGTTGCTCATGGTTGGACTGCAAAGGGCGGCAATTCTCTTTGATTTCAGTAGAATCACTTGGCACAAACTCATTCTCAGGTTGTGGCTTGGGGGCCACAGGCTGCAGGGGGGGTCACGCGCATTCCCCGCTCCCTTCTGCCTGGGCCCAAGGCTGTGTCCCCTGACCCATCAGAACAGTCATTCGTAGCGGATGGGGTTTCCGGGTCTTCCATACTTCCAGCACCAGAGTTGTCAGTCTCTGAATCATTGGAAGCCAGAGGCTTGAGAACAAGAGGAGGAAGGAGCCACTCAGCGGGTGGCTGCTTGGTCCTTGGTGGGTACTACCACCGCAAATTTAAAAAAAAATGGTTAACAAAAACCAGCTCATACTGGTAGCTGGAGGGTTTACTGGAAATCGCCAAAAAGTCCATGGTTACCAATTCAGAAGGTTCCGAGGTAGCAATCGTCATGGGGGCTGCCCATTCAGGAGAAGTCTTGTGCACTGTGTAACTTTCACACTCCTGGCAAGCTTTGTATACTCAGTCTGACAGGGGGGGGCAAACAAAGCACCGCTGAACCAGAGCTGATCTTCCGTGAAATGTCCACCTGCTGTGTGGAGCACCTGACAGATTTGTAGAATATGAAGGACCAAGACTTGGAGGATGTGCGCCTGACAGTATAATACCCTGTCCCACATCTCAAGCTGATCCCACTGCCTTAGGATTGCCTGGACAACAGGGTACAGCTTCTGGCACTCTTGGAACAATGGCTTATCCTGATGGGACAGAAATTGCTGTACCTGCATCAGGTCGGGGTCCTTTTGCTGGATCAATGCCCATTCCTCTTGATTGTAGAGTTCAAAAGCCTCTTCCTTTGGGTTGGAGGCCTGTTTCTGGAGGATGCATGAGACAGCTGGTATAGGCAAAACAGGGGCGATCTCTATATATTCCTGGCTAAATTCCACATCCTCCCCAGAGCATTCCATCGGAAATTTGGACAGAGCTTTGGCATGTCCATTATGTTTTCTTGCCCGGTAATGAATTCTGAGCTTGAACTGTGCCAGATGTGTGGCCCACCTTTGCTCCAGAGCCCCAAGTTTGGCTGTGTCCAGGTAGATCAGGGGATTGTTGTAGGTGAGGACTTTTATGTCGGCCCACCAAGATATTCTACTAACTTCTCTGTGATTGCACCTTCTAGGGCAAGCAACTGAAGTTTAAAGGAGCTCTATTTACAGGAATTCTTTTCTGTGGGTTGCAGGCTATGGCTGGCATAAGCAATCACCCTCTCGTGACCATCCTGCATCTGAGCCAGGATATCCCCCAGACCCTGGAGATTCCTGTCCGTGTACACCTGGAAAGGATGGATGTAGTCCGCATTGGCCATTAACAGTAAAGAGGCCAGTTTCTGTTTTAGTGTTGAAGGCCTGCTGTTGGTAGTTAATGGCTTCAGTGAACCCATAGTCCTCTGGGCTGGTGGCAAATACTTCCAAGTGCTTCTCCAGCAAATGATGAAGTAGTCTTTGTTATGACAAAGGAAAATCATGGAAAGGCATATCCAGTTGTTCTAGCAGTGTCTTATATTGGGCATCGTCCCAAGATGTCATGGCTGCTTGTAGGGGAGCACATATTGCTTCCACCCTGGGTTAGGCTTCAGAGTTACAGTGGAGGAGCACCATGTAGAGATCTTCTATAGTGGAATAACTGGGGAGAGGTATTGACATTGTTCCCAGGTTGATGATCTGTACCAAAACTTTTACGTTGTGAATTTTAGACACAGTATGGCTCACCAGCCACTCCCCTGGGTCCTTGAAGGGTTCAACAATAACAGTAGCTCCCTGTAGCTTCTTGTGGGCCCCAGCAGGGAGCGACCACAACACTTCTTGCACAGGTTTCAAGAGTAGTTTTTGTTTGGGGGACGTGTGGACCACCCCCACTTGTTCAGACTGTTTCCTGGCTGCTCTCTCCTGGAGCACTCTGAGCCACACTGCCTGCAGCCCACAGCCCCGGGTGTGCTGGCTGGAATTCAGGTGAGGCAAGTCATAGTCTTTTGAAACATTCATGCCTAACAAAACAGGCACTGCAAGGTTAACTGAGTCAAGGGTCACCACTACTCCCACCTGCTCTACCTCCAGGTCCTCAATTTGAATCCTCACTCAGGTGATGCCTTCAAACAGAATAGGTAGATTATTGGCTGCTCAGAGGGATATCCAACAAGGGTACAGTTGTTTCCATACCCAAAGCCTCTGTGCATAAAAGTCATACTCAATGACAATGATCTTTGAACCAGTATGAGTCAGGCATGGCACTTCCTTGCCATTGACAAGAGCCAATACACTGGACCACTGTACTTGTACAATGAACTCTGGCTACCTGGGACTTTGAGTTGCCGGTCCCGGGGGTCATCCATCTGCCCCAGGAGCCACTAGTTTAATGACAGTCTGGGTAAGTTTTTGAATTCAGATCACTCACAGTTCTCACACCTCCAGCACTTCCCATCCCTCTTGGGGTCCCTTCATAGCAGGTTCTCATCCCTATGAGACTGAGGGGAGTCCTGTTTAAAGGAGGACATCTTTTGTTTCAAGGAGGCCTTGAACCTTCTGCCTTTAGAGCATTAATTGAACAAGCTGATCAGGGGCGGACTGACAACTCATGGGGCCCCCGGGCAATAGGAGATCAGGGGCCCCTGTGTCCTTACCCAAACTCAAAAAAGCCTATGAAAAAGGTACCAGGGGCATCTCATGGGGCCCCCTACTGACCCCGGGCCCTCGGGCAGTGCCCAAGTTTCCAAATGGTCAGTCTGCCCCTGAAGCTGATGTTACTATGCACAGCTGCACCAGATTCTCTGTGCCCCAGTTTTAGCAAATCTCCTCCAATAAATGTCACTTTTCGCTAGCCTATATTAAGAAAGGCCTCAATGGAGCCTTCATAGAAGGAACATTAGGTATTATTTTATTGAAAGCTGCAGATTTAAAAGGCTGAACATGGCTTTCGAATTTTGTTACCATTAGTTACTGCTTTAAATATAATTGGTCATATACAAAGTGTTGTAGAGCAGATTGAAACTGCAGAAATAAATTTTGCTTTTTAAAAGAATGCAGCTCTTGCTGAGTAATCAGCAGTGAAAAAAGCAGTGGTTTTGTCACCTTCAGTTAGATCTCTGGCTCATAAACTGCACAGCCTTGGGAGCTCTTTACACTTCTCTGTGCCTGGATAGTGCAGATAATTGTTCAGAGTGGCTGTACCTACGCTGAATTTAGTATTACTTTGAAATGTTAATCCAGACCCTGACAGTCTCTGGGAAAGCATGATCTAATCAGTAAACTGCTGCATGTCTAAGCACTCTTTTCTTTAAAAAGCCTTTAGATAAAATTGTAATATATTTTTTTTTTCCTTTAAGAATGTAGGCACATTACCGGTTAGTCTTTGATAAACGTTTACAGTGTGTTATGCCTATATGAACAATGAAGTTTAAAGCAGATGTTCACAGCATGGGACAGTGGCCAAAAAATCCCTAGACCAAGTCATTTTCAATTTTCGGATTACTTCTCAGTGGCGAATGGGATCATCCTCTGAACAACTTGCCAACCACATACTGTATTTGTCAGTGTCTGAATACTGAATTAAGTGTGGTTATATGATTATATGCATTGCAAGGAAAGGAGATAACAGGACAAATATCCACAAGTTCAAGACATTTTTTTCTGCATAACACTGAGGAAAATGCTTGTTGAAAGCATTAAATAAGGGCCAGTAAAGATAAATTACAAAGCTACTGTCACGTAAAAAAAACTATAAATGCCTTTAACACATATGTGTATAAATGTTTCCACATACTTACCAAAATTGGGGTATTTGATGTGTTTAAATTTGATATATGAATAAAAATACTGCATGTCATGTCAAAACAATCAGTAGATCCAGACAAAGAGGCAGCCAATTTTTTTTGTAAATGTCAACTTTTCTGTAAATATTACAGTGACTGCTGGTTCTTTTTAAAAGAAAAACAAAAAAAGCAAATAATTCCCTGTAAAAAAAAAGCAGCTAATCATTATTTGTCCCACTAACAGCTCTGTTGACCATTGCTTTCTTGACGAGTAACTACTGCCTGAATTATTTTTTCTGCATTCGACACTTCTGGGAGTGTCAGATGCCTGTGTTCCTCACTGCGGGCTGTGCAAGCCTCTGTGTCAATACAGAACAGAATATTGCGCATCTCTCAGTGGGGGGACTAGGCATCCTTTACACTGGAAGTTTGTCACAGTGGGAAAAATAATTATTTGATACCCTGCAGATTTTGGAAGTTTGCCCACTTACAAAAAAATTAAGGGTGTATAATTTTTATCATAGGTGTATTTTAAATTGTAAAGACATAATAGCAACCAAAAATCCAGAAAAAACACATGATACAAATGTTATAAATTGAGTTGGAGTTCAGTGAGTAAAGTACTGTAAGTATTTGACCCCCCACCAGCCAACAACAATTCTGGCTCCCACAGACTGGCTATGTACTCATGTGGTACACAGCTTAGTCTTGTCAATTTAAGAAGGTGTGCCTAACGACAACTTGTTATGTATATAAAAGACACCTGTCCACAGGACCTCTTTCTTGGCCACCACCATGAGCAAGACCAAGGAGCTGTCAAAGGATGTCAGGGACAAGATTGTAAACCTGCTCAAAGCTGGAATGGGCTACAAGACCATCAGCAAGCAGCTTGGTGAGAAGAGAACAACTGCTGGAGAGATTATTCGCAAATTATAGAAATACATAATAATCATCAATCACCCTCGCGCTGGAGCTCCATGCAAGATTTCACCTCATGGGGTAAGGATTATCATGAGAAAAGGGATCAGCCCAAAACTACACGGGAGGAGGTTGTGAATGATCTCAAGGCAGTTGGGACCATCATTACCAAACAAACAATTGGTAACGCAATACACCGCCATGGATTGAAATCCTTCAGCACCCGCAGAGTCCCCCTCCTCAAGAAGGCATATGTAAAAGCCCATCTGAAGTTTGCCAAGGAACATCTAAATGATTCAGAGAAGGATTGGGAGAAAGCGCTGTGGTCCGATGAGACCAAAATTGAGCTCTTTGGCATTAACTCGACGCGCCGTGTTTGGACGAAGAAAATGCTGATTTAGAGAAGACCTGTAAAGAAGGGTGGACCAAAATCCCTCCTGAGATGTGTGCAAACCTGGCAACCAACTACAAGAAATGTCTTACCTCTGTGCTTGCTAACAAGGGTTTCTCCACCAAGTACAAAGTCATTTTTTGCTTGGGGAATCAAATACTTATTTTACTGACTGAACTACAACTCAGTTTATAACATTTGTATCAACTGCCAAAACATTCTAATTTCACTTCCTTGTCACTATGGCAGCCTATTTTTTTTTTTGTGTACTGTATACATAGGTATAGCAATAGCACCTCTTGCAACTGCTATAGGGCCCAGATGCACAGGAGGCAAGGCACTGCTTGGCTATGCAGTGGTTGTACAGGTAATAAGAGCACCTGGCAAATAATATTGGATATAAGAAATATATTTATAGCTTGGGAACTTCTATACTATTGCAATTAGATGACAACAATGAGTATGACAGCAATGAGTATAGTGACCAAAATAATTGCCTTTGAGATGGAGGTAAGAGAGGCAAGGGTCCCCTTCATGGATTTGTTGTGTGAGAGAGAGAAAGAAAGAAAAAACCCATTGGCTTCCATGCAGGTTAGCCCTACTACATATGGGTCTCAACAATTAGGCAGCAGCAGCAGGGACATTAAACTTTAGGTTTCTTCAGGGTATGAACTGATGCAAGAATTTTTGTGATATGTAAATGAATAAAGTAAATACATAATCTACAATTTGATTGCCAAATATTGCTTGTGTCAACTAGCATGTGTACAAGGATTAGTGTATCCAAGTGAGGAGAGAGTGCTCGTTAGTACCCCCAAAGTCAGGCTGAGACTGCCATTGAATATCTCATGCTTATTAACTTTGGAGACCTCACTGCATCTTCTGTGACTTCCAGGTTGGGTCCCTAGGACGCCCCATGTGGCGAGTTGGACCCAGTATTGGGGTTCTGATCACTAGGGAAGCAGCCTAAGCACACAAGCTCTTTCACTTCCAGAGCCCTTCGTCACCTATGCTAAGTCACACAGCTTCCCAACTGGCTGGCTGCTTATGCACAAGATGATAGTACTACAGTCATTAGAAACAACAATATAGCCTCCTCTGAATAGATTCACTGCATGATAGACCTTTGTACTGCATCTCCTCTATCACGTTTTGTCCCCTTATTAAGCCCTGTTCTTGTGATATACCATACATGCATTGCACCCCATTAGGATGGGCCTCAACTAACTTTAGACTAGGCCAAGTTGAATTACGATAAACATTCTTTACTGAAGTTGTTAAGAGTAACAAATGAACAGTTCAACAAAGATGTATTCAATAGACATTCCTGTACATAATCTTCTAAATGCCCCTCAGTTAGTATCCTGGTGCCTTTTTACCCCATGATGTAGTCATACTTTAATTAGGTGAAAAAGTCCTTTTCAGTCTATTGCTCAATCATGAGTCCATACCTCTGGAACCCCAGCTGGGCTTCTACAAGGGATGGTCAGGTGTGAAGTATTAGTTTATATACTTAGCAGCATTCTTTCTAGAGATAGGAATAGGTGAATCATTCATGAGTCAAGGGATGCCACGTCCCTTAACTGTACCATACAAAAAAATGTCTCCCATGGGACTTATTCTCAAAATCTTTCTTAGCTGAAAAACCCCAATTCATTTCAGTTGATCAGTACAATCTTCAATGGGGGGCTACTACCCCCTGATGAAGATTATACAAATCAATTAAAACGCATTGGGGATTTGTGGCTAAGAAAGATTTTGAGAATACTATTGGTGTATGATTTATTAAATGCCCAAAATGTAGGGATACACAGTATATAAATGTACATTTTCAAACCCAAAATATCTATACAATAATGGTTTTATGGAGTGATTTTATGAATGTATAATAAAATAATAAAATAATGTATTTTACATACTGTTTTGGTATTGGCTGCATTAAAGTTCCATGGGAGACATTTTTTTTGTATAGTTCTGTTATTACAGTGGGGAGACCAGGAATTGTATCCCTGGTCGTCTTACTAACCACAGCACCTCCTAAAGGTGGTCAACTCCCTTTCTATGTGTTTGCCTTTGCAGAGGGCGATACATCCCCAAAAAGCCCAAGAAAACCTGGACAGCAGAGTTAATCCTTACCTCCCAAGGAGTACCACCTCAGCAGGGCAAGCACAATTAAACAATGCAATATTCTAACACAGAAATCTAAACACAGACATCAGCTGAAAACAGTAGAAACATACACAGCTGACATCCACAAGCATAGTATCTAAAGTAAAACAAAAGAATATCATGCAAATGGAGAAACAGAAAAAGGGCGTACCAACCTAGTGTATTATCGTTTAAAATATTTATTGAAGAAACAAAGTAAGTATCATACTCACAATAGACATAAAAACACAGGCATGTCAAACTGAACAAGATGTATGATCCAAACAACATCTGAGTCTATAAGATGGAACCCTGGATGACCAACTGGCTAACGCGTTTCGAGGACACAACCTCTTCCTCAGAGGTTGGCTCTGAGGAAGAGGTTGTGTCCTCGAAACGTGCCCTTTTTCTGTTTCTCCATTTGCATCCAGTGTATTTGGACCACCCCAGGTCTGTTGAGGGCAGCAAGCAGTGCATATTCCAGAAAATTCCAGAACATTCCTATTGGGTCTACTGAATCTTTTCCTAGCTCAGGAGAAAAGTGTTTGTTGTGTTGGAAAAGAATATCATGGACAGAACTTTTCAACTATACCCAAAATCTAGGTTTGAATACGCCAAAGGTATTATGGTATGAAAACACTAAGGCCAGGTTCACCGGTGCACTTTGAGAGCAGCCTGATTGTATATTCATATTACATTAATTTTTTTAGGTGTGCTGCCTTTGACTGTAATAAACCATGTAAAGTGCATCAAAATCCTGCATGCTACATCCTTGATGCACTTTCAGAAAATACATGGTCTAATAGAAGTCACTAGGAATGCACCTAAAACTGTGCGTAAAACATGCATATAATTGCACTGTGCCCAACCACAGCACACCAGTGTGAGTAATTGACCTTTATGAAGTCTTGTCTTTAGATATGCCTCTAAGAATGAGTTCCCCAGTATCACATTTTTACAGAGGACTGTCTAGTTCTCTTGCTATTTTACAATTTATCTTCATAGTTTCACATACAAAACCTTACTCAATGTCCAATGTAATAAACAATGTCTTAAAATGGCCCTGTACCATGGAAGCTTTGCCCCAAAACAGCAAGCAGGGCTAAAAGGACAAGTCAAAAATGTGTCCAGTAACCTTCCTGTAGCTGTTCCTTTACCATGCTTTGTTCTGCACAAGAGTGTACGGAGGCAGGCATCTTGGTAGAGGCAGCACTTTGTTTCTTCATGTCAGAGCTGACCTGATGACTGGGGATCTGATGACTGGAGGGTAGTAATCAAGAAGCAGCAGAAGAGATGAAGGAAGTACAGATACAATACAGGTACAATGAATGAAACAGACATAGTACGATATTACAAAGTATATTGTTCCCCTACAGGCAAACCCCCCTCACTCCTCCAGCTCTGGGTGCAGGCTTTCAGCAGTCACTGGGTGCTCCATGAATTCCACATTTAAGCAAGAGAAAAGAAAAGGAAGTTGCTATCCTTTTAAAAAGCCTTGTATACATTTATTGGAATATCCAAATTACAGACTGCTCTATCTGTTCCTGCAAGATCTAGCGTGTTTCACTCTATTTGAAGCTTATTCGTGATTTTATTCCTGATCCTTGTCGATCTTGGTGTCACCAGCCTCATCTGCAAATTAATTTAACTTGCTGCATGGCCACTTCCAGTTCAGACTCCCAATCTTTCTAATTTATTTAGGTTATCCTTAGATCTGCTCCCATGGTCTGGGCAATAAGTTTTATCTAGCCTTGGCCCTCCTGTTCCTAGCACCAGTCCATGTTCATAGCTCCAGTCCAGATTCCTAGTATCTGACCTCCTGTGATACTACTCTCGCAAGCAGTCCTTTTGACCCCTGTGTGTCTGTTTCCTTGCATCTTCTGTGACCCCTGCCTCTTTCATTGTTGGATTGACCATCTCCTAAATCCTGTTGTGGGCTGACAACACACACCAGTTTCTGGAGTGTGTCAGCTTTGCCCATTTTTTTTTCTTTTTGCTAAACTACTTAGACCCACCTATTCTGCATCTTCACAACGTAAAGACTAATCATTGTGTAGTTCCAAGATTAGGAGGAGAACTGGAAAGGCTATTTACTCTCTATGTGGAAAAACACAGGACAGCTTTGAATTTCTGATATGATCGACAGTGGTTTTCTGGGGTTTTTTTGCACTTATTGAACAGATATATCAAAACAATGTCAATTATAGATTTAACAGACTCAAAAGGGAACATATAAGAGAAGTACATTGTTTGGGTCTGCATATACATTACAAAAGTGAAATACTACTCAAAGCAATAATGATAATGTGTTCTACTGGTTTAATCAATCCAAAACTTGAATTTATTTCTGTGTGCTGAAGACCCACTATGCCGACTGTAGGTAGGTGGAGGTGAACAGGTGATTTAAGGTCCCCTGGGGCATGAAGTCAAAGCACCAGCTGGTTTTTACCAGAGCTCCTGATAGAGGAGATGAGTTTTGTTTTGTGCTAGTGCCAGGTTACAACACCCAGGTTCACTTTGCTCAAAATGCATAGAAAAGTGGATATGGAAGTGGAGCAGGGGAACTAGTGGAGCTGAAGTGGGCATAGACAATGAGAAGATTCAGGAACCAGGTCAAAGATCAGGGCAGGAGGCAGACAAGCAAATCCAGAGAGAGATGAGGTTGGCACACAGTAAGTCAATCCAACAATGAAAGAGGGAGGGGTCATGCAAGGAACTAGACGTACAGGAGTTACAAGAATTGCTTGAGAGAGTAGCGCCAGAGGAGTTCAGAAAATAGGAACATGGGCAGGAGCTAGGAACATGCACTTGTTCTAGGAACAGGGGTTCAGGGCTAGATATAACCTTTTGCCCAGACCATGGGAGCAAATCTGGGAATGACCTAAATAAATGAGAAAGATTTGGAGGCTTGGCTGGAAGTGGTCTTGCAGCAAGTTAAATTAATTTGCAGGCGAGGCAAGTGACACCCATAGCTACCAGTTCTATGCAGCAAGAAAGCAACAACAGAGCACACTTGTAGAACCACAGTTTCTGTCGAAACCACAGTTTCTGGCGAAACCACAGAAACGGGGGTTAAGACAAACTTGCTTGTGGAATCACAGGTGATGGATCAGATCAGCAGCTAATCTGTGACAGATGGTAAGAGTATTGAGATGTTTTCTACTTGAAACAATACACATATTTGGACTAAATATTCTGAAGAAGCTCATAAAACATTGTTGGAGTTATAAGAAGGGCAGCTGGAACTATGTGACTCCATAGCTTGTATAGATAAAACCTTTAGATCTGTACATAGATCCATAGATCACTAATGTACTAACTTCCTTGTTATAGTCTATGACAGTGTTTCTCAACCTTGTTCCAGTCAAGGAACTCTTTAAAATTATGCACAATTTTGAGGCACCCCTAATAGTTTTACATATTGTAGCAACATCCAACACGTAGAATATTCAATATTATACATGATTTATTCTTGCAAAGCAAATACACTCTTGCACACTGATACTAACTAGTATTTCAGCATTTGCTATCCCTCGTTTTCTCTCCACTATCCAGCTAATATGAGCTCAGGGCTGAGAGAGGGTCAAGGGAGGGTCAGACAAGGATGCTGTGGAGGAACGGTTATTAGGACACTGGTGGCTGGCCCACATGGTGCCCAAGGTTGTAACAATAAACAATGAAAACCTATGACTTTGTGTAACAAAAAAGGCAGGCTTGATCCACTCACTGGCTTGTTCACAATTGGAGGTGATTGTAGCCGTATTAGTGCATTTGCGACAGAAACAATTGAGTACTGTCCGTGATACTTTTTTTATTTGCACTAACATACAATTTTGAGGACAAGCTTTCGGGGTATGTCCCCTTCTTCAAAGGAAACACAGATCAACAGTGATATTTTAACATTCTGCTTAAACTTTGTGATTTGTATAGTACTGCTTGGACTTTGAAGAAGGGGACATACCCCGAAAGCTTGTCCTCAAAATTGTATGTTAGTGCAAATAAAAAAAGTATCACGGACAGTACTCAATTGTTTCTGGGGCAAGTTGGAGAAATTTTAGGCATTTTGTCAAGGCACCCCAGAAGAACCCAGAAGGCACCCCAGTTGAAAAAGGCTGGTCTATGGAGCCTGTCAATGCTGTAAAAAGAAGATGCAAAGTCCTGCTAGGGCAATATTTGGGAAAATACCATATTTGTTTTTAATTTGCCCATATTATGGGAGGTGACAGGGGTCTGTGGATGGATAATGCATTATATACAATGTTATTTAAGCTCCATTTTAAACCTTTCACATAGGATTATCCCAAAGCCACATTCCAGTATTTCACCATTGGTCAAAGCTTTTGAGAAGCTGGTATGGAGAGGCTACAACAAGTCTTTGGAAAAACAAAATAACATTGTATCAGAACACATTGACAGTATCTATGCAGAGTACAAATTTGCAAATTAACCAACTGGATCTTACCATGTATTCAGGGTGGCTAGGGGAATGAGAACAATGGACTAAAATAATCACATTATTTTATAGGCAGATAAATGAAGGTAGTAGTAGGTAGTAGTTTAGTAAATAGCATAGATAAACTACATTCAACCTGTATTTGTTCTCTGCTGTCAACCTGAACTCCTGAACACATTTATATACAAATTATATCTATTTGGCGAATTCCACAGATACTTCTAAATTTTATCATTTAATAGATTCAATATATTACCATATAATTGTGAGTTGCAACAGAGAGTGTGAGGATATTTAAGAAATGTGATTCAATTAGATTCACTTAATGGAATGAAAGTAGATGAAAATCTTTAAAACAGAGTGGGTTTGGGACTATTATATCAATAAAACTAAAAAAGTAGTGTTAATACAACTACTTAAAATTTAATGCCCTTAAGGTATTATAGCATTTGTTTTTGAACATGTATTTTTTAAATGAAATATGAGTCTGATGCTTTCCTTTGATGCAAAACTATATGTCTGGAAACGAGAGCCGGAAAGTCACATTCAGTATTGATTCTACAAAACTTTTTATTTTTTAACCAGCCATGTTAAAAGGAATGCTCTAGTGAGCAACTATAGTGAAAGTGAAAATAATTGTGTGACAATTAATATTTATTGTATATGGCAGTTCACCTGGTACACATGCAAGTATATTTCCTCTCACCAAACATGGAGGTACAGCTACAGTACATGCGTTAGAGGGAAGATATAGGGCTGCCATTTGTTCAGCTTTTTACTGACCTGATGGTGACAACCATCTTAAAAAAGACACTAGGAAGCCTACTAAGGTTTTTGTTTCAAGCTAAGCTAAGAGGTTATATAACTTTCACTACTTTTCTAGAAACTGTATGTGATATTTCCTAAATGTTTACACAACTATGTGTAACTGACTCTTGAAGGAGCCGCTGGATGTACTGGATCCCCTGTTCCTGTACCCATGACTTTGTAAACAGCTCCATACACTATGATACGCCTGACTTTAGTGAGCAACGCCTCTTAAACTCTATACTGGGGCAATCCTAACTAGGGAGTACTATACCATCATGAGCATTCAGTAGTCTATAATATACTGACACTTTTCTTCAGCTGACCAGCTTGTTGGGGCCCAAAATATTTTACTGGAGCACTTAGGTTAGTGATCCTTTAAGAATTGACACTATGTTACTTGCAGATAACTGTGTCCCTTTAAGAATTGATACAGACACTGGCACTTTTTACTTGTGGATAACTCTGTCCATCTTTGTCCAAGTGTATTGTGATTTTTGATAGCAGCCAATCAACAACTCCTGTGTCAGCAGAGGATCTTCCTCTGTTTACTGTGTGAAACAGTCTGTCAGTGTCCGTAGCATCCTTCCCACTTGGTCAGGAGGAAACAGGCTCCAACAACATCCATGGATCTCTCTTATGTCCCAAGCCGTCTATTGCTGTGATTCTATGCCTATCAGTTTCAGCAGTGAGCAGTTTGCTAGCAACTGACTGTGCATTCAGTCCTCTCCAAATGGCCTCCTCACTTCTTTTACTTATCCTAGGAAAACAAGAGAACCGCCTCTCCCCTTTGCCCCAGTGTCTTGTGGGAGTTTTATATCCTCCTCTTTGCAATTTACCTGGCTATCTCTGTGTGTCAGAACTACTGGTTCAACACTGGTTATACACAGTTCTACAATACGAGTCTCACACAAAGAAAGTGCACATGGACTTTTTAAGAGATACATCATAAAAAAATGGTCCAAAGGTTGAAATCGTATATTTTTTTATAGTTTCTGAAAAGGTGCATAGAATCAATAGTACTATAGGGGTACATTCATCAGCGATACATATACAAAAATCAGTAAACAATGGAATTATAGACAGAAAGGATGTCTAAGCAACGACATAGATCTCATCTGGTTTTGAGAAACCCAGTTCATTTCATCAGGAGATCTTTATGCTGAACAAATATGCACCATCTGATAAAAACAAAGGTGTACAGGAGTTTAAACTTTGTTGGACACTGGGTGTGACTAGGAACCCCATCAGAGGGTTTGACCTGGTAGCTGTGGAAAGGGCCAGCAAGCTGTCCTTCTGGTCACTAACAGATGCACATGGACTTTGTGGTGATGACAGACTACCCAGCCAGCCTTATCTTACAGTCCTGCTGTGTGTAGGTGGTGTGTGGCCCTCCACCCTTTCCACAGCTCCTGAGCTAGACTCTCTGACAGGGTTCCCAACCACACTCAGTGTCTGATGGAGTTATGCTCCTGTACACCTTTGTTTTCAGATGGTGTATATTTGATCAGCAAAAATATCTCCTGATGAAGTGAACTGAGCTTAACGAAAGGTGTCAAGAGCTATGGCATTGTTTAGCCATCCTTTCTGTCTATAATTACATTGTATACTGATTTTTGTATATGTATTGCTGATGAATGTATCCCTATTATGTCTATTGATTCTGTGCACCATTCTGGATGTTTTTTAGAAATTATTTTATACTTTGAACCAAAGATTATAAGATTTTACCATGGACTGTTTTTATGGTGTACCTCACTGTCTACAGCACAGGCACTGAGGGCTTCACACTGGGCCACATGTGTGTAATGGAAAAACTTTTTTTTAGTTTTGGATAGTGCAATTGGATAAAGCGGGAAAGGGGAGTCCCTCTGTCAAGTTTTTATTGTGGTCTCTGTCTCTGCTGGAGAGATTTGCTTCACTGTTAGTCCTGGTGACCATTATCAGTGACAGAGAAAAAATTGGAAATACAAAATTTTAGTAATTATAAGAGCAAGATAAATCTTCTAGTTAGAACAATTTTCTGATAAAACTGTTTATGATAGGAATTCCTTTTTGATTGGAGAGATTTAATCTAGTGTCTTGTTGTGTCTTGTGAAGTGGAATTTCACCAGCAGGCCATAGACACCAAAAACCTAACCTGGTGAGGGTCTTGGCTATATATGCATTTTAACCTTAAAGTGGAACTGCACTGCATCTGAGCACCACAAACCAAAAATGCTATTTAATTCATTTTTAATATACAAAGCTAATTTTGAAAAACACAACATTTCTGGCAGTGGCCATCTTGAGTAAGGTTAGATGATTCATGTAGCATTTATATCCTGGAATTCATCTAACCTTAATTAGGCATTGGCTGAGCTGAGAACCCTCCCTCCCTTCCTGAAGACCCTTGAGTTGTATAACATAATTTGCCTAGGCATGGAAACCAGGAAGTAACTGAAGAAATGTAATCAAAAAGTTTAAAACAAGTAAATATAATATACTTTCCTATCTATTTTCCAATGCTAGCTGCATATTGATTAAAAATAATCCATGTTGATTGATCCATGTTGATAGGGTGAAGTTCCACTTTAACTTACATCCAAATGCCTAACACAGAAATATATGTGTCAGGTGAAAATTCTAGCAAATTTCAAGAAGAATGATAAGACAGGAAATGGGCAATTAAAGCCATTTTCTCTAGAAAAAAAAGAAAGTTTTCCCCTGAAAAACAAAGGCATAATGTGCTAGTATGCATTTCATTTAGCACTTTATGTGAAACTTACCTCAAAACAAAGCCTTCCAGCAGCACCTTATTGGTCCTTCTTCCAGGTTCACAGGATCTGGCAGCTTGAATGGACAGTGCATGTTTAGGAGATATTCACAGTACCTACAGGTAAGCCTTATTATAGGCTTACCTGTAGGTACACGTAAAAAAACAGACCTTACTAGCATTTTAACCTAAATGGGGGTTGTTTAACCATTAGCCGCCCGGCCTATAGCCGTTTGGCAGCCGCAAAAATGCTCTAGCTTTCCGGGTGCATGCCATTTGGCGTCCTCCCGCACATGCGCAGTTCGCACGGTTGCAGAGCTGCGCAGCGGCGCGATCTGTCACCGGCCGTGTACCTCGGAAAAAATTAAAAATAATAATAAAAAAAAAAAAAAAAAAAATATATATATATATAATTTTTTTTCATACTGTCACCAGTCAGTGTCCCTGTTCACCGCCATGACAGTTATATGATGACGCTGTACTGCACTGGTGACAGTATGTAAAAAAAAAATTGTGAAAATAATTTTTTGAATTTTTTCATTTTCCGAAAAATTATGACAAAAAAAATACAACTTCAAAAAACTCGCCATTCCTCTTATGAAGTATGTTGGACTGTCTACTCTGCAAAAAGGGGTCATTTGGGGGATATCTGTACTATTCTGACATTCTTGGACCTCAAGAAATTAGATTGGCCGTCAGTGCTTCAGGATTGATCAATATTCAGATCTATACCATAGTTTGTGAACTCTATCACTTTCCTGCAAACTAAATAATACATCCTAATTTGGGTTATTTTCACCAAAGACATGTAGCAGAATACATCTCGGCTTAAATTTATGAAGAACATTTATTTATTTGCAAACTTTTATAACAGAAACAAAGAAAAACGTGTTTTTTTTTCAAACTTTTTGGTCTTTTTTTGTTAATTTAGCAAAAAATGAAAACCCCAGCGGTGATTAAATACCACCAAAAGAAAGCTCTAGTTGTGTGAAGAAAATGATAAAATTTTAGTTTGGGTACAATGTTGTATGACCGCGCAATTGTCATTCAAAGTCTGAGAGCGCTGAAACGTGAAAAATGGCCTGGGCAGTAAGGTGTAAAATTGCCCGGTATTGAAATGGTTAAATGAACACAATGGGATTTATTCCATTAAATGAGTATCTAAAAACATTTTTTTAAACTTATGGATGGAGCGGGGATGGGTTAGCAACCCTATCAAGTTTTCATTTTTGTCTGTGTCCCTTCTGTACTATTTTCATGCTTTGTTCCATAAAATAAGAGTTTTATGTTTTCTGAATCCTGTTTTTTTTCCATTTTAGTGCTGCTGATCTCCTCCAACCTCTTTCAGTTACTTCCTGTCTTCATGCATTCACTGCTGCCATAGAATATTAATAATGACAATGGTGAACTATTAGAAAAAAAAAATAATGGAGAACTATGCCTGCACAATGTGCATCAGCATGGCCTCTTGTAGTTTTCACCAGGGGCATGCATGACAGGGTGACAACACAAATAGACATATATAATGCCAGCATACCATGGGGTAGCATTGGCAAGTATAATCTTGGAAAAGTATTAATCTTGGATTAAGAATTCAGCATTGAACTTTGGCTTTGGACTTCAGCGATTACACAAAGCAAGAAGCCACAGTAGACAACTCCAAATACTAAATGGACTACAGGTGACCTGTTTCCCCCATCCAGCTTTGCCATCTCTTACCCAGTCAGTTTATAATCTCACAACTCTGTAACATGCATTTCCTACTCCTCCTTCTCACAGTTGTATCCTCTCTCTTCAAACTCTCCTTCCTTGACCCCTCTTCTCCACGCCACAGCTTAAATATATCACCCTCACTCCTGTCTTCACCTTATTAATGCACTCATCATTGCTAATTCTGAACCCACATACTAATAAAACCTCCAGGACACTGGGACCTGTCCCTCCATATAAGTCATACTCCCATATTACCTCTTTCACCCTTCTTCTTCTCCTAACATCTGGAGACATTTCCCCAAATCCTGGACCGCCATCTTTTTTCTTTGACCAACATACCCGGCACCCCCTATCTTCTAACAGCTGCAATCCACACAATCTGATTACTATTCATCTTCTTCCTAGAACCAGCCTCCCCTTTTCTGTCTGTAACAAACTCACCTCTGTCCATGACCTTTTTATCACAAACTCCTTTAACCTACTTGCAATTATGGAAACCTGGCTTCATGAATTTGACTTTCCCTCTCATGCTGCCCTCTCCCATGATGGTCTGCTCTGGACTCACTCTCCCATGCCTAGTGGACAGAAAGGAGGCGGAGTTTGAATCCTCTTATCCCCTCAAAGCACTTTTCAGGTCCTTCATTCACCTCCCTCTCTGTTCCTCTCCTAATTTGAAGCTCACTGTATTTGTCTATTCTCTCCAGTTTCCTTAAGAATTGCTTTGATCTATCAACCTCCTGGACCAGTATCAAGCTTCTCTCGATGACTTCTCTGCCTGGCTACCGCACTTTCTCTCTTCTGAAATTCCCACAATTATTCTCGGTGACTTCAACATCTGCATTAACCTAAACACTCCTGCTACTTCTAAACGTCTCAGACTAGCCACTTCTTTTGATCTAAAACAATGGACACATGCTTCTACTAACTCTAATGGTAACTGTATTCTCCATGCAATCTCACCAACTTTCCTTTTCCTCTCTCTGATCACTTCCTTATTAGCTTCACTCCCTCCTTGGCTTCCACTTCCTTGTCTTCCAGCTACCGAAGAGTTACCCATAGAAACCTTTGCTATCTTAACCCTTTTCTTCTTTCTTTCTGCAACAGATTGTCTCTATGACAAAATATCAGTCCTGTCCTGCCCTAACCTGGCCACTTCTGTCTACAACAGTTCACTGTCATCCACCCTGGACACATTGGCCCCCCTCACTGCACATGGAATTAGGCCCCGACCGCTACAGCCCTGACAAACAGACAATATCAGATGCCTCAAAAAATGTAGCCGTGCTCTTGAGCGTTTATAGTGTAAGACTAAGATCCAGCAAGACTTCAACTAATATAAATCTGCCCTTCAAAAATACAATTCCTGTCTCCATACTGCCAAACAGACCTATTTTATCACTCTCATTAACAACCCCTCAAGTAGACCCCATCAACTCTTTTCTACCTTTAATGCTGTACTTTATCCTTCATTACCTCCACCCACTAACTCACTCACTGTCCAGGAGATTTCTAATCACTTCAAAAATAAGAGTGACACAATTTGTTATGAGATTTCCACTGCACAAATATCTCCCTCACCCTACACTCCTTGTCCATCTGCACAATCAATACTTCCCTTGTTTAACCCAACTACTATAGAGGAAGTTGGTAAACTTTTTTCTAAAGCCCAATGAACTACCTGTCCCCTAGACCCTGTTCCCTCGCAAATACTATGGTCACCCTCTGGCTCTATCCTTCACTCTTTAGCTCATATCTGCAATCTCTCTCTTTTTACTGGCATCTTCCCCAACTCTAAAACATGCTCTAATTACCCCCCATACTTAAAAAGGTCTCACTGGACCCCATGAATTTTAGCAACCTAAGACCCATGTTCCCATTTTCCTCAAAATGCCTTGAATTTCTAGTCTACAACTGGCTAAGCTGCCACCTCATTGAGAATAACCTTTTCGATCCCCTTCAGTCTAAATTTCGCCCACAACACATCACAGAAACTGCTTTCCTAAAACTCACTAACGACTTACTAACAGCTACCGTAAAACCAATGGTAACTATTTTGTTCTCTTACTCTTGGACCTCTCTGCTACATTTAACACAGTTGACCACCCGCTCCTCAAAAAACTCCTCCGTGACTGTACTGTCTGTTGAATCTTACCTATCTCACCACACCTTCAGTGTCACTTACAACTCTACTTCCTCCTCTCTTACTCTTACCATCGGGGTCCCCCAAGGTTCTGTTCTTGGTCGTCTCCTATTCTTGATTTACACTTATTCCCTGGGTCAGCTGATATCTTCCCATGGTTTCCAATACCAATTCTATGCTGATGACACACAAATCTATCTCTCTACTCCTCAGCTCATCCCATCAGTTTCCTCACGTATCACCTATTTACTAACAGACATATCAGACTGGATGTCACACCATATCTAAAACTCAATCTAACTGAGCTCATAATATTTCCTCCCCCACGTGCCTCTTCCCCTGATTTCTCGGTCAAGATCAATAGCACAACTATCAACCCTTCCACGCATGCCAGGGTGCTAGGGGTAACCCTGGATTATGAACTATCCTTTTAGGCTCACATCCATTCCCTGTCCAATTCATGTCGCCTCAACCTCCGCAACATCTCTTGAATATGCCCCTTTCTAACCAATGATACCACAAAGTTTCTAATTCACTCCCTGGTTATCTCTTGTCTCGACTACTGCAATTCCCTCCTCATTGGCTTACCTTTACATAGGCTATCCCACCTTCAGTCCATTATGAATGCTGCTGACAGGCTCATCCACCTTACTAACCATTCAGTGTCTGGTACCCCTGTCTGTCAATCCCTCCACTGGCTTCCACTCTCCCAATGAATAAAATTCAAAATACTAACAACTACTTACAAAGCCATCCACAACTCTGCCCCCAGCTACATCAGCAACCTCGTCTTAAAATTTCAACCAAACCACTCTCTTCGATCCTCCCAAGACTTTCTGCTTCCTAGTTCCCATGTCAGCTTCTCCCATGCTCACCTCCAGAACTTCTCCCGAGCTTTTCCCATCCTATGGATCTCACTACCCTCAATCTGTCCAACTATCTCCTAATCTATCCACCTTTAGACAATCCCTGAAAACCCTTCTCTTTAAAGAAGCCTATCCTGCTTCTAACTAGTAAACTGCCATTTATTTCCTCCATCAGCTCATCCTCCCATAGCTATTACGTTTTTTATCATTCAATCCTTCCTCTAAGATTGTAAGCTCTAACAAGCAGAGCCCTCTGTTTCCTCTCGTACCAAAATGTATTGTAACTGTAATGTCTACCTTCATCTTGTAAAGCACTGCGCAAACTGTTGGCACTATATAAATCCTGTATAATAATAATAATCAGGTAGGTGATGATCAAAAGGACCCTACATGGCTCAGGAATTATGTCCTTTCACTGCTGTGATGTGAAAGCTTTAATAAACAGTTGGACATATTCTTGAAGATCCATGGTGTGCTGGCAATATACTGTATGCTTCTATTATTGTTGATACTAGTTCCCAGCTAATATATACTGTATTACCCATTTAGCACCATCCCAGGAACATGTGCAACAGGAATATTTAGGGTGATAACGCAGGAGCAAAATTTGGAAACAGTTGTCATCAAATACCAGGAAATACCTGAAGAAGGATCTTCATGGCAGGATCACCAGACATTATTTAAAAGAAAGCTGCAGATTTAGAAGGATTGAACCCAGTTTTGCAAATTATATTAAAGTGTTACTAAATCCAGGACCCTGCATCCACATATTTGGTCTCCCACAGTACACAGAACATGGAAGTGCAATTATTTTAGTAAATATAAAATGTTAAATACCTTTTCTCATCAGCAGTATTTTATTTATTACAGGTATTTATATAGCACTATTAATTTACACATATATTGTATATTCACAGCAGTCCGTGACCGTCAAGGGGCTTACAATCTAAAGTCCCTACCTTACATTCATACATATACATACTAGGGTCAACTTGTAGGAGGAGTTCTCATTCTGCTCTAGGAGCATGCAGGACCCATGAACTTTGACTGGACAGTGCTGATTGGCCCTGTGCTGATCACATGCACTCTCCCAAGAAAAAAAAAAACCTCTCTAACAATACACACCAAACTGAGCAGGTGCAGAGTGACTCCACAGAATATGTTTTATCAGGAGATAAGAGGGGGATACTGAAAGAAGGGGAGGATCAGAGAGGACAGGATCTGTGTTTTTACACAATGTGGAGGATTAACCGTGAGTACAACAAGCATGCTTTACTGCATGTACAGACTGATTTTACTGTTGTGGTTTTAGTAACACTTTAACATGTTAAAGCTTAGATGAAATTCTAGTGACTGGGTCTAATTTAACTACTTCACTCCCATAAATTTATGCTGTATAACTCAAAGCTTTTTCAGGTTTTGAAGATGTTTCGCACCAAATAACTTTGGAAGTTGGGTTTGGATCTGTTTTCAGCTATAAGTACAATTCTGTATATATTACATTTGTATCATACAAAAGTGCATCTGATCAATAACTCATTATGTACAATAAGTGTTTCCTATTGGGTTAAGTTCAGTTATCATAATTTGTGTTGTGCTAAATTAAGTAACATTTGTGTTTTTCACAAATAACTCATTGGCTGTTTGTATGGAAATTATATCCTCCCACATGGAACAATTTCCCTATCAACAGAGAGGCTCCATTGGATAAGAGGCCATAGCCTTGACCTGCATCTTGGCATTAACACGTTCCTAAGCACAGTGATACTGAAGGCTTCTATTCAACCAGAATAAGAAGGGGGGTTGTAGTTTTACCATCTGTGCGGTGGAACAGAACCCAGGGTCAGTGGGACAAAATCCACAGCTGGCTGACCTGTGTGACAGAATTGTCCGAGTGGTGGCTCACATCCTCCGACCCCTGCTAGCTGTCTGGGCTCTGTGATGCTTTGCCATGCTAATGAGAGCTCTGTTGTGTGCAACTACTAGTGCACAACCCAAATCACATTTCACACACACAGACATTTATTATTTTAGATTTTCCTGTTATATATCAGATTAGTTTTCAGCTGTGTGATTTAGTTGATTTCACAAAACCTAAGTATATATAATATAGATATCCAGTATATTTTATTTAGTAAATGGTTATTTCAATTTACTGAAGACAAAAATAAATATAGGGGCCTATTAATAACGGTTATGGCACTTTACCACTCTTTGTCACTGAAGGGTTGACTTGTTCAAACTAGAAGAAAGAGAAATAGCAGAAGAGTGAATTTGTAGCCTATAGGAACCAGATAAATTTATTTTTTATTATTATTATTATTTTACAGGATTTATATAGCGCCAACAGTTTGCACAGCGCTTTGCAATATAAGGGAGACAGTACAATTACAATACATTTCAGTACAGAAGGAATGTGGGGGCCCTGCTCGTGGAACTTACAATCTAAAGGATTTTACAATCTTTATGAAAAAAATGAAGCAAGAATGCCAAATGGGTGGGGAAGAATGGAAAAGAATAAAGAACATATTAAATCTGAATTCCTGCCTTACACTAACTATGTTCAAAAATGTTCCCTCCACCTATGCCTAACATCTGTAAAAAAAGTGTATACTTACCTATTTTCAGCCTGCTCCAGTTCGTTCACAAGCTCCAGCTCCCTGTGTCAATGAGCGTTTGCTGCAGGGGAGAGGAGGAAACGCTGACAATGGTTGGAACATGGGAGCCTATAGGTAACATCACGGCACCCCAAATTCCATGCCATTGTTGAGTGCTCCTTCCTCACTGCTGCAGCCGCTACTCACTGACACAGGGAATCATATGACTAGACTGGACCAGGCTGAAAATAGGTGGGTATACTATTTTTTTAATACAATTTAGACAGCTTTGGGAGGCGGCACAAAATTACCGTAGTTAGTTTTTTGGGCAGCAATTCAACTTTATTGTTTTTTTGTTTTAACATTTCAGCCTCCTGCAAGATATACTGTAAGTACAATGTAAATAATACTTTGAAAATGACATATTACTGTAAAAATGTTTAAAATATAGTTGGAAAAAAAAAACTTAAGTTAATGTCCTTTCTCCAGCTGCTCTAGGTTAGATCATCGGTTCTGTAGTGGAATGCCCATTTGCTCACCATGCTCAGATATAGACCAGGACCCTTTACTCCATTTCTCACAACTCCCTGGGTTCCTGTAGATACACAAGGAAGATAGGTTTCTCTGCATCCCTCTCTTAGCAGCTCAGAAAGATCACACCTGATGAGGCTGAGGTAGCTGGGCAAGTGATTTACAGTAAGGTTAGAGGCCCTTAACTGTCAGAACATGCATGGGTAGCCAGACCAGAGCCAAAGTGGCACAGTGGGGGACCAGGAGAGAGAGATACTGCTTTTTTTTAAGATGTCCAATGTGAACAAAATGGCCTGTGTGATCTTTGAGAGATCCCAGAGGGAGCTTACACAAGGATGAGGAGTCTCCAGCTCTATGCAACAGTGATGGGCCAAACACCAGTGCTCTCACATGGCATGAGTCAAATGTTCTTTCATTCCTGAAAAGAGGAACATTTTCTGATGGTAAGGGAGAATTAAAGCAAACATTTTTGTTGCATCCTCCTAGAACAGGTTTGTAAATACACAGAGTTTGCTTGCAGAAAAACACGTAACTTGTATTAAACAGAATGCCAACATTACAAACACCCAGGCAGGAGAGCACTGCTACGGAAATAACTCACAGTTCAATGTAGAGGAAGAGAGGTGCCCACAGTATCTGTTTCAGAGGGTGAAGTGTGGCTTGGCCAGTCCGGTCCGGAAAGCTCCTTTCCAGGATAGTGAGTGTCTAATCTTTCCCTTCTCATCAGGGACCTTTCTCTATCCTTAGTTACTTTCCCAGCAAAACACGGGGGACAGGAACCTAAACAGACCCTGCCGACCCAGGATGGCTGCCAAGGGTCACATGGGTGCAGCATGGCCAACTGGAACACTGCTCCATTGACCCAGGAAACCATATAGAAATATTGTTTCTCTTGGACTTCTTCTCCAGGCTGAGGTGCAACTCGATTTGAGCACCACTGCAGTGGAGAAAACAAACCGCACCTGCCTACATTCTCCTCCTCTTTAACAGACTCTGTCCTTGGCATCACAACACAATAGAATGTTAACAGCAGGCAATCAAAACAAGTGAAGGCAGAACTAGTAAACACAGGTAAACAACATAATCAGAAAATCTTGCAGGTTGCCCTCAATTAGGCCACATGAGGGGGCAGATGGCTGGACTCTCATCAGAGTAATTTGGTAAAGATTTATCTTTGGGTAGTGACTCAGGGGTCACAGTTGGTAAGGGATCGTTGATGTCCTCTGGCTGCTCTTCACCTGGGCTATATGTGGGATTTTCCCCAGACCAGTACAGTCTTTGGCATTAGTCGAGGTGGCCAGTTCAGCTGAGATTCAAGCTCAAGGGGTGTCAAGAACCATTCCAGGGATGTTTCTTGTACTGGTGGGAGGTCAGCAGGATGGACGGTGTGTCTCTGGTGTGAATTGGGTGGTCAATGTTCTTTGTGAATCCGTAATCCTCCAGAGTAGTGGCAAACACTAGGAGATGTTTCTTCAGTAGTTGGTGGAGTAGTCTCTGTTGGGGTAGGGGAAAATCTGTGAATGGGATGTCCAGTTATTCTAGCAGTGACTTGTACTGGGCTTCATGACAGGAGGCCATAGTTGCCTGTAGGTGAGCACACATGGCCTGTACCCTTAGCTGGGCCTCAGAAATGCAGTGGTGGGGGACTGCATGTAAGTCAGCAAGGATGGAATTCATGGGTAGTGGAATGGGCGCATCGCCCAAGTTGATCAGCTGCACTAAGACTCATCCCTAGTGGATTTTGGATAAGGTTTAGCCCACCAGCCACTCTCCTAGCATAGTTGCATCCTTGCAGGGTTCAACCATGACAGTGGCTCCATATCCTTTCTGGTGAGCTCTAATGGGGAAGGACCACACTACCTCTTGTAGGAGTGCTAGCAATGACTTCTGTTTAGTGGGTGTACGTACAACCCCTACCTGCTACCTTCTGATGGGCCTCAAAGGTCTGGAGCACTCTGAGCCACACTACTCGCAAGCCCGAGCTATGGGCTAGCATGAATGTTCATACTTGGCTAGCAAGTGAGGTAGGTCCAGGTCTTTCAATATATTAATTCCCAGCACGACAGGCACTGCAGGGTTTACTGGGCCACAGGTCACCACCACTCTCACTCATTCCATCACCTGGTCTTCAATTTGGATCTTCAGCCAGGTGATGCCAGTCACCAGGATTGGTAGGTTGTTGACTGCTTGGAGGGGTAGCCAGCAAGGGTCTAGCTTTTCCTACCAAATCATTGAGCATAAAAGTCATATTCCATAACAGTGACCTCTGACCCTATGTCAATAAAGCTTGGGACTTCCTATTCTTTTACCAGGGCGGACACCACTGGACTGGGGGCGGCTATGACTGTACTGGGACTTTGATGAGCTGGGTTTGTCCCTCTGCCCTGGGAGATACTAGTTTAATGTAGGCCTGGAGAAATGGCCATATCAGCTGCACCGCCAGCATTTGCGCTCATCCTCGGGGTCCCTGTGCAGCAGGTTGTCATCCCTCTGGAGTTGGGAAGAGACCTTTTTTGGAGGAGGCTATGTCTTGTTTTAAATCGACTACATCTTGAGACAATTCCCACATTTAAGATTGCAGGGCTGAAAGGGGTGAGGGTGCCAAGGCCTCTTTCTGGAGGTACACTGGTGCATACCTTTTGGTCACTGATACAGTTACATCTGCCTCTTCTTGGGCAACCGCATCAACTACCATCTCAAGGAAGGTTGTTGCAGGCTTTGCTTTAATCTTCTCTCATGTAATGCTCTCAGGCTTCAGACCTGCAATAAACTGATCCCTCAGTATGAAATCAGAGTCAGTTATGTCAGCACAGCACATCCTGCTTCTATAGGTGTCTCCAGAGGTGCTGCATAGGCACTGTGGAATGGGTGATGTTCTCATCCTCCTGTTTTTTCCTGTTGAAGAACCTCTGGCAGTGGTATCTTCTCCTCAAAGAGGCCCTCCAGATGTGACACAATCTGTTTTAAGGTGGCCTGCTCCTCCTCTGGCAGCGACATCACTGCCTCATGGGCATCCTTCTCCACCACTAATCTGGCCAGGACCTGATACAGACACATGGCACTCTCTAGCTTCTCCTCTCATTCTGCCAAGGGGATATTAAAACTATTATACTTAGGCATCAGGGCCAAGGCCAACCCACGTGGAGCCATGCTGGAGCCCAGTCCTCCTTCCATATCCGCTGCAAGGTACATATCCTGCCAATTGCCATTGTGGGGAGCAGAAGCATAGTGCGTGCATTAAATACACAGTCTGCTTGCAGAAAAACTTGGAACTTGTATTAAACAGAATGCCAATGTTACAAACACCCAGGTGGGAAATCACCACTAGGTAAATAACTGATGGCTCAATGTAGTCAGATGTAGAGGAGGAGAGGTTCCGACAGCACAGGGTGAAAGGTGGCCTGGCCAGTCTGGTCCCATGAGGGAAGCTCCTTTCCAGGATAGCAAGTCCCTTTCCCTCCTCATCAGGAACCTTTCTCTACCGCTAGTTACTTTCCCTAACATGAGGGGTCTGTCTCTCTACACTAGCCAGACACCAGAAGCGTGCCAAAACCCCAGGGGCAGGGACTAAAATAGACCCTGCTGAACCAATATAGCTGCCGAGAGTTACCTAGGAGCCAATGGAATGCTGCTTCATTGACCCAGGAAACCATAGAGAAATGTTGTTGGTGGACCTCCTCTCCAGGCTGCCTCTCGATTTGAGCACCATCTGCAGTGGAAAAAACAAACTGTACCTGCCTACAGGTTGTTAGAGAGGTTCAGGTAAATCTAGTTCTCTGTAATCTCTGGAGCGATGTGTGATTATTTTTGACTGTTCTGGGTCTCATTGGCTCCAGGCTTAACTACTTCCCCCTGCCTTCTAGTGGATTCTGGAATGTAGTGGGTTGGTAGAGGCAGACCCTTGGCCTGAATATTTACGTAATCTCCCTGAGGGAGAATGCCTAGTAGGTGGCTGAGGAGTGTAGGGTTCTTGTCATAGAAACATAGAAAAGTGACAGCAGAAAAAAGACCTAGTGGTCCATTGAGTCTACTGTTTTTTAATACGTTTTTGTATTTTTTTTTTTTTAGGTTTTTTTATTTGGTTAACTTTTTTGTCTTTTGTATAGATCTATGTTTGTTCCAAGCATGTCTGAAGCCACTTATTGTTGACTGACTCACTTGCTCTGCTGAAAGTCTATTCCAAGCATCAACTACTTTTTCAGTAGAATAATACTTTCTAAAATTAGTTTTGAACTTTCCTCCAGTTAGTTTGGGGTCATGTGTTCTTGATTTTGGTTTCATGTTGAAAATACTGCCATCTTGAACCTTATTCACCCCCTTGATGTATTTAAAGGTTTTAATTATGTCTCCCCTTTCCCTTCTTTCCTCCAGGAGGAGAAGACCCCAGCCTGGAGGGCTACTGCCCTTCAGGGCAGTATAGCTGAAGTCTGCAGGGGTTCTTTGCGGTCCCAGCTCAGTGAGAGGGGTAGTTTATGGAAATAACTGAAGCCAAATGAAGTGGATTCACTGAGGATCTGGCCTGGAGATTCACAGAGAAGTGCCTGGCCAATATTGGATGGAAGCATGCAAATATATAGGGACATTGTGAGTATAGGATTCTAGTGACTGCTTGGTGCTCTATTATTTATTTATTTCAGGTACTTATATAGCACTGTCAACTTACACAGCACTTTACATATATATATTACATTCACATCAGGCCCTAACCCTCAAGAGGTGTACAATCTAAGGTCCCTAACTCACATACACATACTAGGGCCAATTTAGACAGGAGCCAATTAACCTACCAGGTTGAAGTCTTTGGAGTGTGGGAAGAAACCCACACAGGCACAGGGAGAGCATGCAAACTTCAGGCAGGTGGTGCTGTGGTTGGGATTTGAATCCATGACCCTATTACTGGTAGGCAGAAGTGCTAACCACTTAGCCACTGTGCTCTAACTCTTTGAATGTCTACTCCAGTAATGCTGAATTGGAACCTTTCCTTCACTTGGAGTCCAAGGGTTGTTCTCCTGTTGTCTGCCAAGAGGAAATTTATCCTGAAGAGTATAGACAAGGCCAAGAGTGCCCTCTGGTTTCTTTGTGCACTAAATTTCAAAAGACCACTCTGCATCCCAACTAAGTTCATTGAGCATCAAAGCATAAAAATATATGACTTGTCTGGTCATTGAGTTGTGAGACTGTCCGAGTTGTTGTGTGCCTGGCTACTTGCACACCCTATTGGGAAGAGAACCTGGCTTGGGAAAAGCACAGGTTTGGTTTGAGTACCTGTGTATATATTGATGCAGCAATAAATATCTCCCATCAATAGTGAAATTCAAATGACAAATACAAACTTATGCATCATAATGACACATATATAGTTCATGACCAATAAACTGAAATATTGTTTATACAATACACACAATAACACTAATGTGTGCATAAAACTCTACTATATGTGTAATGCCAATAAATTCAGATAATGTCCCTCAGGCATATTCTGTATACCCAGTGCTTGAATGCCAAAAACAAAGGTAATGTAGAAGTCAGTGAGATTCTTTACTGTAACCAAATCCACAAACACACCTTCTCCAGTGGGCTGCTCGTCCAATGCTAAAATAATAAAATATGCGTACCAGAATGTAAAAAAAAACCCTATTTATAGAGAGGTCTTGATAAGCATAAACTGTAAAGCCTCCTGCTCGACTTTCCATCCACTGCCATCCATTCAGCTCACCACATGAAATGGCCCAAAAGGAATACTCATAAAGTATGGATTCACAATAACACTGTTCAACAGGTAAAAAGTTTTGGGCATAAAATTAGCTAATCTTACATAATTTTGGGGTGCTGAAAACGAAAATGACCCTAAAAAATGTTGATTGGCTCTAGTTTCCATGATATATTCACCCATCTAATGACGTAAGCCATTCAAAATTATGATGCAACTTCAGCTGCATATTGCGCAATTGATACTGGTAACCAATAGAAAATTGCATGTATACTGAGATGATGCAATATTAGCCTTTAATTGCATCACTTCACTGCATAAAAGCTGCAGTATCTGTAGCTGATTGTAGTTCGACAGCGTCTTTACATTTCATTTTATGCTTATATAGGCTACTCAGTAATGCCTCCAACTTGTGTGAATAAAGCAGATAATTTCTGCTATATCTGCGGTGAAATAACTTTTATCTCACAAAAAAGGAGGATAACAGGAATGATTAAGAAAGCCTACAACTTGTATTTTGGCTGCAAGATAGGAGACCAGGACAAGAGCTGGGCACCACATATATGCTGCAATTCTTGTGGGACGGCACTGGAGCAATGGTTGAATGGAAAAAAGGCATCTATGCCTTTCGCTGTGTCAATGATTTGGAGAGAGCCAACAGATCATGTTAGTAATTGTTACTTTTGTATGGTGCCTCCAATTGTAAAAGGGCTAAATAAGAAGAAAAAGTTATCTGTGCACTATCCAAATATTCCATCGGCAATACGTCCAGTTCCTCATGGAGAGGGGCTACCAATTCCTAAAGCACCAGAATCCTTCGAGGTTGAGTCAAGTGAGGAAGAACCTGAAGCGTGTAGTCACGTGCAGTTGTAAGAGATAGCCCTTTCCTCGAATACAAGAGAAAAGCCAAGAGAAGCAAAACCGACACAAACTGAAGACAAAACTAGTGAGAATCCTAAGTATTAAAATGATTCAACTTAGCTTATGGCTATAATTTTTCTTGGTAATCCTATGCAATATATTATGCCATTTAGGCTTTGTTATGTAGTCAATATCACTTGCTTTATATTTGTGGAAAGACATCTATCTATATAATTATTGTGCATTATGTAGTCATTACGCCTATAGTAGAAAACTTTCTGTTTACAGAAAAACTAGAGCCAATTGACAAATTTCATTGTTATATTTGAACTCAGAATGTGAAATTCATTAAGAAATGGATCCTTTTGTTTCCAAAACTGGCAAAAAATAAAAATTTGTTGAACAGTGTAATTAATGTAACACACTGCAAGGTGTTTAAACTCTGGTCCTGCAGGACATTTTGGGTTTGTTTAAAAGTGATACTGTGTTTGATCCTTTGGCTGAGCCTTGCAGATTGTCTAACTGCTGTAACTGCTTACTGTTATCGCTTTTGTGCTTGTACTATTTCTTTTACTTTGATCTCAATATAATCAAAATATTGGTTCACCTTAAACTGTGTAATTACTTTGTGCTCCAGGGCCAAGGGATTCTCCTGGTCAAGGTTTTATGGTGGTGTCATTAGGGGCTGTGCTTACAAATCAGGCTCAGAACAAACAGGGATCCCAGAAATATTCAGAGGCTCTTGAGGGGGTACTGCTACCTTAAAAACTAGTAAAACTACTCACATAGATAAAATCAGCAGCATAGCAAATAATCTACGGTGTCCTGTGCAATACTACAGATATATCTGAGCCTATGAAAGTTGCGTATGTGCTCTTTTGCCCTAAGGTCTCGGTCTACAGTATATGCTTTGGGATATGATTTTATGTTCTGGAATAGAGATGTAATAAACTGTTTTTATATATTTATTTTTGTGCTTGAATTATTATTATTTATTCTTGTAAAGCCAGGTATACTTATGCCCCTGCGGAAGAGTGATACTTGAAACATTTAGGGCAGCCTTTACATCAAGATTTTTACACTGAACCTATGAAAGTTGCATATGGGGGTCTAATGCCCTAAGGTTTAACCTACAGTATATGCTTGAGATATGCTTTTATGTTCTGGAATAAAGATGCAATAAACTCTTTTTGTATTTTTTGGTGTTTGAATTGTATTTGGTGCTGTGAAAGTTCCAGTCTGGTTTAGAGTAGACTAACGGGCCGGCTGAAATTTAGTGGGAACACTTGAAGGTTGCTACTGTCACTGCCAGTATAATTACTGCTGCAGTTTCCGCTACCTTCTACAACAACCATTTTATTTACAGTGGCAAGGACATTAGAAGTGGTAGGGGCACAGGAATGTCTGTTTTTCATGCCAGTCCCTTTTGTTCATCATTGATTATACTGATGTTTACAAAAATGATCCGGTAATGAGGTACAGTTGTACTGCATCATATTTGGCTGTGTAAGTTAAAGTAAAAGGAGATGGATTTCTGTTTTAAAACGTGGTATGGAAAAGTAGTGAAAACAGTGCAAGAAAAAAATCAGTGAAACAGAACGACGATAAAAAAATTGTATAATTTAATTTACTAAAATTCATGTCTTTATTTATAAGTCTGTATTCTTTTCATTGCCAGCATATTTTCTAGGTCTACAGCTTTTCTAAAGTTCACCTATATATCATCTAACATTTTTAAATTTTTAGTAGACATTTTCATATAAAATGTTTTTCTGTTTATTTGAAATTTCTAAATGTTCAGCATTTTCTAAGAGTAAAGATTCTAATCTCAATAGAATCTTATCATTCTTTCCTACGATGTAAAGAGCACAGTATTCATTAATAAATACTTCCTCTGCACACTAATGGATGTAAACCTTTATTATAGTAAAAAATGGTGACAATAATATGACCCACAATACATCTAAGTGAGCATATTTCTGCATATTTTGCCACTTGGATGACACTTGTTATCCTGCTTCTAAGACATATGGGCTTAATATTGTAATACTGCTTGTAGCCCCCTCTGTCTAGAGCCACCATGCCAGTCTTATACTTACCTTTCTCTGAATCAGGGAGATATCATGACGAGGCTGCTCAGTTCATCACTCTACATTCAATTCAATGAAAAGTTTATATTGTCTACTCAAGTGGTGAAAGCAAGAAATGTTAAAGTCAGTTGGTCAGTTGGAAGAAAAATGCCTTGGCGTTGGTGGTCAGAGGGAGGAATAACGACTTGGCATTGGTGGTCAATAGATGAAAAAACCTCTGTATTGGAAGTCAGTGGGATGATCATTGGTCATAGTGAGAAAAACTGTTAGACAACTTATCTGGGCAGCCAACCATTTACATTCACGGCAGAAAGCTTTGCCAACAATTTACTTCTTTGGTGGGAAATGTCCTCAAATGCTGGGCTATGGGATTCTTCTTAAATACTTGGACAGTTATGTGGGATCCAGGAAAGGTAGAGTGAATGCATATAAAGTTTAACTTGTTAATGTAATTTAAAAAGCAATTTGCATGTTTTCAAATGTGCAGCATTTCATTAAAAGATTACTTGGTATCTGCTCTGAATGTCCTTCTTCATGCACTTTTTGTTATGGGATGACCGCTGTCTCCTAATTTTCATCATGTTTGCCCCAGATGGAAACTACAAGCAGCTGTACAGACACATATTGCCGAGGAATAGTCCAATGTTAGCAACAAAAGCCTTTCCATTGCAACAATCTGCAGCTGGTGCTGGGGCAAGTGTATTGAAATAGTAAGGAACTAAAATAAACCTCATGAAATTAGCAGCACTGAGATGAATTAAGGTGAAAACAGTATTTTATAAAAAAAAGAGAATAAAAAAGCCATGTTAAACCAAATTGTATCAGTTTAAGCTTTACTGGATCATTTACTTTGGCTTTCCATCACACCTTTACTGCTAGAGAAGAACCAGAGGCTAATCTGTTCATGCAAGACAAACAACAAAGTAAAAAAAAAGCACCTTATAATAAATATAACTTCGAAAGGCATTTAAAGTGGTTGAAAACCTCAGACATTAAATGTAAACAAAGCAAATCCCTCTATAGTGTGTACTTGTCTCTATACAGAGCACTGTGTAATTTCTGTCTGCTGCCTTGTTCCTCTGCTATCTGCATGAGTCACTTCTGGTAGATTTTCCTGACACCAAGAGAAAAAAGGCAACAGCAGAGGGATCTCCAGCACACAGCCTGCGATTGACAATCTCAGCTCTGTTCCTGTGTGCTGTATGTGTCCCTTCCCATCAACCTCACCGAACCTCACTGAACTCCGCAGTGTGTAATTTCAGCTCTCTACCTTTTTTGTTCTGACAGCTCAGACAATCTTTCTAAATTCTTGACTTTGAATGAGTGTAGAGAAGAGAAGACTAGAGGTAAACAGGTACAACTGATGTATAAGGATTTGTTAATGGATATATGTGTTTACAACCTCTTTAGGTAACTTTGTTAGTGCCTGATACAAAAACAAATATCAGCACAAAGGACATTACTTACTATTAATCAGGTGTGTCCTTTGTAATTTTCTCTCCTGAATTCCTTGAAATCTTCCTTCTCCTATCCCCCCCCCCCCACTGTAATCTTCCAGTGTGGCAGGGGTTAATAGAGATGAGACAGGCACTCTTCAAGAGTGCTTGATTTTGTCTACCCTTTCTGCCCAGCTCCTCCATTCACAGAAGTTGTAATATAGATTCCATGAAAGAAACAAGATCTGTGACTAGAGGGGGCGGATCTTTCAATCATCCACCCTTCCTCCATTCATGTATAATGTTTCATTGATGGAAGCTGTAGTACTGCTTCTGTGAATGGAGAAAGTGGGCAGTAGTAGGGCACATTTCAAGATCAGAAGGAATTTCTGGACTCACACAAGAACCCCATTAGTTATCATTATAGAAATTGGCATGCCAAAATCATTGATGGAGTTAATCACCCTACATTCTGATGATCAGTTGTCTATTTATTGACAAAAACAGAATGGGAATCATCACTGAACAAACCTATTTGCCATTTCCCTAGTTCTCCTGAGTCTGACACTTGGCCAGCCATTATCTTCTTAGGCTCATACTCTTGTTTTATGCAAACTATTACTAATGGTCCTTTCTGTGATTCCTGTTGTGACCACAGATCTGATATTGGATGAAATGATCTCTTTGTTACTGCCGGTCTAATAATCTTTCAGATTCTCGTGTCCTTTTGGTCCAACCTTTCATGGGATCCTTCTTCTCACATTTTCAGCAGACTTTGTGGTATGATATAGAACGCTTCAGGCATGCAAGCTAGGAGAAATATTGTCTCCTTCTTAGGGCTGACACCTTGTTTGTTGTAATGGGTACTGCAAATACATGTGCTTTTCGTTTTTCGGATGAAAATGTCATTTTTGGAGATGCAGATGTATACAAATCTCCGAATAGACATAGTAATGACTCCGAAAAAAGTTATAATGAAATTAACAAATGCATTTGTTTCATTCCTTTCATTTGGATGAAGTCACATGATGCGATAGTAGTTCAGGCCCATGGGGAAATTAATAAAATTTTCAAATTTGTTCGACAATTTGAAAGTAAATAATGAATGGATCCAAATTCAATTAATTAACTCAGATGCACATGATGCCACTCAATATTGTCCAATCAGTTCATGCCATTTCTGTGGGTTGGACTAGCATCCAAAAATATTGGAATATTGAATCCTTCCAATTCAATAATATATTGAATACATAGCAATCTTCCGGAAAAACTGCAAATTTTTTTACTTAAACTGGACCAACAACTATAAGAAATGAATGCCGAAGATACAAAATGAATTCCGAAAATGAAGATTCAATATAATGAATATGATGCAACAAAATTCTTCAATGAACAAATGCATCCAAAAATTTGCAGAATGCACATGTTTAGCACTTCTCCACTGGAGGTAAGATGTCCAAAACAACTAAACTTACATCTCAACATGCAGCTTCCTTCTTTTAGATTGTCACATCTTTGAGTGGTTCTAAAGGCTGAAGGTTTTTTTTACCTTCATGCATTCTCTGCATGAAGGTAAAAAAACTTTTTGAGTGCAGCTCCCTCTCTCCGATTTCACCACTTATACTTACATGAGCGCACCCTCGATCCAGTACTGTGCACAAGAGCAGTGGCTCTATCAGTTCTCTCCCTCCTCATATGCTCAAAGGAAGCAGTGGGAGCTTTTGGCAGTGAGAAGAGGGCAGGGGTTGGTGCAAGCCCTATGGACACACAGTGCTGGCTTAGGAGAGAGCCCCCAATAGTGCCCCCATAGCAATAGGGCTATAGTGGGCACTCAGCAAGGGGGAGGAGGCAGGAGCACGGGCAGGGACTCGAGATAAGGAGGACACTTACCTGCACAGAGAGATAAGTATGACATATTTGTTATTAAAAAAAAGGGTTTACAATCATTATAAGCCCACAGGTAACAACAGTGACAGACTGAGCACTAAGCAATATAAGTTGATTTACTAAAGAAGCAAAGGCTATTAGCAATAGCCTAAAGCTGTGCTCAATCAAAACATTTGTGTTAAAATTCTGTTGTTTTTTAAACTTTTTCTGGCATATGATTGAGTATTCAAAGAGAACACAGCATAACATGGTTTAAGAATGACTTTGAAAATTGTACATTCACTTTGCTACGTGAACAGCCTCTCCTCCTTTAGTAAATAAAGTGCACAGCCTTCATCAGAAAACTGAGCAAGCTGCATATTCTATATGGAGAAAAATTTAAATGTAAGGGATTCAACCACCAAGTTACAGTAACATGTCTACAAGGAGTTTATATTTCCTAGAGAATACAGATATTAAAAATCAGCTGCTGGATTAACTACAATTAAAATGTTACCCACAATTACACAGTTACCCACTGTCTTCCAATCATTCAGATTTAATTATTAACTACTAAGGGATTTTTTACAATACTGTATACATCACTATCCTGCATTTGTTAATTGATTCAGCATTGCTCAATTTTATGTTAATATACCTGCAATTATGGTGAAGCGAGGAAGGTGGAAGGCGGGGGGTTTAATGAATTGTTAATTAAATTAATTAAGAGCTGTGGCTCCCCAGAGGAGGTTGTTCATGAGTTACTCAGGGTAAGCATGTAGTGCTCTGGATACTGTATTATTCTGCAAGCTGGCTGGAAAGTTAACTCCTTCTCAGGAATGGTGGCTTGCCGGCCATTAGTACCCCTAGCGCTCCTCTTTATTTCAGTTAATCAGCACAATGACCCATAACACCCAATAGCATTTCAGTTTTTAGAACTTTAGCATAAATACAGTTAAAGAAAATGTTTTGATTGGTTGCTGTGAGTTCCTACACTTTGCACATGAGTCATGGGCTTACTAAGTGAAGGCTAAATGAGGTTTAACTACTTTATGTTGGGCAACTTATGTTCAATGACTGCAAAAGTGCGGTATCATTATAGAAAATGAATCTATAAGTGGGGGGGAGATGTATGTCAATAGCTCCTTATCCCTTATAGCAAATAGGAAATAATAGGAATGGAATTTTTGGTGCATATATTATAGACCAGACTCTGAATATCAGTTAAAATATTACAATTTATTTTAGACAATATATAAAAAACATTATTGTGATAAAAGTAGCTAGTAAAGTTTCATGGTAAAGTAAATATCCAGTATATTCAGTTTGATGATGTTAACAAAATCCTCATAAACAGGTTCTTCTACATGTTTCACCAACTAGACTTCTTCAGGAAGCGATTATGTGCATAGGATACTAGTAAAAATACAAAAGATACAAATAAGAAAAATAACAATTTAAGGTGATTGATGCATATATGTATGCAAACAAGGGGGACTAACCCCCATCACTACCAGGTTCATCATAACAACACACACCTCAGATCCAGACCACCAGGGATTTGACCAGACCTAGAAAAAAATTCTTATATCATTATACAGGACTTTGAAGTTCCATGATTTAGAGAAAATATGCCTATGTAAATGACAGAATCCATGCAATTCTGCAGGTACAAAACACAACAACGTGTTTTGGTGGTTTATCCATGAAAGGCTGAACATTTTATAACTGAGGTATATCACTTCTGACAGTTGGGTCTATTTATAAATCTGTTCTGGGTTTTTATTTATTCATTTTTTTTTACTTTCTTACTCTCATTTTCTCCATATTTCAACAAAGATGAAAAAAAATGGCAAAATACTGTATATTTCATAGCCATATTTAAAGTTAGACTTCAACAAACATGATATTTTAGTTACAGAGGGAGTCTGGCCGAAGTTGGGACCCACTCATAATAGCCACAAAAAGAATACTATCTCAGGAATTAGAGCGCTCCGGCTAAGGGTATCACCACTTTGTTATGGACCTCAGCTTGGTGGAAACCAGATGAATTTATCCTTACTAGATTCTTATTTTTTACATTAAAATGATACTAAATGGGAGTCCCATGAACTCACTTTAATTCTGGTCAACAGACAATTTTTATTTTGGGAAGTAATCAGTTAAAAAAAAAATTCAATTTTTATTCATAAACTGCTACAATATAAAACCTGCTCCTGACTGCTTCTTAACCTCTTCCCATCCGGCCCATGTATATAAACGGCCAGAAGGGAGCAGTACAGGAGCGGGTTGCTGTTCATAAACGGCTGCCGCATTTACAGCCTGTGCGCGCTCCCTGGGACCGATCGCTGTATGGGACCTCTTTGTGAGGTCCCAATCATGTGATCACTGATTAGCCAATCAGTGATTACATGAATAGTAGTAAGCAAGATGTCACTTCCTGACATTATTGCTTACTATTAGTGAAATCTGTAAATGATCATAGAGGTCACATAGTACAAGGCTATTCACAACAGCCTTGTACCATGTGACAAGCTGTGACCAATCACAGCTCTCACAGTATTTCTCAATGGCTGCAAGTATGCAGTCAGAGAGAAGAAGAAATTATTGCTTTTACAGCCTTTATGGGTGTAAAAGCAATCAGTGTAAAAAAAAAATCTTCCTCACCCCCCACAAGTAGTACAGTGTCTCTATGGTGATACTGTACTGCTACTTTGACAGTATGTAAAAAAAAAAACATAAATAATAATATAAAAAAAAATAAAAATGTTACATTTTTTTTTCAAAAATTATAATCGTTGGTTATAAACTAATTTGGGTATTTTTTTTACTAAAAAGATAACTGAATAAATGTATTCAGATTTATGAAGAAAGATTATTTATTTGCAAAATGTCATAAGAAAAACACTTTTTTTCAAAATATTTGGACTTTTTATTTATATAGCAAAAAACAAAACAAATCCCAGTGGTGAATAAATACCACCAAAATAAAGTTTTATCTGTCTCATAAAATGCAAAAAAAAATTCATATGGGTACAGTGTTGCATGACCGTGCAATTGTCATTCAAAGTGTGATAACACTGAAAGCTGAAAATTGGCCTGGACAGGAAGTGGTTAAAAGAGTCCAGACTTGAAGTGGTTAATTGTGTGACCCAGTTACTGTATTAAATCATTGCAAAACCATGTTAGTTGGCTTTCCAGGATCACAGGCACAAGGGGTCTCAAATAAAAACTAAATTGTCCAAATCCATATCCATACTATATGAATTCAATAAGGTATGTGGTGCCCTTAATTATCCACAAAACATTTTGATTTACCTTAAAAAAACAAATGATCACAAATAAATTACTAATTGAGAGACAACATGGTTTGCATGTAATGCTGGTGTTAATGTGCTTGATAATCTCCTTTACAGTGGAGTTCAACTGCACTTTGAAAATTGTGTTTACTTTGCAAAATGAATGTTGTTATAGTTTAGTAAATACCATGAAGCTATTTTTACTTAGCATACGCAATCACATGCAAGGTCATCACTTGATTGGATGATAGAAGTGAACACAACTCCACTTTATTTACTAAGCTAAATAAACATTCACTTTGCTAAGTGAACATCCTCTATTCTTCAATTCAACCCCATTGCTTAGAGCAGCGACATCTAAAAATGTTACCTGCATTATGTGACAAATTTTTCATATTGGTAACACATGAAGCTTTCTCTATCTGTCCTGTCTGTTAATGAATAAAACTTTATAGAGCTATAAAAAATGTTGCACGGTCATTTCTAAAAAGGCATGACCTAACTTTTCCACTAAATAATAAGATTAATGGTTTTTTTTCTTTATAGCAATAAATACATTAAAATTGGGAATATATAACAAAATATGTGAAATATATGAAAAAAAATTAACTTCATGGTAATTGCATTACAATACAATACATATTATATTAATAGCACGCTAACTAAACATTATAATTAGCTTTAGTAGTTGTTCAGTTACAAATATTAAACATTTTAATTTGTTAAATTAATCTATTTTCAAGTGTGTATGAAATATTTAATGACTTCTTCATATTTACCACTTGTGACAGGCAGGTAGGTTTAACCACTTCCCGTCCGGCCCATGTACATAAACGGGCAGGACGGGAGCAGTGCAGGGGTGAGTGGCCGTTTATAAACGTCCTCCCCGCTTCCCTGCTTCCCTGGGAGCACGTAGCACAACGATCCTCCAGACACAGCGGAACACTGATTGTTGTACGGGACCTCTGTGTGAGGTCCCAATGTTGTGATCACTGATTGGCCAATCAGTGATTACATGAACAGTAGTAAGCAAGATGTTACTTCTGACATAATTGCTTACTACGTGTGAAATCTGTGAATGATCACAGAGATCACATGGTGCAAGACTATTCAAAACAGCCTTGTACCATGTGACAAGCTGTGACAAATCACAGCTCTCACAGTATTTCTTAATGGCTGCAAGGATGCAGCCAGAGAGAAGAAGAATTTATTGCTTTTACAGCCTTTATGGGTGTAAAAACAATCAGTGTAAGAAAAGAAAAAAAAATCTTCAGCACCCCCCACAAGTAGTACAGTGTCACTATGGTGACACTGTACTGCTAGGGTGACAGTATGTTAAAAAAAACCAAAAACATAAATAATAATATAAAAAAAAATAAAAATGTGAAAATGTTTTTTGAAAAATTATAATTTTTTGTTATAAACTAATTTAATAAACTAATAATAAACTAATACACTAATAAAATAAACATACTGTCACCCTAGCAGTACAGTGACACTGTACTACTCGTGGGGGGGTGATGAAGATTTTTTTTACACTGATTGTTTTTATACCCATAAAGGCTGTAAAATCAATCATGTCTCCTTCTATCTGGCTGCATTCTTGCAGCCATTGAGAAATACTGTGAGAGCTGTGATTGGTCACAGCTTGTCACATGGTACAAGGCTGTTGTGAATAGCCTTGTACCATGTGACCTCTGTGATCATTCACAGATTTCACACGTAGTAAGCAATGATGTTGGAAGTGACATCTTGCTTAAACTATTCATGTGATCACTGATTGGCCTATCAGTGATCACATGGTCGGGACCTCACACAGAAGTCCCGTACAGCAATCGGTGTTCCTCCGGACACAGCAGGCACCGGGTAATGCGTTTTACATTGCGATTTTGCACCTGTGTTTTTTATGTGTTTTTGCTGTGTTTTTGATGCATTTTGCATTTTTTTCTTGCTGCTAGGCAAATTTAAAATGTGAAATGCATCAAAAACGCATCAAAAATGCTGCAAAAATGCAGCAAAAACACAATACATGCTTTTCTGCAGCGTTTTCATTGAAGTCTATACAACCAAAAATGCAACTTTTGCATTCAAAAAAGTCCCTGACCCTTTCCAAAAAATGCACTGGGTGAAAACGTGCAGATGCGAACATGTCCCATAGGAAACCATGTTAAATGGACTGTACTGCATTTCTGAAAAACACTGCAGAAAACGCTTAGGGTAAATGTAGGTTTTTAAAGTAGAGATTGAATGCAAATATTTTAAAAATGACAAAAAAACTCTATTTATAGACTTGTAAACCTGAAAAGATAGTTAAACAAAATCATGATATCTGCCCTTTTATTGTGTTAACCATTACTTATTAAATGCTGGGATCCATTTTCATGGCTTCACAATTGGTGGTGACATCATATGGGTGGGTATCAGAATGTAAATTCTGAATGGTTGTCAAGTGTTCCAATTTACTACTACATTGATATGAAACACCACTCCTGCTAAGCCATGGTCAAGCCCAGGTCTGTATTTAGCTCTAATACTGCTTTGATTTGCAAGAATTTTCACTTTACATGTTTCACTCCCTTTTTTTTAAAAGTCACATTATATCATAGTCATGAAAATTACTAGAAAGTGATAGTTGAGGCAAAGGGTTGATTACTTTGTACACAAGGCTACCATCTCTATCTTTATCAAGCCTGATGACGTCATAGGACGAAACATGTAGGGCAGGGCTTGATAGATCTACACTTGTTCTCTGAGAAGGAATTGCTTTTTGCAGGGATTTAAAGTGTCATACACATGGTTTTTATGTAAGTGCAATTTTAAATGTTTTTTACCTAATAAATACGGTGTTATGCTATGGAAATTTCCCTTTGATGTTTTACGGTGGTGGAGGAGTATTGTGGAGGTTCTGGAGGAGTTTTATCACAAATGATTGTCACAAACAAAAGGCATGATGGTGCAACATGTTTAAAACCATTTCACATTTATTAAAACTTAATCGCACTCACAAGTAAGGTGTCCTGACCGACACCAGTATAAACAGCATGAAGGAGGAAAGAAGATGGACGAGCCCCGCTCACCGTGGACACACCGCCGACAGCCACAGGGAATGTCCTGACCATCATCCACTAAGCTCCGCCCTACACGTTTCGTCAATCCGACGTCCTCACAGGCCATGTCCTCATGGGCTCATGCCTTTTCTTTGTTCCTGAATGTATTTCCCACATACATGGAGAAATGATCGCCATATGAAAGGTCCCATCTATGCTGTATAGTGGCTGCAGAGTATTGCTCCTGATACCTGGATCCTGCCTAACACTACAGAGCATTGCTGCTAGAGTCTGGATATATTCATTGCTCCCAGAGCAAAATACGCTTATGCTGATTTATAATTTGATCAGCATTTAGCTCTGGTGAGTTTATCCCATTTACCTGGTGGTAGATTGATCACGGTGTTATGATTTATATATGATTTTCTGATGATTGTATGGTGTTTTTGATTTCACACAAAGCTAAACAGACTTTTTTTGTTTATTTTTTTTTGGTGTCTATATGGTATTTGGACTTCTATATTAAGTGATATGGACTTTTTTTCTGTTTATTTTCAGCGCATTCCTATTTATATTTACCGCTTGTGGTACTGAAACTTTACCCCGAGCTACACTTGGGAATATCGCCAGGGAGGCTACGGGCCTGTGATGACAAGCATTCTGAATTCATTGTAGGTGTATTTGACCTGCAGTTGATCTGCATTTGACCTTAATTTACCTGACTTTGTGCCTTTTTTCTTTTCATAGACTTTCAAAGATGAACAAAAGTCCATTGACATTGGCCTTAAATGAACCAGCGTTTTGCTAATGCAGGGCAGAATAAAGTAATCACTTTAATGGCAGTGTCACAGCAGCACAAATATCACTACTGCTTTGTTTGACTGGCAGAAAAATACCTGGCATTTTTGTTATGGGGGAGCACTCTCATCTACCCATATGGAAGAAAAATATATTTGAAATATTTTTTAAAAATATTCTTTCCAAACATATTGACATATATTTGAAATGCTACAATTTTGGCCATATTAAATATATATATATATATATATATATATATATATATACACTGCATGTTGAAACGTGTTTTTATTACAAGATATATGGAAAAATATTTTTAAAAATACATTTCACATATACTGTATGTCTTTAAAAATACAAATCTACATTTTTGGAATGCATTTACAAATATATGTAAAAATATATGTTAACCACTTCAATACCGAGCACTTTTACCCTTTTCCTGCCCAGGCCAATTTTCACACTTTGAATGACAATTGCGCGGTCATGCAACACTGTATCCAAACTAAATTTTAATCACATGACACAGATGGGCTGTGATTGGCCCAGCCTGTGCATGTGATCGCTGTGACCAGTCACAGCTAGACACACTTGGATACAATGGATGACATGAAAGGAAGCCATCCATTGTATACAACTGTCATTTGACCTGCTGTGATTGGTCCCAGCAGGTCACATGGTACTGGCAACGGGGCCGGTACACAGATTTGTCATTGGCTTTGTCCGAGGTACACGGCCAGTGACAGATCTCGCTACAGCATGGCCCTGCGGGTATGCGCAGGGGCGGACTGACTGCTCATGGGGCTCCCGGGCAATAGGAGATCATGGGGCCCCTGTGTCCTTGCCCACACTCAAAAAAGCCTATAAAAAGGTACCAGGGGCATTTCATGGGGCCCCCTACTGACCCCGGGCCCTCGGGCAGTGCCCGAGAACTCGAATGGTTAGTCTGCCCCTGGGTATGCGTAATGTGCGTTTCGGGAAGGATGCCACATGGCGTCCTCCCGGTGGGATGAAGTGTTTGCCCAGCCGCCATCTGGTCATAGGCCAGGTGGCTACTGGTTAAAATGACTTTTTTATATGTAAAAAAAATCTGAATAATATATTTAAAAAATATATATTCTTTAGATTTTTTAACATATAATTAACATATAATTTAACATATATTTTTACATATATTTGGAAATGCATTCCACAAATTTAGATTTGTATTTTTAAAGACATACAGTATATATATATTGAATATGGCTAAAATTGTAGCATTTCAAATATATGTCAATATATTTGGGAATAATATTTTTTAAATATATTTCAAATATATTTTTCTTCCATGTGGGTTTCTACTTGGTGATTGTCCAGTCAGGCAAGCAGCACTGTCACGTGCAGGCAAAGAATCCTCAGCCCCTTGTAGGCTTCTTGTCACAACTTTGGCTCCAGCTCTTCATATCCTAGGAGCCCAAAACAGCAGCAATGGGAGCAAAGAGAAGGTAAGTGTTTACAGCTTGGACTACACAGAACAGGATAAAAAATAAACAACATGGTTTATCAATTACCACTGTGATAAACTGTCAGACCTGTTTAAGTCTTTCATTCGGGCGTGATTACACATATCAATCCTAACTACTTCCTCTGCACTCAGTCCAGCTTGTTCTGCAAGTGCACATGATTAAGAGACATATTAATTGGTGATAATTATTATGGAACTATATAAAGTCGATTTGGGTCACACGGTTGATAACATCTTTGCTTCCTTTCATTTACTACTTGTTTACAATGTAGTGTCGTAGCGACCTTTTTATAAAGATAGTAAAAATAATTGTTTTCTGATGTACAGTGAGTTACAAATGAATAAGTAGAGACTAGTCTTTTTTTTTTTAAATTCCCTTCTCCATTCACTGATCTGTGGTCACATTGTTTTCCACAGGATCAATTAAGTAATTAAGAATGATAGATGAAAATGGAGTGTGGGATTACCCCGTATCCAGCAGTGCAGTTAATACAATAAAACTCCACGGAGACTCATCCAGGGTAGGCTGGGAGTCTATACATGAAGATGAGTGGTAGCTGAACTCTTTTATGACCATAGGTCATTGAGGAATAAATGACCTGACCAAATTTAGTAGTATGAATATGCAATGGTTATTTGACACTTGCTCTTTCAACTCTTTGACTGCGTAAATAATTTTGACAGGTGATCACATGATTGGGAACCACACTGACTGATTCCAACCATTAGCTAAGACTGAAGCTGTCAAAGACAGCATAGTCTGACAGGTCAGAGCGTGCATCTGTGCGGGATCCTAGCTGGGAAATAAGCAACATAGAACAATGTTCATTTAGGATTGGGATCATAGGCTGGGAACATTAATCTACAGATTACAGAATTTTAGGTAACCCTTCTTTAGCACATTTGTACTTATCTGAACCATAGTTCAATAAAGGTCTTTGATGTGCAGACTGACTGGTACCACCTCATCTCTCTTTAAAAACCTAGTGCTGAAGTGTTCCACCCACACAGAAAATCTTAATCTACATCCTGCCGACCTACTGAAGACTGAAGGGCTTTAGATTGCGGTAATTGGAGTTTGGGCTGTATATTCAGGGTAGGCACTATGGGGGTTATTTACTAAAACTGGAGAGGGCAAAACCTGGAGTAACTCTGCATAGAAACCAATCATCTTCCAAGTTTTATTGCCAAAGCTTAATTGAACAAGCTTAACTTAGAATCCGATTGGCTACCATGCACAGTTGCACCAGATTCTGAGCGCACCAGTTTTAGTAAATCTACTCCAGTGTACTTGGGATCATCAGGTACTGAGAGTGTGCAGATTAATTGTCAATTCATTTTGTAGGAATGCAAACCTTTCAGTGCTGGAAAAAAATATTATTACCCAGGGGACCTCTAGCAGACACCAAGCTATTATCAGGAGTACTCTGGACCGCTGCCAGACCGTACAAGGAGAATTCAGCAGCGTGGCATGTTCATACTAGAATTTTACAGCACAAACAGGAAGAACCAAGGAAGAATCAAGCTTGAAGCATCAATGCTATATGAATATTTTTACCCACTAAATGTACACAAACACAAACAGACAACCAGACGTGTTAAGTAAAATTTTAGTTCATATGTTAAAAATCAGACACAGATGGGGTTGCAAAGAAGCGTTAGGGACCGTATTTAACCAATTATTGAACTACCTGTTCCTTCATTTACCAGCCTAATGTAATGCTGCTCCGGAGACCACAGTCATTCTAGAGCAGGGGTGGGCAAACTTTTTGACTTGAGGGCCACAATGGGTTCATATATTGGACCCGGGGGCCGGAGCAAGAGTAGATGAATGATGTGTATGTGTCATCCATAGTAAGTATAGTAATATTCCCCCATAGTAAGCATAGTAATTAATCCCCCATATAGTAATTAATCCCCCATAGTAATTCATCCCCCATATAGTAATTCATCCCCCATAGTAATTCATCCCCCATATAGTAATTCATCCCCCATATAGTAATTCATCCCCCCTATAGTAATTCATCCCCCATATTAATTCATCCCCCATATAGTAATTCATCCCCCCATAGTAATTCATCCCCCATAGTAATTCATCCCCCATATAGTAATTCATCCCCCATAGTAATTCATCCCCCATATAGTAATTCATCCCCCGTAGTAATTCATCCCCCATATAGTAATTCATCCCCCCTATAGTAATTCATCCCCCCTATAGTAATTCATCCCCCATAGTAATTCATCCCCCATATAGTAATTCATCCCCCATAGTAATTCATCCCCCATAGTAATTCATCCCCAAATATAGTAATTCATCCCCCATATAGTAATTCATCCCTCATAGTAATTCATCCCCCATATAGTAATTCATCCCGCATAGTAATTCATCCCCCATATAGTAATTCATCCCCCATAGTAATTCATCCCCCATATAGTAATTCATCCCCCATAGTAATTCATCCCCCATATAGTAATTCATCCCCCATATAGTAATTCATCCCGCATAGTAATTCATCCCCCCTATAGTAATTCATCCCCCATATAGTAATTCATCCCCCATAGTAATTCATCCCCCATAGTAATTCATCCCCCATATAGTAATTCATCCCCCATAGTAATTCATCCCCCATAGTAATTCATCCCTCATAGTAATTCATCCCCCATATAGTAATTCATCCCCCCTATAGTAATTCATCCCCCATATAGTAATTCATCCTCCATAGTAATTCATCCCCCATAGTAATTCATCCCCCATATAGTAATTCATTCCCCATATAGTAATTCATCCCCCATAGTAATTCATCCTCCATAGTAATTCATCCCCCATATAGTAATTCATCCCTCATAGTAATTCATCCCCCATATAGTAATTCATCCCGCATAGTAATTCATCCCCCCTATAGTAATTCATCCTCCATAGTAATTCATCCCCCATAGTAATTCATCCCCCATATAGTAATTCATTCCCCATATAGTAATTCATCCCCCATATAGTAATTCATTCCCCATATAGTAATTCATCCCCCATAGTAATTCATCCCCCCTATAGTAATTCATCCCCCCTATAGTAATTCATTCCCCATATTAAGTCCCCCCTGTGTCAATTCACTTACCTTTCCTCTCGCCGTGTCCCGCACCGTTCTGGTGTAGCATGAAAATCTGTCTCCTATGAGGATCTGTCCCCCTCGACGTATCTGCGCATGTGCCAGTTTCAGGCATTAGCAGCCGATCGGCGATCTCCGGCACATGCGCAGATACGTCGAGGGGGACAGATCCTCATAGGAGACAGATTTTCATGCTACACCGGTCTTCAGGGCGGACTGTGAGAGGAGCCTAGCGGGAGCCTAGCTCCGCGGGCCGGATTCAAAGGTCCGCCGGGCCGTATACGGCCTGCGGGCCGTAGTTTGCCCATTGCTGTTCTAGAGTGAGTACTTTCATAGCAATCTAAGATTTATAATGCTATCATAATTATTAATATTATTATTATACAGTATTTATATAGCGCTAAAAGGTTTGCTCAGCGCTGTACATTATAGTGGGGGACAGAACATGAGACAATACAGTAACAATACAAAACACGAGGGGGTCAAGGGCCCTGCTCTTTCGGGTTTACAATCTAGGAGATTACTATCTAAATTATTGTCACAGTGACAAAAACATTTCTCACCCATTCAGAGATGTTCATATACAGCTCTGAATATTAAATGATAAAATACCAGGCTATCAGCCAATAGAATTGTCAATGCTTTCACCTCACCTCTAATTTAATAGACCAATTTTTTCTACATAGCAATGTCATGAATACACATTCACCCTGCACAGAGCTTTTCCAGCTTGTGAAACAACAAAGGCCTAGAAGACTGAAAGTGATTCTCACTGGGGAAAGTTAACTGAGCCGGTAAACCCTTACACACAAACTAGGGAACCACCACCATATGTTTTGATGGAAACACACATCATTCACAGAATTCTGCAGCATTTCTGACTTGGTGCCACAACCAGACAGGAATGTAAAAGAGTTTGCACTATGGTAGCTTTTTTATAGAGGCAAAGCTCTTTATTTTCTCCCAAGAAAAATTTAGAAACTCAGCATCCTGGCTTTTACAAATGTGTTTTTACAGAAAGTTTTTACAGAAAAGATATTACAGACACAAGCAACAGTAAAATGCAACAGTTAAGGTTCTCATTCTCACATTCAACTGGACTTGTTCTGTAATGCTGAAGATATTTTGTAGCCTGTGTAGGCAGGCCATAGATGAGTCAAAATCTGAAAGTTCTGCTGAGTGAAAAATGAAAATAGTTTGTATGATTGTGCCATCAATTGTTTTGTTTTCCTAATAAAAATCCATCATGTTGGATCAGGCACTTTTGACTGTGGCACGAAAATCATGTGTCACAGCTGGCACACTAATGAAAAATGATTGGTTCAAAATTTTCGTTTGGTTTTGGCATTGTTCATGGCCTGTTTTAGCCACATTTTTCACTTTTAATGAGCATCAGGAAAATACTCCAGCATTTATATCCAATCAGGTACCTTGAGCTAATTACCATGTATAGACAGAGTTTGTTGTCTAAGAACAGGATGAGAGGTGGAAAAATTGTGGAACCATCCTGTTCTAGTTACATAATCGCATCTTTCCTTATGTATCTCAGGGAATCCATACAGGCATGGTGAAACTACATTATCCCTAAGATACATAAGGAAGATGCCCTTCTAAGGCCAATTGTCAGCAGCATCAACTCTATCACATATAACATTGCTAGGTATCTGACTACTATCCTATCATCCTTGGATGGCAACGCGATATACCATATTCAGATCTGCAAAGAATTTGTCAACAAGATTCGTGGATTGGCGTTAGAGCCAGATGAGACAATGGTGTCCTGTGATGCCACATCCCTTTTCACTTGTATACCAAATTCAGAAGCTATTGAGATTGTAAAGAAATATCTGAAATGAGATAAGAGTCTTGACAGTAGAACAGAATTCAAACCTGACCAAATATATTCCTGGCTAGACCCAAACCCTGGCTACCCAGACTGGGCTTTCATAAGCATATTTATAGGATCCAGCAAAATTGTAGGACCATCGAACATGAGGTTGAATCAGAACATACATCCCATATGTAGCTGGAGGGTCAGAAGGATCCTAAATGAAAATCACATCCCTGAGTCTTTCAAGTCCAGCAATACACTGAGACAGTGTAAATCCAAAAGACCCAACACCCAATTGCAAGTGAAGTAATCTGGTATGTGCAGTGCAGTGTAGTGAGGAATGGCAAGACCTATATACTGGGCAGAGAAAGTAAGCTCACAACAAATGAATTTCCCCCCTATGTTGGGCAAGTACTATAGAAAAAGACTCCCAAACCCTACAGTGGAATTAAATACATAACCTAAAAAATGTTATTTAGTACAACTTGCCAATCATTAGATTTGGTTTTCTTTTTTAGGCTTTTAGGCTCCCTCTGGTTTCAACAGGTGAACTGGCTAGGAGCACACCTTCTGTATTAGATTGAAGCTAGGAAAATCTGATATGTTAACAAATTTATGAGTAAATCATATACATTGAGGGTGTGCTTTATATAATTGGATGAATATCCTGATTTTGGTTTTATCAATAGATGTTTAAAAGGTTACCATATTGGAAATTACCTTTAACACAATCTGACATGCTTCAAAGTTGACCTTTTATTTTGCCTTTTATTTACCTTTTTGCTCTATAGATGGTTTACATCAAAGGGAACCTGTCACAAAGCTTGGAAACTGAAATTCTTAGACTCATCAGACATTTATTATCTTCAAGGCAGTGACCCTCATGCGTAAGAGGGGGTCATAACCTGTTTCGTTTAAATTATTCAGATGATTTAGGTGATATACACTCACCAGCCACTTTATTAGGTACACCTTGATAGTACCGAGTTGGTACCCCTTTTGCCTTCAGAACTGCCTTAATTCTTCATGGCATAGATTCAACAAGGCGTTGGAAACATTCCTCAGAGATTTTGGTCCATATTGATATGATAGCATCACGCAGTTGCTGCAGATTTGTCAGCTGAACATCCATTATGCGAATCTCCCATTCCATCACATCCCAAAGCTGCTCCATTGGATTGAGATCTGGTGACTGTGGAGTACAGCGAACTCATTGTAATGTTCTAGAAACCAGTTTGAGATGATATGAGCTTTGAGCTTTGGTGCATTATCCTGCTGGAAGTAGCTATCAGAAGATGAGTACACTGTCGTCATAAAGGGATGGACATGGTCAGCAACAATACTCAGGTAGGCCACGGCATTTGAACAATGCTCAATTGGTACCAAGGTGTGCCAAGAAAATATCCCCCACATCATTACACCACCACCAGCCTGAACCGTTGATACAAGGCAGGATGGATCCTTGCTTTCATGTTGTTTACGCCAAATTCTGACCCTACCATCTGAATGTCGCAGCTGAAATCGAGACTCATCAGACCAGGCAACGTTTTTCCAATGTAACCATAAAGCAAAACTGAGAGCGCACTGGCCTAGTGCATCCTTAAAACATATTTTTTATTCATATAAAAGTGGTATTATACTCACAAATGATGACTATAGCAAAGGCTCATCATGAAAAAACAGGACCATCCAGTCCAGATGGTGCTGTTTTTGCATGATGAGCTTTTCATACATTTTTCATTTGTGAGTATAATACTTACCACTTTTATATGAATAAAAATCATGTTTTAAAGATAATGCACTAGGCCAGTGCGCCCTCAGTTTTGCATTATGGTTACAGTGTTTCCGGACTTCCTCAGTCCTTTGAGAGCAGCAAGACAAAAGTTGTCCAAGAAAGCCAGGATAAGAACATAGCTTACTGTGGTCTTTGAGCCCACTCTCAAGCGCAGGAGATTTTGTGTTTGTAATTGACTTGGAATGTTTTTACAATCTTCTATTGTCCAATTTTGGTGAGCCTGTGCAAATTGTAACCTCTGTTTCCTGTTCTTAGCTGACAGTAGTGGCACTCGGTGTGGTCTTCTGCTGCTGTAGCCCATCTGCTTTAAGGTTCAATGTGTTGTGCATTCAGAGATGGTATTCTGCATATCTTAGTTGTAACAAATGGTTATTTGAGTTACTGTTGCCTTTCTATCATCACGAACCAGTCTTCTCATTCTCCTATGACCTCTGGCATCAACAAGGCATTTTCGTTCACACAACTGCCGCTCACTGGATATTTTCTAACTTTTGGATCATTCTCTGTAAACCCTGGAGATGGTTGTGCATTAAAATCCCAGCAGATCAGCAGTTTTTGAAATACTCAGTCCAACCTGTCTGGCACCAACAAACATGCCACGTCACTTAAATCCCCTTTCTTCCCCATTCTGACCCTTGGTTTGAAGTTCAGCAAATCTTTTTCCCCACATCTAAATGCCTAAATACATTGAGCTGCTGCCATGTGATTGATCGATTAGAAATTTGTGTTACCATACAAATAAAGAGGCCGGTGAATGTATGTTGGCTAGGGCTTTTACATATATTTAAGATCTGTGTTTAGCAGAAAACCATCCTGAAATTTGCAGATGTGATAATCCTAAAAAACATTGATATCCTAGGGTCTCGTATGATGTTAAGCATTTCACAATATAATATCAGTGAGTGAGGAGCTAGTAATGAGCTGGGCTTTATTTTAGTAATTGGCCACGTGACCCTGGGGTTTTACCTAAAGGCATTTGTGAGATTGTATTTTGCATTTACTCCACTGAAATGGGAAGCTCCAGTTGACATTCAATGAAGATACGGTGGACTCAAAGAGTATTTTATCTTTTAATGTTGGACCTCAGATGAGAATCAAGCTAGAAAAGGGTACAGATTACAGAGCCAGAAATAATATTACCTGAATATTCAAACTATGCTCTTACCACAACTGAATAGAGGGCCTAGGAAAAATGAATTGTGTTAATGCTGGGTCATGGGAGTGTGGGATAAAAGTTATCATTGCTGTGAATGCATTTAGTTCTTAGTAAATTAATATAATATCCACTAGAGGAGATGCCAGTTAATTAAAGTATTTAAAGGCAGAGTAGGGGAACAATGAACTTTAGCAGGCTAATTCTCACAAGTGAGTAGGGATAAGTGGAGTGATTTTGTTGAAATTGATTTAACTGTGAAATTACTAATTCTGCTGTTTTTCATCATGGGCCCTGACAAATTCTAGGTGGGCTTTTTTGTGCATGGGCTTTAGGAGAGGCTTCCTTCATAGATGACACCAGGGGCGGACTGACTATTTGGAAACTCGGACACTACCCAAGGGCCCAGGGTCAGTAGGGGGATGCCCCTGGTACCTTTTCATAGGCTTTTTTGAGTTTGGGCAAGGACACAGGGGTCCCATGATCCCCTATTGCCCGTGGGCCCCGTGAGTTGTCAGTCCGCCCCTGGATAACACCCACGCATGCCATTCCTCTGCAGTGTATTGTCTTATGCAAAACAATAGCTGCAAAATTTTACAGAAGACTCTTTCAATTTTGCTCCTTGAACTGAGTTTTTCCATACAAAAAGTTCTACTCTTCCTTTATTTATAGTGTTTTGTGTTTGAAGAGTGTTTTTTTTGTAGATTATTTCATTAAGTCTACTTTCACACTGTTTCAGCTGTGTTTTACATTTTGCAGAAATGCACAGCAGTCCAATGAACATGATTTCCTATAGGACAGGTTCACATCTCTACGTTTTCACCAGGTGCATTTTTTGGAAAGGGTCAGGGAGTTTTCTAAATGCAAAATATTGCGTTTTTGGTTCTATAGACTTCAATGGATTGATGCATTTTTTATGCGTTTTTGATGCGTTTTGCATTTTATTCTGCCCAGCAACAAGTTGAAAAAAAAAACCCCGCAAGACGCATCAAAAACGCGGCAAAAACACATGTGCAAAAACTGAAAACACACTTCAAAAAGAACTACAGAAAAAGATCATACACAGACTGCATAGGTGTGAACCTAGCCTTAGTGTTAGTTTATTATTTCTGCACGGCTACTTAAAATGACTTATTTCACTTTTTTGTGATGTTTTCTTTATTTAATAAAATATTTTTAAAATCCAGTACACCATTAAAAGCCAACAAAAACACCTTAGTTTTGCTTTCTCAACTGATTCCAATGCATTTCACAGAATTTGCAAAATATTCCCATAATCTTCAGATTTTTGCTGAATTTTTGGGAAATTAACTTACTCACTTTCACTCATCTCAACTGAGTATCATAAATGCTCCGCTATTAAGAACAAATTATATAAGGCCGATTTCAAAAACTGCACTTGTTGGATCGAGTCCCTTGCCACACGTCAAGACTTCTGTTCTTCATTGGGCAATCTAGATATTTATAATCTGACGAATGCTGCAGTCACTAGCCTTATCTGTTTTTGGACAATTGCCATTTGGAGAAGCAAACCACTGATTTTATTTTTGCCAATGTAGAACCGTCCACACTCTCTACGGTACCTCTGACAGCCTGCAAATGAAAATTATAATCTAAAAATCTTGACTGGCTTTTGTCATTGAAATGAGCAGGGTGAATGCTTGCAAAACATGGCGCATGTAGGTTAATGTACCTAGATTCAGCCTGATCTTTTTAAATTATATCCCATTGTTTTGTGCCATCTCAGTCCTCATAATATTGCTGAAATCACTCACTACAAAAGGTGCATTGCAAATTCACATCCTAATTAAAGCAGAGCAAATTTAGATCCAATTGCATAAAACAGGATCATGTATCATTAAAAAACAGCTTGGTTAGTTAATCCTTTGATTGATTGGAAGGCTTTGTTGGAATGATGAAGCTATTAAAAGATTTCTGTGGCGATAGTACACTGTGGAAATGTATGTTCTAGATTTGCTCAGCTACTGGGCATTTCTCCAAGTTAAACAGGTATTTCTGCCTGACAACCTTGATAAGACAATTAAGTAAAAATCAAAGTGTAAAACTTCTCACATTCTGATCTCAGGAGACTATATTCATATTGTATGCCATCAAACATGACCCATTTTGATTTAGCTCTCATAATGGTTTATAATTAAGGATGAGATTGAGGTTTGGGTTTATTGTGGGTTTGAGACCTATTTGTGGTTAATGGCCCTGGGAATGTGCAGTTTTGCCATTGAAGCCCTTTTTGGGGGGGGGGCTATGACAAATGACCCTTCCCAAACAGTATACTGAGCTAAACCTATACTTAAATAAGAGAGGCAGAACCTTTGCTAAGTGGCAGAGTGGGTTTTATAATAAAGTTGGCAGTGTCTCCATCCGGGACATGGCTTCTGTGAACAGAGGAGATTCCTCTTCTGTGAAATTACCCAGAAATCTAACCAAAGTAATTGGGAGCAGAACTCCTGCAACCAGCATATAACATTAACATTATCTATATAGATGCTCACCAGTATGGAATTAATACAAGCTTTATAGAATAAAAGAGTAATAATAGTACACACATTTAATGTACAAACAGATATTATCAGCAAAGAGTCCGACAGGAGTCCTGGTGGAACTGTGCACCTATACCTGGGTATATATAATGTGACAGTACTAGGCCAGGCCAGTGTGTAAGGATAAGCAAAAGTGACACAGGGTGGGGTTTCAGAGAGTCTGTACTGAGGGGAGAAACCTGGGTATTTGGTTTTGTCTGAGTATTGTAATCCCAGATCAGGGTCTGGAGTCCAAATGCTTCAAAGAGTCTTGGTTGGGACAAGGCCTTCAACCCTGTGCCCAGGTCTTTTTACAGACCTACAGGTTGTGTGAGTGTGCAGGTGTGCACACTCATTATAAGCAAGGACCAGACCATAGTGCAGGGCTCCCATTTGCAGACAGGTTTACGCTACTGTTAGGAGGCAAAGGTGCTCTACTCAAGAGATAGCAGCCCATGTTGGATGAGAGATTCCTTACCAACAGGACTGAGAGAGTTGAGACAGCTAAGCTAGTCTGGGGGACTGAAGGAGTCTGTAATTCTTGGAAGGATGAGAGAGTATTGGGCATCAAGGGAACTCCTATCAAGAGGCCAGGGAGTGGCCCCATACAGCAGGGTGCTGCAACTGAATTGACTGGGATAACCAGGGTTGCTAGGACTGCCAAGAGAGCTGGGAAAGCTGAATGAACACAGAGGTACTGTATCAGGTGGTCTGATTGACCAACTAAAAGCCAAAGTTAAGACCTAAGCAGCAACACTGCATTACCTGTTTTGATGGTGAAAATCCCCTGCATGGCAACTGTCATGTGTCCCTGTCCACATGCACCACAGTTGTAGCTGGTTGAATAAAAACATTTTATTTATTTTTTATTTATTTCAGGTACTTATATAGCGCCGTCAATTTATGCAGCGCTTTACATATATATTGTACATTCACATCAGTCACTAACCCTCAAGAGGTGTACAATCTAATGTCCCTAACTTACATTCATACATACATTGGCCAATTTAGACAGGATCCAATTAACCTACCAGCATGTCTTTGGAGTGTGAGAGGAAACCGGAGTACCCGGAGGAAACCCACGCAGGCACAGGGAGAACATGCAAACTCCAGGCAGGTGGTGCTGTGGTTGGGATTCGAACCAACGACCCTAGTACTGCCAGGCAGAAGTGCTAAACATGGAAAGAAGACACCTCTAAGTGTAGTATTGGCAATTTTATTAACATACAAAGATAAAATTCCATTTACAGGAAGTCAAAGCATGACAGGCACATCGTAGTAAAGTCGACCAATGTTCCTGGTGGTGTGGGATAGGGGCCATCCGTCCAGCGGCAGTGTGACCAGTGGAACGCAGGGATGTCAGAACTAAGATGGCTGTAGCACTTCGGGAGGCATCATGGAACGCATATGCTGGAAGTGACGTAAGATGGGGCAATACAAAGTAATATGCTGACACAGTACAACACACACATACACAATAGTAAAAGAGCACACAGTTAACCCTTTGATCGCCCCAGATGTTAACCCCTTCTTGCCCAGTGTAATCAGTACAGTGTCAGTGCTTTTTATTAGCACTGATCACTGTATTAGTGTCACTGGGAATGTCAGTGACAGTCAGTTCCCCCCCAGCGTCAGAATGCCTGTTGCAGTCCCGCTATAAGTCGCTGATCGTCGCTATTACTAGCATAAAAAAAATAAAAAAAATTCCAGTATATACTGTATACCCCCATTTGTAGACGCTATAACTTTCACGTAAACCAATTAATTTACACATATTGGGATATTTTTAGCAAAGACATGTAGCAGAATATATTTTGGCCTTAAATTATGATGAAATTTGATTTTTAAAATTTTTTTACTGGACGTTTTAATAGCAAAAAGTCAAAAATATTGTTCTATTCTCAAAATTGTAGGTCTTTTTTTGTTTATAGCACAAAAATAAAAAATTCAGAGGTGATCAAATACCAGCAAAAGAGAGCTCCATTTGTGGGAAAAAAGGAAATAAGTTTCATTTGGGAGCAGTGTTGCATGACCGTGCAATTGTCAGTTAAAGTAACTCAGAGCCGTATTGCAAAAAATGGCCTGGTAAGGAAGGGGAGTAAATTCTCTGGAGGGCAAATGGTTAACAACTTGTTGCTTTGCCTTGAATTCTCTGCAGTTAGGGGGATTCCATAAGCAGTTCCATTGAGACTCAGCTAATGACTTACACTTGAGTCTCCGACTAATGACTCTGCACTTGGGTGGGTTTTTAGTTTTGCACTCCTTGCATGGTCAGGTTATTTTATTTTTATTATGGATATACGATCAGGAAGAGTGGAGATCCTCAGAGTGGTTGGGTAATCTGGTCATTGTAGTTTCCAAAACATATAGAAAGTGATGGGGACTCAGCCTACCACATTAATTCTAAAGCTAAAATATAATTTTTTCATGGATTGGCCCTTAATAAAAAAAAAAGACATTGGCAGTCTAGATGGACCCTGGCTCAACCCCTACGTTCGTTCATTGGATTTCAGTTCTTTCAATCATGGAAACCCGGCATCTCATTCGGTTACTACCTAGAGCAGATTACCTTGGAACACCCAATCCTTAAAATGGTACTAAACCCAGGACCCTGCATTCACTATATCCGGTCTCCCACAATACACAGAACATGGAAGTGCAATTATTTTAGTAGATACAAACTGCTAAATATCTTTTCTCATCAGCAGTTAGATCAGTCTTGTGACTTCTATCAGTGTTCAGCCAAGCACATGTTAAAGCTTGTAGGAGGAATTTTCATTCTGCTCTAGGAGGATGCAAAACCCCTGACCTCTGTCTGGACAGTGCTGATTGGCCCTGTGCTGATCACATGCACTCCCCCCCCCAAACCCCCCCCCCCCCTAGCGGAACACACTAAACTAAGCATGTGCAGAGTGACTGTCTTGTCAGAGGGACACTGGAAGAAGATGAGGATCAGAGAAGACTCTGCTCCATTCAGCAGGGGATCCCGGAACACATCACCTGCTGAATTGGAGCTGAATGGGATGGATGTCAGTTTTGTGACATCCATGACATTGAGTTTGTGTTTGCATTTTGACAACTGGCTGTGGCATACTCATGATGGCTCTATGGGAAGCCAGGTGTAACAGACTTGTGTCTGTTCACATTAGGCTACCTCACATTTAGGCTGGGAAAAAAAAAGAATGCATTCTTTTCCTGTTTTTTTTTTTTTAACCTGGGCGGATCCAGAGGTAGGTGGATGTAAATGGACACAAGTCTGTTTACAGCATCTTGCCCATAGACCTGCATGGAGCTTCTGATCAGGTCTTATAATTCTATATAACAACACTTAACCCTATAATATCCCAGAAAAGTAATCTACCTTCACCCTTGAAGGCCAGCTAGACAATATATATGTGACTTTTCTATGAACAAATAAAATACAATAAATAAATAAAATAAAATAACACCAGCACAAAACATCAGACCATAAAAATAAAATAAAATAAAAATATGTCCAAAATCCCACCGTGTCCAAAAACAATTCAAAATATAAAATCAAAAATCCAAAAATATAACAAAAAATAATCCCCACAGGTGTAAAGTGAGAGCTTAAACTTTTCCTTCTTCTTTCATCACCAAAACCTTCTTAATACCCGCAAATCCTGATGTTCATACACCTCAAAAAGGAAAAAAAAACTCGACATAGTGTCATACCTTAAATAATATAAATATGGCATGTGTGTTTTATATTATTTAAGGTATGACACTATGTCGAGTTTTTTTTTCCTTTTTGAGGTGTATGAACATCAGGATTTGCGGGTATTAAGAAGGTTTTGGTGATGAAAGAAGAAGAAAAAGTTTAAGCTCTCACTTTACACCTGTGGGGATTATTTTTTGTTATATTTTTGGATTTTTGATTTTATATTTTGAATTGTTTTTGGACACGGTGGGATTTTGGACATATTTTTATTTTATTTTATTTTTATGGTCTGATGTTTTGTGCTGGTGTTATTTTATTTTATTTTATTTATTTATTTATTGTATTTTATTTGTTCAAAGAAAAGTCACATATATATTGTTCTGATCAGGTCTGCCTGAAAAACTCACAGGTGGACCTTATCAAAAAGTCCATAGTAAAGTGTTCTCTAAGCTTCATCCACAAGATGAGAATATTGGGTAAAAAAAATGCTTTCAGAGTGATCGTCCAATAATCTGATCATTAGTACTTTTGAGAGCCGATCATGACAGTTCATGTGAAAATATCTGAAGGGACAAGCACAAACATTTTTCTCGTACGATAACAGAACAAATGATTTTTGTGTAACTAATATAGTATTTGTATGAAAAAAATCAAGTGACCACGACTGCACATGCCGGGAAACGAAAGAATACATTACAATATAAAAAAATACATTACGTTATGTCTGAAGTTGTATTCTGTCTTACGAGAATTTTCATAACTTTAGTAACCTTTTCATTTTCAATATTAGACTAGCATGCAAAAAAAAATAATAACAATTTGTCCAATATTCTCATCGTGTGTGTTAGAGTTGGGCTTGATGTTCGAGTCGAAAGTAAGTTTGACTCGAACATCAGCCGTTCGTGTGTTCGGTGAACACGAGTGGTAAGAGTGTTCGACTGACTGTTTGCCCACCAGGTCCCACAATGCACTGCGCCCTGACAATGCACTGCACTTGACCACATTTGGCCAATCACAATTCATGATGACGTCACAAGGGCGCTCCCTTGTAACTTCATCATAGTATTGAAGAACTCTCATCCCGGCGCAGCTGTCAGATGGCGGGAACCAGCATCGAGAGTGGAGCATTTTTTTTTGGGTGTCAGTGGTGGCGGCCAGCATCGTGATTGATGTTGGATCCACTTCAGGGGACATTTTTTTATTTTTGTTTTTAATAAAGGACTTGTCAAATACTCCTGTACTTTTTTACACTACATTTTTTTATGTAAAGAGTAGCGGTACCATGTACCTCATACTTATTCACATGGGGGGCAGGATCTGAGGCCCCTTGTTAAAGGGGGCTTCCAGATTCCGATAAGCCCCCCGCCTGCATACCCCCACAACAGTTGTGGGGAAGAGGCCCTTGTCCCCATCAACATGGGGACAAGGTGCTTTGGGGGGGACCTCCCTTGCTCCAAAGCACCCCTCCATGTTGAGGGCATGTGGCCAGGTATGGTTTTGGGGGGCGTTCGCTCGTCCCCCCCTTTTCCTGACCTGCCAGGCTGAATGCTCGGATAAGGTTCTGGTATGGACACTCCAGCTTTTAAAAATTTTGGTGTAGGGGGTTTCCCTCAAAATCCATACCAGACCAGAAGGGCTTGGTATGAATGGCTGGAGATCCCACACATCTTTTTTCTTTCATTTTTTAATTGCTGGGCAATGCCGGCAATTCTTTTTACATTCAGCTGTCAGCCAGGAACCCTGCTGACAGCTGAAACATTAAAGAATGTTTTCACTTAATAATATAACTCATGCGGTATTTTAGTAGCTGTGCGGTATCTTACAGCATACTCGGATGTGGTAAGATACTGCTCAGTGAGTTGTCCCTGTTTGAAGTTCGTGGTTGAATGTTCGTTAGGTTCGAATGTTCTACAACGAACTGAACAGGGGGGTGTTCGGCCCATCACTAGTGTGTACAAGACTGACACCAAGGGTGGAGGACTCTCAAGCAAAGTACTGAGGCAGGTTGCTGTGATGTTTTCAGGAAGCTATGCACAGTACACTGGTGGCTCTTCCCACCAGCTATAACCAACGGTTGCACGGGCACGAGATCCCATTCATTTGATTGGACTCCTGTGCCCATGACACACAGAGAAGAAGTCCCTGCACTTCTTTGGAAAACGCAGCCCGCACGGGAACCTCGGTTCCCAGTACGGTTGCATTTTCCAGTGCAGGCGGCGTGTCATTAGAACTAATGGCACCCGCCCGCGGGTCCGCATTTCCCTGTGCAGGTGGTGCGGCTGCGTTGATTTTCATGCGGATCTGCAGCGGCACCACCCACACAGATGTGAACCTAGGGTAAAAGTATGTTGCTTGGATTCCATAGAGAAGTACAGGGATCCAGTGATGACATCTCCGGGTCCACAAAAAGCTATGTAATGAAATGGAGAGGTTTTACTTAAAAATGTAATTGGCAGGTTGTTGAAGGGGAGAGGGAAGAGCAGGGGCGGATGGACCATTTGGAAACTCAGGCACTACCCGAGGGCCCGGGGTCAGTAGGGGGCCCCATGAGATGCCCCTGGTACCTTTTTCACAGGCTTTTTTGAGTTTGGGCAAGGACACAGGGGCCCCATGATCCCCTATTGCCCGGGGACCCCAGGAGTTGTCAGTCCGCCCCTGGGGAGGAGTCAAGTAAAGCAAAATACCAGCAGATTCAACAGCTCGAAGAATATGCTCACCTTACCCTGCCTATGTCAATTGTACACTATGTAAATATCTATAGTCTTTGCAATAACCTTCTACTGTTCATCAAGCAGCAAACAACTGTGTTTTAAACAAAGGTAAGTGAGCTACTATAGAGAACCCAATTTTACACCATATGTCATATTGAGTCACACAGCACTGTAATCATATTAAGACCTGCACCCACTCAATGGCCATTTTCAGTTAAGACGTCGAGTCAGTCAATCATGCACAGCCAGAAATCGCTCACATACAGACGCCTACTCTAACAGGCTCCTCTGTAATAATCATTCGCTGTGATTGAAACTCATCTATTTCCAGTAACCTCCACCTGTTATTTCTACCTTAAAGGTCACCACAGTCACTTAATAAATTCCACAGATGATATGGAACTGCTCTAATACATCCTGCAGCACTGATATCTCCTAGCCGTCCTCCACTCTTACTTCTTATGACCTGTTTTAAGAGTTCTCATTTATGTTTATGTAAAACACATTATGATGCAGCTACACTTCGGAAGTATCTATAGTTAGAAGTTTGAAAAAAGATAAACAATACTATAGTAATTATTTACAAAATATAATTATATTAACCGCTTTCTCGCCACCCTATAGCAGAAGTACTGCTACAGGGTGGCAGGGTGCGCAAAATCACGTGATTTGCTTTGCTGGGTAGGGGGCACGTGCGTGCCCAATCTGCGCTGCCATTGGCTTATCGGGATGTCAATCACTGGGTCCCAGGCGGCGATTCCCGGCCGGGACTCGGTGATTGTTGGTAGGGCTGAGAGAGGAGAGATCTGTGTGTAAACAGCACAGATCTCTCTCCTGTCAGCATGAACATGCTGCTTTGTATCTCTCTGCACGGCATAGAGATACAAAGCAGCATGTTTCCCTAGTAAAACACAGCATACAATGTGAAACAGACACAGCCAGCTGTCAAAATGCAAACACAAACTCAACGTCATGGATGTCACAAAACTGACATCCATCCCATTCAGCTCCAATTCAGCAGGGGATCTGTTCCAGAATCCTCTGCTGAATGGGGCGGAGTGGCACCATATGAAAGGGCCCTTAAAGTGTTACTCAACCCTCAACAGTAAAATCAGTCTGTATATGCAGTAAAGCATGCTTTGTATACTCACTGTGGAACCTAAGGGGGTTAATCCTCTGCATTGTGTAAAAAGGCCGTTTGATCCTCACTTCTCTGCTTCTCCTCTTGTTCAAATGCCCACGTCTTATCTCCTAATAAGAAACACTGAGCCGTAGCCATTCTGCACATGCTTAGTGTGTATTGTTGGAGAGGTTTTTTTTTTCTTGGGAGAGTGCATGTGATCCACACATTTATTTATTATTTATATATTTCAGGTACTTATATAGCACTGTCAATTTATGCCACACTTTACATATATATTGTACATTCACATCAGTCCCTAACCCTCAAGGGGTGTACAATCTAAGGTCCCTAACTTACATTCATACATACACATTCTAGGGACAATTTAGATAGGATCCAATTAACCTACCAGCATGTCTTTGGAGTGTGGAAGGAAAGCTAAACAACCGGAGGAAACCCACACAAGCACAGGGAGAACATGCAAACTCCATGCAGGAGGCACCATGGTCAGGAATTGAACCCACGACCCCTTTACTGCAAGGCAAACATGCTAACCACTAAGCCACTGTGCCGCCCACATGGCCAATCAGCACTGTCCAGACAGAGGTCAGGGGTTTTGCATCCTTCTAGAGCAGAAAACTAACTCCTACAAGCTTTAACCAGTGCTCTGCTGGACACTAATAGAAGTCACAAGACTGCTCTAACTGCTGATGAGAAAAGGTATTCAGCAGTTTATATTTACTAGAATAATTGCATTTCCATGTTCTGTGTATTGTGGGAGACCAGATATAGTGAATGCAGGGTCGTGGGTTTAGTACCACTTTAACCCTTTGATCGCCCCAGATGTTAACCTGCCCAGTGTCAATAGTACCGTGTCAGTGCTTTTTTATTAGCACTGATCACTGTGTTAGTGTCTCTGGGGGTGTCAATCTTATATAAGTCACTGATCGCCGCCATTACTAGTATATATATATAAAAAAATTCCAGTATATATATCACTATTTGTAGACGCTATAACTTTCACGTAAACTAATTAATTTACGCGTATTGTGATTTTTTTTTTGCAAAGACATGTAGCAGAATACATTTTGGCCTAAATTTATGAAGAAATTTGATTTTTAATTTTTTTTTCACTGGACATGTTTTATAGCAAAAAGTCAAAAATATTGTTTTTTTTTCAAAACTGTTGGTCTTTTTTTGCTTATAAAAAAACACAGAGGTGATAAAATACCACCAAAAGAAAGCTCTATTTGTGGGAAAAAAATTGACATAAATTTCATTTATATACAATGTTGCATGACCACACAATTGTCAGTTAAAGCACCACAGTGCAGTATCACAAAAAAATGGCCTGGTCAGGAAGGGGGGTAAATCCTCGGGAGGGCAAGTGGTTAAAGCAGATTTCAATTTGGCCAACCTTATTCTTTGAGTGTATGTAAAGCCCAATTTTTTTAGTTTTGGTTAGAGTAGGTAAAGGTTAAAACCCAGTCAGGTTATGTTTTGCTGTCCTGTTCTTCCCTATAATTTTCAGTCTCAGAAATGCAACAGAAAGTGAGAAGAAATCTCCCCAATGTGGGAGGAATTTTTATCTGTGATACTATTGTCAGCAGAGCAAACATCTTGCTCAAAAAAAATTGAATTTCCTTTAACCACTTGAGTTCTGGAAGATTTTTTGCTATTTAGCAGTGTGCTACTTTAACTGGTAATTGTAGGGCCATGCAACACTATATACAAATGAAATTTATATATTTTTTTTTCACCTGGTACACAGAGAGCAAAAAAAAATGACAGGTTCTCACTATTCTATATAAAATGGAAAAAAAAGCAAACCTGTTTGCCTTTTGTCTCGTGTGAGAGGAGTCAGTTGTTGTGGGGGTATTTACTAAAGCTGGAGAGTGTAAAATCTGGTGCAGATCTGCATAGAAATCAATCAACTTCCGGGTTTATTGTCAAAGCTTAATTGAAGAAGCTGAAATTAGAAGCTGATTGGCTACCATGCACAGCTGCACCAGATTTTGAGTGCTCCAGTTTTAGTAAATCTCCCCCTGTATTTACAGTAAGCATTCTACAGCTGCTGTTTTGCTAAAGCTGTCCTTGAGTGGTTGGTTTCTTGTTTGTTCAGCCTTCAGCCACACTGAGGAGGAAGATGGAGGAATCTCCAACCCCCCCTTTCTGGTGGGACATTGTAATCTGACAATGGAGATGAGAACAGTGGGAAGGATTTAGTAGTTTAACAAAAGACAACTGGGTAGGGCTGACACCATTTAGTCTACAAAAAGGCTGTGTGTTGTCAGCCCAACAACAAGTTGTTAGGAGCTAAGGGCTCCTGTACACTGCAGCTGCTAAACTGACGTTCATGAGTTTTTCTGCGCTTTTTTCAGCAGCCCCTGAACTCTCCCTAATGTTTTCCTATGTGTCCATGTACACTATGTCATCTGTGATACTATTGTCAGCAGAGCAAACATCTTGCTCAAAAAAAATTGAATTTCCTTTAACCACTTGAGTTCTGGAAGATTTTTTGCTATTTAGCAGTGTGCTACTTTAACTGGTAATTGTAGGGCCATGCAACACTATATACAAATGAAATTTATATATTTTTTTTTCACACAAATAGGGCTTTCTTTTGGTGGTATTTGATCCCCACCAGGTTTTTAACTTTGCGCTATAAACAAAAAAATACTGAAAATGTTTTGGGAAAAAACAACACATATTTACTTTCTGCTATAAAACTTATCCAATAAAATAAAAATCTAATTTCTTCATAAAATTTGACCAAAATGTATTCTGGCTTTGATAAAAAAAATCCCAATAAGCATATGTTGATTGGTTTGCAAATTATAGTGGCTACAAACTTTGGTATATACACTCACCGGCCACTTTATTAGGTACACCTGTTCAATTGCTTGGTAACACGAATTGCTAATCAGCCAATCACATGGCAGCAACTCAATGCATTTAGGCATGTAGACATGATGAAAACAACTTGCTGAAGTTCAACCTGAGCATCAGAATGGGAAGTAAAAAGGGATTTAAGTGACTTTGAACGTGGCATGGTTGTTGGTCCCAGACAGGCTGGTCTGAGCATTTCAAAAACTGCTGATCTCCTGGGATTTTCACGCACAACCATCTCTAGGGTTTACAGAGAATGGTCAGAAAAAGAGAAAATATCCAGTGAGCGGCAGTTGTGTGGACAAAAATACCTTGCTGATGTCAGAGGTCAGAATAGTGTATAAATAAAGTGCAGCGCTAATAAAAGTGACAATAAAAGTTCATACAATTTCATAAATAATAAGAGATGATAAATGATCCCAACTGTAGCAGAATTCAAATGCTTATGCTTGGAAGTAATAGTAAAACTGCGCACTCACCAGATGCGCATTGAATATGCTCATGTAAATATATCCACCACGGACCACTTAGGGAAGTGGGGTATGTCAGGCGTCTGGTGAACTTCCTTCTAGGTATGGAACAGCACAGCAGTAAATCTTGGGATTAAGTGAAATCTGCTCATCCAGAGGTCCCCTCTAGGATGGATGGGTCTGCAGCCTGTTTACAGGGATTCCCTCCTCTGGGTGCTGGATAAGTAAGGATCATCTCCAGGCTCTGTAATTTAATAGCATTTCTTAGATGTTACAGCTGCATTAGCTTTCTTTTTAAGGCTCTTGCAATTTCACCAGCGGCCGGGCAGAGGAAAGAGACGAGGCACCTGGTACACAGAGAGCAAAAAAAAATGACAGGTTCTCACTATTCTATATAAAATGGAAAAAAAAGCAAACCTGTTTGCCTTTTGTCTCGTGTGAGAGGAGTCAGTTGTTGTGGGGGTATTTACTAAAGCTGGAGAGTGTAAAATCTGGTGCAGATCTGCATAGAAATCAATCAACTTCCGGGTTTATTGTCAAAGCTTAATTGAAGAAGCTGAAATTAGAAGCTGATTGGCTACCATGCACAGCTGCACCAGATTTTGAGTGCTCCAGTTTTAGTAAATCTCCCCCTGTATTTACAGTAAGCATTCTACAGCTGCTGTTTTGCTAAAGCTGTCCTTGAGTGGTTGGTTTCTTGTTTGTTCAGCCTTCAGCCACACTGAGGAGGAAGATGGAGGAATCTCCAACCCCCCCTTTCTGGTGGGACATTGTAATCTGACAATGGAGATGAGAACAGTGGGAAGGATTTAGTAGTTTAACAAAAGACAACTGGGTAGGGCTGACACCATTTAGTCTACAAAAAGGCTGTGTGTTGTCAGCCCAACAACAAGTTGTTAGGAGCTAAGGGCTCCTGTACACTGCAGCTGCTAAACTGACGTTCATGAGTTTTTCTGCGCTTTTTTCAGCAGCCCCTGAACTCTCCCTAATGTTTTCCTATGTGTCCATGTACACTATGTCATTTACAGTCTTTCACAGTTGAGTTTACAGTCGTTTTTTGAATGCACCAAACTTGCGTTCAGGAGTATAATTTACCGGCATTTCAAACGACAAATGCTTGTAAACATGTGTAAATGAGGTTATCCGCGTTTATAAGCGTTTGCGTTTAGAAGTGTTTTTAACTGTTTCATATCCAGATGCTGTCCAGAGCCTTTTTTCATCATCAGAAATGCATGCAAAGCGTTTTCCATGTATTCAAATGGACCCAGTATACCAGCCCAGTCAGTTTCTGGTTTCGCGTGAAGGAAAAAATGTTAGAACATGCCGCATTATGCTCATGATGGGATCCATAGTGAATACAACCAGAAAAGACAGGTCATCTCAACACATACTGCTCTCCCTGCTTCTGCTCTCTCTATTTCTCTCAAAATGTCTGAAATAGTTAATTTTTTACTATTTTTCAGTGCATTCTGGGCATTTGGAAAAGCCTCCTGAGGTTATATTTTAAAAACGCTTCTAAATGCAAATGCGCATAAATGCGGAATGCAAACGTGACTAAACTGAAGTTTTTAACCTGCGTTTTCCAGCAGTCAGTTTCCACCGTTCAGAAGAGTTTTCCAGACGCCCCGTGTACATGAGCCCTAAGTGCATTTCTGGTACATCAACAAATATCTGTTTGTACTTGTTGGGTCTAGAGCAGGGGTCTCCAAACTTTTCAAAGGGCCGGTTTACTGTCCTTTAAACTTTAGGAGGGCCAGTTTGTGACCAGTGGGGGTAAAGAATGTCCCGGGCCCAGCATCAATGAAAATAAACATGGGGTACTATTTCTTACACTGATACCAATGATGGGGTACTATTTCTTACACTGATACCGATGATGGGGCATTATTCCTCCCATTAATACCAATGATGGGTATTAATGGGAGGAATAATGCCCCATCATCGGTATCAGTGTAAGAATTAGTGTCCCATTGTTGGTGTCAGTGGGAGGAATAGTACTTCATATCATTGGGAGGAATAATGCCCCATCATTGGTACCAGTGTAAGAAATAGTGTCACATTGTTGGTGTCAGTGGGAGGAATAGTACCTCATATCATTGGGAGGAATAATGCCCCATCATTGGTATCAGTATAAGAATTAGTGTCCCATTGTTGGTGTCAGTGGGAGGAACAGTACTTCATATCATTGGGAGGAATAATGCCCCATCATCGGTATCAGTGTAAGAAATAGTGTCCCATTGTTGGTGTCAGTGGGAGGAATAGTACTTCATATCATTGGGAGGGATAATGCCCCATCATCGGTATCAGTGTAAGAATTAGTGTCACATTGTTGGTGTCAGTGGGAGGAATAGTACCTCATATCATTGGGAGGAATAATGCCCCATCGTTGGTATCACTGTAAGAAATAGTGTCCCATTGTTGGTGTCAGTGGGAGGAATAGTACTTCATATCATTGGGAGGAATAATGCCCCATCGTCGGTATCAGTGTAAGAATTTGTGTCCCATTGTTGGTGTCAGTGGGAGGAATAGTACTTCATATCATTGGGAGGAATAATGCCCCATCATCGGTATCAGTGTAAGAATTAGTGTCCCATTGTTGGTGTCAGTGGGAGGAATAGTACTTCATATCATTGGGAGGAATAATGCCCCATCATCGGTATCAGTGTAAGAAATAGTGTCCCATTGTTGGTGTCAGTGGGATGAATAGTACTTCATATTGGGAGGAATAATGCCCCATCATCAGTATCAGTGTATGAAATAGTGTCCCATTGTTGGTGTCAGTGGGAGGAATAGTACTTCATATCATTGGGAGGAATAATGCCCCATCATCGGTATCAGTGTAAGAATTAGTGTCCCATTGTTGGTGTCAGTCAGAGGAATAGTACTTCATATCATTGGGAGGAATAATGCCCCATCATCGGTATCAGTGTAAGAATTAGTGTCACATTGTTGGTGTCAGTGGGAGGAATAGTACCTCATATCAATGGGAGGAATAGTGCTCCAAGGGCCGGATAAAGGCTTGCATAGGGCCACATCCGGCCCTTGGCCTGCAGTTTGGAGACCCCCTGGTCTAGAAAATAGACAACGAGGAATGTGCATGTATACATATGTTTTATTTTGATACACTTTCAAGTTGGGATCCAGTGTCTCCTTTGGCTCTGGTTTAACAGGCATCCAAAGATCCAGCAAAGCTGCACAATAGAGTACAAGAACATGGAAATGAAATAGCACGGTTAGCACATTCTGTGTGCATTGTATGTCCATGATCTACACTGAAAATATCTAGGTGGAGTGTTTCTTTAAAGTTACTGTTCCCAAACCCTACATGAATTTAGGAATAATAAATGATTTACATTACTTGTGCAATCTTTTTTAAAATAAGTCTTGCAGAACTTTTTTCATCATTAAAATCACATTAAACTCATGTAAGCTAGAGAAGCAGAGATTTGTTACATGTTGTTAAAGGACCATTAATTCTCAGTGTAAGATACCTGAAGCGTTACTAAAGCTGCAACAATAAAATCAGTCTGTATATGCAGTACAGCATGCTTGTTATACTCACTGTGGAGCCTAAGGGGTTACTCCTCTGCATTGTGTAAAAAGGCTGTTTGATCCTGACTTCTCTGATCTTCCCTTAGTCCTCAATCCATCTGCTGATAGAATCGAGCCTTGGGGGGCAAGCTGCACATGCTCAGTTTGGTGTGTATTGCTAGAGAATTTGTTTTCTTCTTGGGAGAGAGCATGTGATCAGCAGAGGGCCAATCAATGCTATACAGATAGAGGTCAGGGGTCTTGCATCCTCCTAGAGCAGAAAGAAAATCCCTCCTACAAGCTTTAACCAGTGCTCTGCTGGACACTGATAGAAGTCAAAAGACTGCTCTAACTGCTGATGAGAAAAGGTATTTAGCAGTTTATATTTACTAAAAGTATTGCATTTCCATGTCCTGTGTACTGTGGGACACTGGATATAGTGAATACAGGGTTCTGGGTTTAGTAACACTTTAAAGTGGTGTTAAACCCCAAACCAAAAATGTAATATATTGCAACTTACCAATCATTAGATGTGGTGGCTGCATTAGTTTTCTTTTTTTTTAAGGCTTTTTTTTTCCTCTCCATTTTCATCTGGTGATTTGGCTAGTAGCACACCTCCTGTATAAGAGTGCCCCAATTCTGGATGAAGGAGCACAAGGGCACCTTTCAACAGCAGCATTTTTATTCTGGGGGGAGGAGAGTGTTAGATGGGCTAGCAGATTTAGATGCTGAAGTCAAATTCTAGCTGACACTGCAGTAACACAAGAAATCACAGCAACAATTTTGTTCCTTTTGAAATTAATATTTTACATGAATACATAAAAGCTGATCATTGTAGCACCCATCAGTGGTAAATGGTTTGTCTCAACACTAACTGCCACATTTCCAGGGCAGCTTGTTCTGCTGAAAAACATCAGACTTAGTTTTTTCACTAGGTGAAAATAAGAGAAAGAAAGTAGGTTGCATATAATAAATGTCTGCTCTTGGGTTTTATATTGCTTAAGATTTACAGGGGATTATTTACTAAAACTGGAGTATGCAAAATCTGGTGCAACTCAGCTTCCAGGTTTTATTGCTAATGCGTAACTGAAAAAGCTGAAGTTGGAAGCTGATTGACTACCATGCAGAGCTGCATCAGATTCTGAGTGCTCCAGTTTTAGTAAATGTATTTATTTATTATAGGTACTTATATAGCGCTGTCAATTTACGCAGCGCTTTATATATATTGTGCATTCACATCAATCCCTAACCCTCAAGGGGTGTACAATCTAAGGTCCCTAATGTACATTCATACATACACATACTAGGGCCAATTTATACAGGAGCCAATTCACCTACCAGCATGTCTTTGGAGTAAATGTATAATATTCTAATTACACCTGTTATCATTATATATACTCAGGGGTGGACTGACATTTTTCATTTACATAGCAAAAAAAATAAAAATCCCAGCGGTGAATAAATACCACCAACATAAAGCTTTATCTGTCTCAAAAAAAATGGTAAAAAATTCATTTGGGTACAGTGTTGCATGACCGCGCAATTGTCATTCAAAGTGTGATAGCGCTGAAAGCTGAAAATTGCCCTGGTCAGGAAGGGGGTAAAAGTGTCCGGTCTGGAAGTGGTTAAGGGAATTCATATTAATCACTGCCAGTCCACTTCTGCAAAATATAGATTTGTTTCATATAATATGAGCCTCTGGGCCTATTATGAAAGCGTGAACATATCTTTTATCATGTGAGGGCAGCTTTTTCAGATTAAAGAGTTTTTTTTACAGTATTGCACTATTTGTGTCTTTTTATTTGTTTTTCATTGCCATCTAATCGTGGGAATCGTTTTTGGAGGATATCAAGTGCAGAGGTATCTGGGGAGGATATGCCCAGTCTATAAAGCTTGTTTGACTCTTTAGCCATACCAGCAAAGAGTCCATTCCATCTGGTGAGTGGGGATTGGAGCAGCAATCACGGATGGTGTGAGCACATTTTGGTTGAAGATTTTTTTGAGTACTATTTTTGGGATTTAGCACAATTTATATATTTTTTTATATATCTTTGGGACTTTATTTTGGACTTTTTTCACATTAATAATTTTTTTGCACTGTGGAGTGTTTATATTGTGGGATATTGCTAGGTTCGATTTTTAGTTTTGCAAAAAAAATTGCATCTATTTTTTTTTTGCTAAAAACTTGTTAAAAATGACTTAGTACCAAATGTTTACTCTTCAATTTGTGAGCTGATTTCTTTATGTCTATGTAAATCTTTAGCTAATTCCCATCCACCACTATACTTTTCTATAGAACAGCCATAGTTTCACACAAGGGAACTGTTTAATTCTTGGCTTCAGTTTTAGCATCTCTCAGTTAGCCACGTGCAAAACAAATTAGCAGCAATAAAAAATAAAAGGAACAATTGAGTGATAGGAGAACGTGACAATTTTCTGTCATGAAACAAGCCAAACAGAGAGGGTGCACACAATAATAGGTAATAAACCTCACACACAAGAACATCATTCTTCTGTGATCTATGGTAACTGCCAAATTCCTGGCTGAAAATCCACGTTCCGAATGAGGAAAACTACACTTCCTTACATGCATTCCGCTCGGCAGCTTGGCTAATAAAACAAAGCTTCCATTGATTAAAGCAGGACATCACGGAAAGCTTCCTTGTAAAGTGATACAATAACATAACACAATGTTTAGCCTAAAACCTTAACAACTTGTTCAGGACCACAAAATGACTTTCGCTGAAGATTTACAATAGATCAGGTTTCCAACTTTTTCTTTTTTTGCCATAGTATAGCTAAAATTGGGCCAAGAATTACAAGCACGGTTTCTGTTTTCTTCAGACCAATTTGGACCACCTATGTCAGGGTAGCGAGTGTCTTTGGCAGTTAGAGGTACTTTCTACACTGTTGGAAAGTCTTCCTGTGAGCTGGTCATTGATCCTTTTTTTTCCGATCAAATGAATGTGAATATGCTATTGTCAACAGGGGTGTACTTGCCGCAAGGCAAACAAAGCGTTTGCCTAGGGCGGTACTTTTCAGGGGGGCAGTGCGGACAGGAGCTGATGCAGGGGCGGACTGACAACTCATGGGGCCCCTCGGGCAATTGGGGATCATGGGGCCCCTGTGTCCTTGCCCAAACTCAAAAAAGCCTATGAAAAAGGTACCAGGGGCATCTCATGGGGCCCCCTACTAACCCCGGGCCCTCGGGCAGTGCCCGAGTTTCCAAATGGTCAGTCCTCCCCTGGGCTGATGTGTCTTATCTGTCTCTGCGACTCCGTGCCCCATGAGGCACTGCTGGAGGAGGGGTCCAGTCCAGTGTCTTCATCTCCCTGGATCTTGGATGGCAATGTGGGTGGGATGACATGCCGCCCCTCTCATCTGGCCACACCCCCAGGATCACTGGGCAGCCTATGGCAGCCTGTCCCTCCCTCTCCAAGCTCCACCTCCTCGCCGGTGATTGGCCGCCAGATCTGTAGCTCAGGGAAAGCATGCAGGTGGCCAAGCATCGGCGAGGAGGCAGAGCTTGGAGAGGAGGAGCATTGCGGCAGCACAAAGATCGAAGAAGCTGATCAGAATAATGGATCAGCCAGAGCCAGCGAAGAGAAGGAGAGCGGCTGGAAAAAGGAAGACAGCTGATCGGTAAGGTAAGTGTCTGTGCGGCCAGGATTTTTCAGAGCAGATGATGCTGCTGCAGCCAGGTATATGGATGGGTGAGAGAGGGAGCCCGGGCTGGAGCAGGGGTCAGCACAGCAATGTAAGCATCATTGGTGTCAGTGGGAGTAATAGTGCCCCATAATTAGTGTCAGTGTGGGAGGAATAGTACCCCATCATTGGTGTCACTGACAATGATGGGGCACTATTCCTCCCACTGACACCAATGATGGGGCACTATTCCTCCCACGGACACCAATGATGGGGCACTATTCCTCCCACTGACACCAATGATGGAACACTATTCCTCCCACTGACACCAATGATGGGGCACTATTCCTCCCACTGACACCAATGATGGGACACTATTCCCCACACTGACTCCAATGATGGGGCACTATTCCTCCTTCCACTGACACCAATGACGGGGCACTATTCATCCCACTGACACCAATGATGGGACACTATTCCTCCCACTGACACCAGTGATGGGGCACTATTCCTCCCACAAACACCAATGATGGAGCACTATTTCTTCCACTAATACCAATAATGGGGCACTATTCCTCCTACTGACACCAGTGATAGGGCACTATTCCTCCCACTGACACCAATGATGGGGCACTATACCTTCCACTGACACCAGTGATGGGGTACTATTCCTCCCACTGACACCAATAATGGGGCACTATACCTTCCACTGATACCAGTGATGAGGCACTATTTCTCCAAATGACACCGATAATGGAATAAAATAATAGGTGGAGCTCTAATAGGAAGAGGTGGAGCCTAAAGAGGAAGGGTGGAGTTTTACAGATGATGGGGTGGATCTTAAACAGCAAGGGGTGGGACAAATTTAGATAGGGGGGTGCCCGATTTTTGTCTTGTCAAGGGCAGCACAGAACAAAAATACACCACTGATTGTCAGGTTCTAGCACTTGTACAGTTTATTCAAGGGCAGTCAAAAATCTCCCAGTATATGTGCATGTTGGAAATTTTTGTTTAGATTCAGATTCATTCGTTTATTGAAGAATTTTGTTTTGTCATATTTGTCATGTTGAACAGATTCATTTTCAGAATTCTTTTTGCATCTTTGGCTTTCGTTTTTTATATTTGTTGGTCCGAGTGGATTTGAAAAATTTTGAACTTTTTTCAGAAGATTGCTGTATATTTTGGGTAGATTCGATATTCATATATCAAAACTATTGGGAAAGGATTCAATAGTTACTAACGCAATGGAATAAATTATGAAAAATTAACATTTTTCAGACCTAACAATTACATTAGACCTCATACACACAGGAAGCTTTTGCAATCACTTTAACTGCCTCCCGCCCGCCATGAAGTAAAATGACGGACGCAAGGTGGTTCTCTCGTTCTGGGAGGATGTCATATGACGTCCTCCCATTCTAACTGCGCATGCGCTGCGCCCGGAGCACGCAGAGCGGCAAACGGCGGTGCGTTGTGTCCCTAGGACACAGCGGATCACCGATCCACAGAAAGAGCCGAAGATGTCGGCTTGGTCATGTGATCAGCTGTGTCCAATCACAGCTGATCACATGTAAATAGGGAAATGCCTGTTATCGGCATATCTCTCCCCACGAGCTGTCACGCTGACAGCTCGTGAGGAGAGAAGAGCCGGTAATCGGCATTCCTTGGAGGGGACATCTACACTGATCATCAGAGCACTGATGATCAGTGTGCCCTGATGATCTGTGTAGCCCCAGCAGTGCCACCTGTAAGTGTGCATCAGTGCCAGCTCTCAGTGCTCATCCATGCCACCTGCCAGTGCCCATCAGTGCCACATCAATGCCACATATCAGTGCCCATCTGAGCTGCCTTTCAGTGTCACCCATCAGTGCCAGTCAGTGCCACCTATCAATGCCAGTCAGTGCCACCTATCAGTGCTGCCAATCAGTGCCAGTCAGTGGCGCCTATCAGTGTCAGTCAGTGCCGCCTATCAGTGTGCATCGGTGCCACCTATCAGTGCTAGTCAGTGCCGCCTATCAGTGCCATATATGAGTGCTGCTTTTCAGTGCCCATCAGTGATGCCTGTCAATGCCCATCAGTGCCACCTACCAGTGCCTCCTCATCAGTGTCCATCAGTGCCACCTATCAGTGTCCATCAGTGCAGCCTATCAGTGCCCATCAGTGCAGCCTCATTAGCGCACATCAGTGAAGGAGAAAAATCACTTATTTACAAAATTTTATAACAAAAACTAAGAAAAACTTTTTTTCCCAAAATTTTCAGTGGTTTGTGGTTTGTTTAAGACAAAATAAAAAACCCAGAGGTAATTAAATACCACCAAAATAAAGCTCTATCTGTCACAAAAAAATGATAAAAATTTCATATGGGTACAGTGTTGCATAACCGTGCAATTGTCATTCAAAGTGCAACAGCGCTGAAAGCTGGAAATTGGCTTGGGCAGGAAGGGGGTCTAAGTGCCCTGTAGGCTAGTGGTTAAGTCCTCATGCACATGGGACGTTTTGATAACGCTGGTAACATTAGTTGTGTAAAGTCATGTTAAAAACATGAGTTTTTCAGCTTTTTTTAGGGTTTTTGCATTAGCGTTTAGTGGCATTTTCCTGCGTTTGCGCTTTTAGCGGTTTTTAACCAAAAATGTCGGTTTTTGGCATTTTACCGTGTTTTGCTGCGTTTTTCAGCATTAGAGCATATTGACAGCTAAAAAACTCCTCTAGAAACCTACTAGTCCTGGGTTTTTTTCCCAGCCAAAAAACGTCCCAGCCAAAAAATGTTGATGACAGTCTATGTGTGCATCTAGGATAACATGCTGGGGAGTTTACTGGCTGTAGAAAAAAAACATCAAAAGTCAAAAACAGCAGCTGTAAAAATGTCAAGTGTGCAAGGGGGCATCAATAATTTTTTTATACTGCTTCCAAATGGCCCTCAATGTTATCCTATGTGTCCATGCACACAAAGACTTTTAGACACTTTTTAATAGCAGTAGCGTTTACCAGCAGGAAAAAAAACCCCAGGGCCAGTGCATCCAGGAGCTGCAGTGTTTTGGCAGAAAAAACGCTTGACGCAGCTAAATGCATCTAAACACATCTAAACACTAGGTGCGTTTAGCGCTTGAGAGTTAATTCATTTCAATGGCCAGAATAAAGTATCATTCTGGCCAATGAAATGAATTAATGCCCAAAGCACTTGATGCTTGTAAATGCGCCCAAAGGCTTGTACAAGCTTTAGATACTTTTACAAGCATCAGGCGGTTTTTCTGAAAAAAATGCTACTGCCAGGAGGATGGCTTCTAGGAAAATTTTTTTTTATCGCCAGGGTGCATGAGGCCTTAGACTGCGGAACTGAAATGACTGACGGGTGTTTATTTACTAACGCTAGAGAGTTTAAAATCAAGCTCACTTCTGTATAGAAACCAATCAGCTTCTAACCTCAGCTTGTTCAATTAAGCTTTGGCAATAAAACCTGGAAGCTGATTGGTTTCTATGCAAAAGTGATTTTGCAGTCTCCAGCTTTAGTAAGTAAAACTCACTGCAACAATTACAAATTCAATTTAAATTACAAAATTACCTTAAATCCGAATTATCGAGCAAATTGGAAAATTGAATTCATTTCCCCATGGACCCCAACTACTATCACATCATGTGACGTCATCTAAATGTAATGAATGAAACAAATGCATTCATTCATTTAGTTATTACTTTTTTTGGATTCTTTGACATTTGTTACTATGTCCATTCGGAGATTTGTAAACATCCAAATCTCCGAAAACCAAATTTTCATCCTATAATCGATTTGTTACTAAATGAAACACACGTCTATCTCTCAGTACATTGTTCCCAAAGAGCTTTATGACCATCTCGTAAGCAGGGGTGGACTGACCATTTGGAAACTCGGGCACTGCCCGAGGGCCGGGGTCAGTAGGGGGCCCCATGAAATGCCCCTGGTACCTTTATCATAGGCTTTTTTGAGTTTGGGCAAGGACACAGGGGCCCCATGATCCCCTATTTCCCGAGGGGCCCCATGATCCCCTATTTCCCAAGGGGCCCCATGAGCTGTCAGTCCGCCTCTGCTCGTAAGTATCCACCTATACACTGAATCTTCAGATCTATATAATTGATGGTCTAAATTATGGGACTCTGCAGACAACTTTGTATCAAAATCATAGTGATTACCCTTGATGCAAAACTGCTCCAGGGCTGATTTGGGAATCACCTTTGAAGATTTTGATTGTGATTCAGAAAAAATATATACTGTAGTTCTCATGGCCTATTATTGCAATCTATGTTTCATTTTAGATTTTCTTATATAATTTAGAATAATGTGATTTCTGTCCTGACACTTTCACAGCCCTTTCGTACTTTACAAAGTAGACCTCTGATTTTGGACCTTTGCATACAACAACATAGATGGTCTCTCCCTGCATCTTTTTGTCCCTTGCGACAGCGAGGAACGCTCCCTATACTACACTGCCAGGAAGGTGCCTGCAAGTGTAATTCAGTTTCTCTTTTTTAGGCTGTGCCATCAAAAACATAAAAACATTCTCACGTGGGAGCACCAGTAGGGGTGCAAACCAAAAAGTAAAACAGCGAGTGCATGTACAAAGAAGCGTATGGTTAAGGTAGCTGCTAGCACTACAGGGCATAGGCAACCATCCCAATAAAAGCATAAAATATATAAAGTGCAGCGCTATAAATATATATATATAAATTATTAGCAATTCATAAAAATATCTGTGTGAAATACTCAAAGTGCTATTCAGTGCAATATGTGCGTAAAATGAGTAAATAAATGTCCATATATATCCTTCCAGTTTCAACGGGAAAATACATGAGGAGAAATAGTCCTCAGATTAAAACACAATATTTCTATGTGACCAAAGTGCAGATGTGCGTATATCTTTGAAGGTAATCCACCACTTCTAATGGGTGTGCACCAGGGGCGGACTGACCATTTGGAAACTCGGGCACTGCCCGAGGGCCCGGGGTCAGTAGGGGGCCCCATGAGATGCCCCTGGTACCTTTTTCATAGGCTTTTTTGAGTTTGGGTAAGGAAACAGGGGCCCCATGATCCCCTATTGCCCGGGGGCCCCATGAGTTGTCAGTCTGCCCCTGGTGTGCACTCACCAGAACTTTGATGTATACAAGTATTGGTTACAATCTGTCACATCTGGGTGCAGAAACAGAGAAGCAGCATACTGTTTAACCTCCCTGGCGGTATTCCCGAGTGTAGCTTTTAGTACCACAAGCAGTAACCCTGAGCTACACTCAGGCTTACCATGCGGCGCTGCTCCGGGATCCCTTGATAACTTACCTTATCCTGCACTCCCGCGATGTCCCTCCAGCAGTGTCCCCTGTAATGTCCTCCGGCGGATGCATCTGTCATCTGGGTTCCGTCCCCTGCGAGCGTCGGGACGTACGGGGATGCAACGGCAGGAAATTTGAAAATGACAAAAAGTGACATTCACTAAAATAACATAGTAAAACATTACTGTATCAAACCATTTCACATACATTTTGTCCCTAGTGCTTTGTCCTGTGACCTGCCTGCATTTTTACTGTTCTTTCTGCCTGGAAACTGAGAAACGTCCATGGCATCCAAAAAGCGTCCCTTTAGGTCAAAATCGGTTTTAGACCAGCTAGAGAACAGCGATAGTAAATTAGAACCACTTGCAGAATTGAGTGATAATAATTCGTGGGGGAAATTCGTCATCAGACACTGAAAACGATTCTGTGACTTTGCTCAGCGATGTGCGAACTTGGCGCTCTATTTCAAATTTCAGTGTTTTTGGTTTGAATATATTATTGAAATAAATTTATTATTATTATTATTATTTATGATTATTTATTAAACTATAATTTATGATTTTGTGTTTCAAATTTTAACATACCCGGGATGTTTACTAGACTCTTGCTCGGACAGATTTCAGTGAGTTATTCCTAAGAATTACAGCCCTAAAATAAAAAAAATACATATTTCCATGAAAAAAAATGTACCGCTTTGAGCACAGAAATATGGACATAATCAGACCGCTAGGGAGGTTAATCATCCAGCATCCTCTAAGTATCGCTGCTGTGAATATCCTTAATCTGGGGAAGATAGCTCAACCACAGAAGCCAGAGAAATTGGATTTAGCTGTAATAAGACTTCTGTCTGCTTCGTAATTTTTTCAGTCCATACTTTTGTGCTTTCAGCCTTGCCAAGAAGGTTCTCGAGGTGGGCATCTAGCTCTGTTTTCTCTACCTATCCAAGTTTTTCTTCTGTAAACTGCACTGCCCGGCTCAGGAAGGTGGCGGCATCAGCTGACAGTTTTTTCTCGTTGAAGTGCAAACCAGAAGATGCCAGTTTTCATGGGATACTGGGGCATGCCTTGCTTAGAGGTGCACTGAATGGCTATCCATAGTAGCTTCCCTAGAGGCTACTGTTGTGAGTGCACATCCCATCATGGTTACGATCAAGTATGCAGTGTGCATGTTCCCCACCTACAAACCTGCACAGGTAGACACATTAAGGTGTCCGTTCATGAACCAGCGGTAATAGATCGCTGCTCAGTTCCCCGGCATTCTCGGAGAACACAGTTCTCCTGTGAATGCAGTTTATGAAGCAGTTCTCCGAACAAAGGGAGAACGGTCTCCAAACGCTGGAGAACGGTCTACAAACTCTGGAAAACGGCTCATTTTACTATAATCTCGCGAGATTACAGTAAAAGATCAGTTTACTAAGCAGAGGTAAATTATCTCTGCTTAGTTTTCGGTCCCTCTGATTCTCCAGCTCTGGGCTGGAGAATCTGGAGGGAGAACACAGATCTCCAGAGAAGGGCTGACATGATCTCCTGAGTGTCATAAACTGTGAATGACCAGAGAATAGCTGAGATCTGTTGAATCGCAGCTATTCTCTGTGTCATAAACGGACACCTTAGTTCAGTAGTGATAAGCAAACCAAGCAAAGTTAGTTTCGCTAGATGTTCACGAATCCTAAACATAGTGCAGTCTATGGGATATAAATCTTGCTACTTTTTTTCTAGTCTTTTATCAAGGCTAATTTACAAGCATGAGTAGCTGGGATTTTACATGTTTGACATGTACCAGTACAAAAAAAAAAATCAGTTCAGCAGGGAGCAGTTTTTGTTTTTTGATAAGGCTTAAATTACATTTAAAAAAATACACAATTCCTTCAGGTGACATGCTTGGGGGATGCCTTAAACTGGGTGCACATGAAATTGCATTCATGTAGAATGTAAAGTGACATTTAAAAAGTAAAAAAAATAGTTGCTAAATTACGTTTCCCAGCAAGTTTTGTTTGTAAAAAAAAAACAAAAAAACACACGGGATCACCCCAAAATCTATACCATACCCTTTTCTGAGATAGGGGTCTGCTATGGATTTTAAGGGGGACACCACCGAAAACAAAATGGCACCCCTTGGTACTCATTCACGATAAGAATATAAAATACATAAACACACACACACTGTTACAAAGTCCTTTATAAAAAAAAAGAAACAATGTCCCACAATGTAAATCCAAAATCAATCACGTCAAATTGTGCTATTCCTTGGTTTAGCTTTACTGTTTCCTGGAGCAGCTTTGCCCCATGCCAAACAATTCAATTGCTTTGGTGTTGCCCCTATTTATTTGGTCACTGTAGGTGTTGTTAGTATACTATCAATGCATGACTATTTGACACTGAATTTATATTTCCCTCCAGGCTAGTTCAATTTGTTCTACTATATTATTGTAGTTGTTTCAGATGCTTGCATATTTCTGCACATCATTTAATTAGAAGGTTTATGACTTATAAAAGTTGTTCATACAATGTGGAAACTATTAACGTATAAACATCTTACTCACTCTCCATTCAGCTATAAAATCTGTAGATGTTTTCTTCCTTCGGTGCATCCCCAAGGCTGTAACTGGTTAAATATATATTTTTCAGTTTGTCCAAATGTAGCTGCTTTGCCTGTGTACGCCAGAGGCAGTTCACAAGGTTATCACCTGATATACACTGCTAAATGTAGCAGTTCTGCTATTCTCTATTATACATTTCACAAGATTTTGCTTTCGGGCAGAATCAGGCAGTCATCATCAGCAACAAATGCACTGCAGTTTTTGGTATAAGTATTTTAAAAAAATGGTTTTATGAACCATACAAATAATAGTGACAGCAAAAAGAGCCCTCACAAGGCCATCACAAAAAAACATATATTCCTTTAAAGGCATGTTTTATCATTTTTGACTGTGTTGAAAAGACAGACATGCAATTTAAAATGGTCATCGTCAGCCACTTGTATAGTTTGGTGTGCCTTTCTCTTGTTGGCAGAAACTTAAGTTGTCAGTCTAAGCCAGGTGAAAGGGCCAGTTTACTGTTCTTCAGACTTTGGGGGGGGGGGGGGGGTTGGTTTGTGCCCAGTGGGAGTAAACAATGCCCTATCTTTGATATTGGTGGAGAAATAGTGTCAGTGGAAGGAATTATGCCCCATTGCTGGTGTCAGTGGGAGGAATAGTACCCCATTGTTAGTGTTAGTGGAGGGAATACTACCCCATTTTTGCTGTCAGTGGAAGAAATTATGCCCCATCGCTGGTGTCAGTGGGAGGAATAGTACCCCATTGTTGGTGTCAGTGGAGGGAATACTACCCCATTTTTGTTGTCAGTGAAAGGAATTATGCCCCATCGCTGGTGTCAGTGGGAAGAAAAGTACCCCATTAGTGTTGTCAGTGGAAGGAATTATGCCCCATTTTTGTTGTCAATGGAAGGAATTATGCCCCATTGCTGGTGTCAGTGGGAAGAAAAGTACCCCATTAGTGTTGTCAGTGGAAGGAATTATGCCCCATTTTTGTTGTCAATGGAAGGAATTATGCCCCATCGCTGGTGTCAGTGGGAGGAATAGTACCCCATTTGTGTTGTCAGTGGAAGGATTTATGCTCCATCACTGGTGTCAGTGGGTGGAATAGTACGCCATTTTTGATGTCAGTGGAAGGAATTATGCCCCATCACTGGTGTCAGTGGAAGGAATAGTAACCCATTTTTAATGTCAGTGGAAGGAATTATGCCCCATTGTTGGTGTTAGTGGAAGGAATAATGCCTCAAGGGTTGGATAAAGGCAAACAAAGGACCGCATCTGGTCCCAGGGCCGCAGCTTGGAGACCACTGGTCTAAGTTGTTGTCCGAATCAAAACTTAACATAAAGTAACAAGTCTGGTGCTAAAAAAAAACTACATTACATATTGGTGTTTATCTTAGTTTTTAAGTGAAATTGTTAGTTTTGAATTTTGTCTCAGATTTGAATTTGTACAAATACTTTCACCAGTATTAAATCGCTATTCCCTAGCTCATGTATGGTGGAGTAGTAGAGGTAAACTTTTAGAGTAAGGTATTCTACCTTAAGGGCTGAAACACAGTTTTGGGATGTAGTATGTTACCACAACACACAATAATGGAAGTTACATGCATTAGCACATTTTGGCTCCATTTTATTTTTAATGGCACCCAAACCCATTAAGTCAACACAGCTTCGATGCACATAAGTGGTAATGCAAGATAACAAATTATTTTGTGTTATGAGGCACTGTTGTGGTAAAAATGCAGCATATTCATTTTGTTTTTCATTGTTGTGTTTTGGCATATCATTGAAAATAGGCTTCCCTTTTGTAACACACATTAACACTGTGACAAAAAGCATGTTAACGTGTGTGCATTAATGCAAAGCACAAGAATGGCAGCGTGAATAGCTTTTTAAGGTATATTTCAAACATGGTAAAAAGAGTCTTCAGTCCCTTGTAGTTTGGCCCTTCCTCCTCTTCAGTGCTGCCATCTTTAAAAATCTGATGCTTATCCAAAGGGCTCTGTCAGTCCTTTGAGACCTACAGCACATTTGCGCACATGCACAGGGGGATTCCCACAGATATGCAAACAGACCCAGGACC